>NC_047094.1:54591097-54891097 GCF_902459505.1 Geotrypetes seraphini | reverse complement strand
GAGGATCCAGCTTCCTTTCCCTTATGGGTCCAACTCTGGACGGCTTCCCTCCCTCCCTGCTGCTGGCACACACCTTGTAGCAAAGCAAGCTGATCTCCACACAGGCCTGCTCGATGATGCTCGCAGCCTTCTCTCTGCTGGGCTCCTCCTTATGATGCAACTTCCTCCCTCTCTTTGCGAAAAGAAGAAGTTGCGTCATAAGAAGGGGCCTGGCAGAGGGAAGATCACAAGCATCATCGAACAGGTCTGTGTGGACATCAGCTTGCTCTTTTACAAGGTGTGTGCCAGCGGCAGGGAGGGAAGGAAGCTGGCTGGAGCCACAGGATCCACGAGAGAGGGTGGGGGGCTGGAGCCCGCTGGACCCATGAACGATGGGGGCAAAGCACGCCAGACCTGCAAACGAGGGGAGGGAGGGGGGCCCAGAGTCCACCAGATCCGCGAGCAAAGTGGGTGAGGAATCAAACACCTACATTAGTTTCACTCAGGACTCCTGATGGGGTGGGATGCCTACAGCCACAAGGGGGGTAGGGATGTCTGGAGCCTCGAGGGGGGCGCTATGATCATGGGTGAGGTTCCCTATGGGATCAAAGCTTTTTACCACACTGGCAGTAAACATTTTTACCTGTTCCTGCAGTTTTACTGTGGTTTACTGCAGGAATGGATCACCATGTCATTCTCTACTCCTGAGGATCTCTGCAGGGAACTTCTTCTGCCCTCATGGGTTCAGAAGCCTTTCCACATTTGAGTTTCACCACCAACACCGAGTCACCATTCGAGGGCTGTAGAGGGGATTTATGCCCCAACAAATGAACTTCCTACAACTCTAAGACCCCAGAGGGACCAGAGGGGCTAAGCCCAGCACTCCTGCTCACCTCCCCTATGTGCCCTGCGGCATGTGGCACATAGACACTCCTCAGCCAAACCAGCCAGCACAGAACTGGCATAATACAGAGGTAGAAAGGCCTAAGGAGTCCATAGAAATCGTTTATTATAAAAAAAAATGAGGTGTTTTGATGCAGATTAGATGCTTTTAAAATAAAACTGGGAAATTTAAGATGGCTGCGGCAGCAGCATTTTGGCACTAGAAAATGACCCAGGAAAGCTATAGAAAACATTCAAAAATTCAGAAAAAGGGTTTTTAGAGGAGGGCGATCCTATAGGAAGCCCTAAAGACCCTCAAAAGTCTAGTTCTTGAACCACCCTGAAGTCTCCCATAGATAGTAATGAACTGAACTCATAGAACTGCTTGGTGCTGTACCTGCATTAGCTCACACTGCAGCTGGACAATAGAGAAGATTTCTGCCTCAGACAGATGCTTGTTTCTTTGGACTGTCTTTTAGACAGTTTCTGAAAGCCTAAAACCCTCGACCTAACTGGGTGAACACATTTAAGCACCCTGACCAAACTATACAGTATGTTTAAATAAATGTCTACTTGAACAGAGGCTGACGAAAGCTTTGCATGGTGCCAGTACATCTTTCTATACACTTTTTTACACCACATTACTATTGGAACATATTGAGAATAATTAAAAAAAAAAAAGTGATCATGACAAGTACAAAACTTTGGAAGCTTATTTTTGCCAGAGGAAGCGTTATGAAGTACTTGACTGAAAGGCTGTTCAAACTTTTCTGTAACCAGCTGAGGGCCTTTCTGTTCTTGGTTTTGGAACTTTCCCCACTGTTGCAGCTCAGAAATATTCTTAAGTCTCCTAGCATGATTGAGATCTCCTCCCAGATTACAAGCTGAGTTGCAGTTGACTGGCTTGCAATGGTGGGGATAGGGGCTGGGGAGGAGGAGGGGTGGCTGACAGGCTTGCTGGATGGCGAGTGTAGGGGCTGAGGGATGGGATTTAATGCAGGAAGGAAATAGGGGGAAAGGGGGAGGAACAGGCTAAAACAGAGACAGGGTGACAATGGAGGGGGGGAGGGAGAGAAAGAGACAGCTTGTGTCTGAGAAAGTGTGCAAGACTGAGTGATGACAGGCTGGGAGGAGGGAGAAAGAGATAGCGAACATGCGAGTAAGATTAAGTGGAGGGGAACAGCTGGCTGTGTATTTCTCCCAGTGGCCTGCAGGGGTGCATAAAAGGGCCTAATTTACTAAGCTTTTTTTTTTCCCCTTGGATGAGAAATGGGAAAACAGTAAATCAGTCCCTAAAGGAGCTGTGTAGACCATAGAAGAGTTCTCCTCTCCCCCCCCCCCCCTTCACTTCAGTAGAAATAACAGGGAGGGTGGAGATCTCAGAATGATAGATCCACTCATGGGCTTAACACTTGGCAAGGTGTTCTTTTATTTAAATGCTTTACCTCTTGTTTTCTCCACAAAACTATGTCCAAAAAGTTCAGTTTTTGACTTATTTGTCCAAAGAACATTCTTTCAGAAGTCATCCAGATGTCCTTTGGCAATCCTAAGTCAGTCAGCAATATTCTCTTTAAAGCCGTGTCTTCTTCTTAGCAATCTTCCCTTTACCACCATTCCTCTTTTTGTCCCGACAGTTGATCCTGAACCCTTATAACAGCCCCAGTGAGAGGTGCCTGACAATTTAATTTCGCTGCTTTTCTGGGACTGTTTTTGACGTTTTGCACAATTATCCAATTTGCTTATGGAGTGATCTTGGCAGGATAAGCACCCCTGGATAGAGTAACTCTGGTTTTCAGCTTTTTCCACTATCTGTCTGACAGTGGATAGATACAGCTACAGATCTTCTGCAAATGACTTGTAAACCTGTCTAGCTAAATGAGCTTCAATTACTCCTCTTTATTGTACATCCTCTGAAATTTCTTTTTGATCAAACTCAAAATCGGTTAGACTTTATATAAGATAGGATGTCTGTGCTTTTACTTGTTACCCAATTATTTAAGCCCCTAATTATATTTAGCCAATAAATTGCACTAGATTGCAATTAATTGCACTGGATTCACTTATTGTTCCAAATACCGACTGATTTTAGCTGATCCTACTTTGTATACTATGACTCAAGAAGTATGACATTTTAAAATCTATACCCTTTTATTGCAAAAGACTAATTTCAATTAAACAAGAGCATTATGGCATTCTCCTAGATCAAGCAAGATGCGCTAGCCACATGTAGGACCATCTCTTCCCTACTGAGGAAGGCGAGAACACGGCCTCCTGCTATCTGAGCTCTCACCCCCACTGTGAGGCAGCTGAGTAGACTAACCTATCACATGGCCTAGGTCAGGGGTGCCCAACACGTCGATCGCGATCGACCGATCGATCGGGAAGGCAACGCCAGTCGATCTCGTGTTGCCGTTCCAATCGGCCGGCCGATCAGCCTTCCTCTCCCCAAGGTTCCCCACCGGAATCTCCCCAAGGTTCCCCATGCACACTCATTCTTGCTGCGCCCTTCCTGCCCGACTGCCAGAACCCGTCGTCCGACTGGGGGATGATGTCACTTCCTTCGGGAGAAGGCGGGAGGGAGGTCTAGGGAAGTCACGACCCTTGAGAGCTGAGCACTGGCTGCCCCTGGCGGAATTGACAAGCCAGACTGGAGAAAGGCGGTCGGGAGCAGGAGGTGCTCTGCCCAAAAATGCCGGAGCTGCTGCTGCTGCTGCTCTGACGTCTTGAGCCTGAAAATGGGAAGTTGAGTGTCGTGCTAAAAAGAGACTGGAACGGCTCTCATGGAAGACTGGCTTTTTTTCTTTTCTTTTCCTCGGCCCTGGGGATCCAGAGATTTGGGCCTGCAGAAGCCTCATGCTGACCAGCATTCCTCTCCCCGACATCAATTCTTACATCGGAGAGGAATTTCTGGGCCAGCCAATCGCTGCCTGGCTGGCCCGGAACTTCCTCTCCGACATCAGAATTGAAGGGGAGCAGAATGCTGGTCAGTGCAAGGCTTCTGCATGCAGAGCTTGGTGGGCGGTGGCTTGGAGGCCTGTTCCCCGGTGGCGACAGCAAACCTAGTGGCTTGGGGGAGGGCAGGGAGAAAGAAACAAAGGGGGCAAGCAGGGAGACAAAAAGAAAGTGGGCATGGAGAGAGAGAGAGAAAGAAAGAACAGGAGGCAGGGAGAAAGAAAGAAAAAGTTGGGGGAGAGAATGAGGTATGGAAGAGAGAAAGCATATAGGAGGCTGAAAGAAGGAGTGGGCTGAAATCAGAAGATGTCAGAAGAAGTGCAGCCAGAGTGAAGTGAGAAGAAGTCAGAAGAAGAAAGTGCAACCAGAGACTCATGAAATCACCAAACAAAAGTAGGAAAAATGATTTTATTTTCAATTTAGTGATCAAAATGTGTCTGTTTTGAGAATTTATATCTGCTGTCTATATTTTGCACTATGGCTCCCTTTTACTAAACCACAATAGCGGTTTTTAGCGCAGGGAGCCTATGAGCGTCGAGAGCAGCGTGGGGCATTCAGCGCAACTCCCTGCGCTAAAAACTGCTATGTGGTTTAGTAAAAAGGGAGGGGCTATATTTGTCTATTTTTGTATGGTTGTTATTGAGATGACATTGCATAGAGTCATCTGCCTTGACCTCTTTGAAAAAAACCCGGAATATGAATGATAATTAACATTTTCTCTGCCTTTCAGTGTGCTTTGTGGGTTTTTAAAATTTTTTTTATTGTTGGTAGATCATTTTGACTTGGTCATTTTAAAAGTAGCTCGCAAGCCCAAAACGTGTGGGCACCCCTGGCCTAGGTCATAACAGCCTCACAGACATCTCTCACTAAGCATCTATACCCTACAACCCAGAGCTCCACAGAACAGTGCACTGAGAAGCAGATTGCCTTGATGTACTTCTGCAGTAACATCAGGACCTCCAGTCACTTGAAGTCACAGAATGCTGGGTTGTCATACAAGCTCTCAGAAGAGATCCAAGAACATGGTCAGCACTGATCAACAGCTTCTCTCGGTGCCAAGAACATGCCTCAGCGCCCAAAGGGCTCTCAAAAAATACCAGTGACAGATCTCTAAAACATGGTGTTAATTCAGGAGAGAGATATCAGAAGGTATGAGGCTGTGTCCCCATCTTCCCCAGTAGAGATGAGATGATGCTTCATGTGGTTGATCCGTCCTGCTGTCCTTGAACTATTACAAGTAACTGCATTAAACTTCTAATTCTCATTATTTTACTTGGTGTTTCAAGCCAAAATCTCACTGTATGAGCAGATGTCTTCAAAACCAATTCGTGGGAGCCATTCAGGAAGCTGCTTAGCGCCGAGAAGCAGCGCCAAAGCGTGCTCCTGCTCAGTACTGCTCAGCAGCTGAAGCCGGAACTTGCAGCAACAATCGACTGGGTTAGCAGTGTGACAGGAGCATGGAAATCTTGCTCCTGCCTGTTATACCTCTGGACCACCAGGGATTTCAGCGGCAGAGGAAGTACAATGGACGGGGTGGGGGTGGAGGGGGGGAAGGATGGGCGCAGTGCCTGGCAGGGCAGGGCAAGGCACTTGAATATTAAGCTGCCCGACTTATATTCGAGTCAACCATTTTTCCTCCTTTTTTGGGGAAAAATTGGGGTCTCAACTTATATTCGCTGATAAAAGACAACATCAATGAGCACCTAGAAAAGAATAAACTGATGAAAACAAGTCAACATGGCTTCTGCAAGGGAAGATAGTGCCTAACGAACTTATTGCACTTCTTCGAAGGAATTAACAAACAAATGGACAAAGGGGACCCCATAGACATCGTATACTTGGATTTCCAAAAAAGCCTTTGACAAGGTACCCCATGAATGCCTAGTACGGAAACTGAAGAACCATGGGGTGGAAGGAGATGTACATAGATGGATCAAAAATTGGTTGGCGGGTAGAAAGCAAAGGGCCACTACTCGGACTGGAGGAGGGTCACGAGTGGTATCTCGCAGGGGTTGGTACTCGGGCCACTGTTGTTCAATGTATTTATAAATGATCTAGAAACAGGGACAAAGTGCGAAGTTATAAAATTCACAGACGACACCAAACTATTTAGTGGATTTAGGACTAAAGAGGACTGCGAAGATTTTCCAAAGGGACCTGAACAAACTGGGAGAGTGGGCGAATAAATGGCAGATGAACTTTAATGTAGAGAAATGTAAAGTCTTGCATGTGGGAAACAGAAACCCGATGGACAGCTAAACGATGGGAGGGCTGGTAATGGGTGAAAGTAGCCTAGAGAAGGACTTAGGGGTACTGGTGGACAAAACAATGAAGCCGTCGGCACAGTGCGCAGCGGCCTCTAAGAAGGCAACAGAATGTTAGGCATTATCAAGAAGGGTATTACAACCAGAACGAAGGAAGTTATCCTGCCATTGTATCGGGCGATGGTGTGCCCACATCTGGAGTACTGCATCCAATATTGGTCACCGTACCTTAAGAAGGATATGGCGATACCCGAGAGGGTACAGAAAAGAGCGACGAGATTGATAAAAGGTATGGAAAACCTTTCATATGCTGAAAGATTGGAGAGACTGGGGCTCTTTTCCCTGGAGAAACGGAGGCTAAGAGGGGACATGATAGAGACTTACAAGATCATGAGGGGCATAGAAAAAGTAAAGAAGGACAGATTCTTCATACTTTTGACAACTACAAGAACGAGAGGGCATTCGGAAAAATTAAGAGGGGCCAGATTCAGAACCAATGCTAGGAAGTTCTTCTTCACCCAAAAGGTGGTGGATACCTGGAATGCACTTCCAGAAGGTGTGGTAGGTCAGAGTACGGTATTGGGGTTCAAGAAAGGATTAGATGATTTCCTGAAGGAAAAGGGGATAGAGGGATATAGATAGAGGATTACTATACAGGTCCTAGACCTGATGGGCTGCTGCGTGAGCGGACTGCTGGGCGTGATGGACCTCTGGTCTGACCTAGCAGAGGCATTGCTTATGTGCTTATATACGGTAATCACAGACAGAGCAGGATTACCTCCTCTCCCACCCCTTTCAGCTGCAGAAAAATATGTTCAGAGAAAATCTCATAGAAAAAAAAAATCAGCCAAGCTTTCAGCTGGAGATATATTTGTAAGCACAGTCATTGATAGTCTCACAGGCAAGGGAAGACAATAAGAAAACAAAAGAGAGAGAGAGGTTTGCATACAGCAGGTCTCCAACCACATTAATTGTGGTAACCCTGAAAACCTGACCGGCTAGGTATGTGTCCATGAGAGGGCTAAGAAGCCACTGGGTGGGAGGCACCTGGGGCGGTGGTGCCCCCCTCACACTCTTCTCTGCCCCCCCCCCCCCGATGCGCATGCCCCTTCCCTTCCCTGGCGCGATCTGCATCTCCAAATTGCATCTCCCTCTGACATCACTTTCTAGTTGCAGAACCCAGAAGTAACTTCAGAAGGGAGCGCAGAGATTGGCACAAGCAGCAGGTTGGAGCTGCCGCTAGCGCTAGCGAAGAGCTAGACGTACAATGGAGGGGTGACGGGACAATTGCGCGCCAGACACCGACAATCGAGCGCTGACAATTTGGCGCAAGACACAATCGTGCCACGGGAAAACTTAGTTTTAAAGAGCTCCGAGAGGGGGTGTGGGGGGAACCCCCTCACTTTACTGCATACTATTCACGCTGCCGTGGGGGGGAATGTGGGGGGGGGTTCCCCACTCACACCCTGCTTTAGAGCTCTTTAAAACTAAGTTTTCCTTTGGCGCGCTAGTATCTTGCACTGAATTGTCTGCCCTCCATTGTCGGTGCGCTGGTGTCTCGCGTGCGGCTGACTATGAACCCAATGGGGGGGGAGGGGAATGAAGGCACGCACACGGCGGGGGAAGAGTGGGAAGGAGCAGGGGGTGGAGAGGTGCCAGCACCCCCACAAAGTCAGCGCTAGGGTGCCACTGTCAGTTCAGCTGTCAAAGAAGGTTTGAAGCAGGAGCTATCAAGAAAGGCCGACCAAGACCTTAATCCTCCAAACCACACCTAAATGTGTTTTAATTTCTTGTGCATCGGTGTTTAATCTTTACTCTTGGCGGCCACTCCAACTTCTGTACTTTATCCTATTGTTATTTTTTTTTATTTTATATATGGGTTGGCAGAAGTAATGTTAAACTCTGACATATACCATTCTCTCTAGACGTAGTCCATTGGCTTCCGCGAGCTGTTGCAGCTGCATTGTGTCCCGAATCCCCCAAGCCGGATTCCTGCCAGAATAATAGATCTAAATATTAGTGACAGTGAAAAAAAACAAAAAAAAACCCACCAAACCCAACTAATCTGAAGTCATTCCCTTCACAAAATCAGACTGAAGAAAGTGAAGCTTAAGAGGCATCATCGGAGTTGTGCGTGGGGCTGGATACTAGAATCGCAGGGTGTGTCACAAATCGGGAGTGAACTGCACTAACCATCATTTAGATCCGTCTCAGCTCTGGGAAAGCAGAGGTGCTGCACAGCTGCAATGCACTAGCACATTCCCATGTTCTTATTTTGTAAGAAGCTGCATTAGGACCTTTGTTTTATTTTCTAATATTGGTCTCCTCACCTCAGTTGTAAACTGTAATTGAAGTCCACGTTGCTCTGTGGAGTGAGATGTCCGTTAACAGCGTAGGGCTGTGAACACACATAAATAAAAAAGTTACTATGTTTTTTAAAGACCCACTTCTTACTCCCTATGTTAAAAAAAAAAATTTCTAAATGACAAGTGTTCAGGGCTCTATACAGTAATGTTGGAAATAACCCCAGAGAAAGGTCAGTTGCTGCATCCAGTCTGTCATGTCTAGACTTCTCTTTGGTTTTCTGGTACTGATTTTTGCTTGTTTTAAGTGGAAACAGCATAAAAAAGGTCGTTTAGGAGTTTGTAGTGTGTAATTGTGAATAAAATGCTGCCGATAGAGGCGATAAAGAAGGCTAATCCATTGTTATCTAATGGTATACAGCATTTTCATGAATAGAAACTTAAGGTGTGATTAATTTAATCACAGGGATTCGTATTTTTGTTTACCCATAGTACTATTACTATGGGTAAACAAAAATACGAATCCCTGTGATTAAATCAACACCTTAAGTTTCTATTCATCCTGTTTTCACCATTGCCATCTATTTATCTCTCACAACCATATTCACAAATTCTGTTACAGTGCTGACCTCTGCTGGTCACTTTGCTCACAGATTTCTCTACAAGACCAACTTAACCCTAAACTCATGCTTTCTTCCATGGCTTATTATCATATTCTATAACAATGCACAGTGGCATCAACAATTTGTTGTTCAAGAACATTCAATCATCCCATATTCAATATTTGGTATCATGGAGCTTGCTCGGTGCGGATTAACCTGCCATTTCTTAGAAGCCCAGTGGAACTATTACTTTTGGGGTCAACGCTAACGCGTCCATAGACTATAATGGACACGTTAGCGTTTAGTGCACACTAATATTTAGCGTGCGCTAAAACGTCTAGCATGCCTTAGTAAAAGGACCCCTTTGTTAAGATTTTAACCTCATCTCTGTCCCCACCAGCTTCCCTGTAATCTCAGTTCTGCATACAGGCACCTCCAGGCTCTTTGGAAGTCTGATGCTGTGGTACCACAGCTGTTAAGACTAACCTAGCCAGACCCAAATGTGCTTTTGCTTTCTGAGCCCTGGAAAGTCTTTTTCCCCATCTAGCCTTCTACAACTTCCTGAGCTAAAGCTCAAGACACTTCCATTTTTTTTTTTCTATTATTCCCTACTAGTCCTTACCATGGTACTCAGATTCTGTCCTAAGCATGTTTAAATTGTCATGATTTTAGTTGCCACTAACTCTAGTATCTAACATCTTCTCAACAAAAGTTATTTTCTCAACTTTTCTTTGTCTTTTCCTCCCAGCAGCTTCAAGTCATGACTCTCTGGTCCTTGAATCTCCTTGGAATAGATCGCTTTCCTGTACTTTATGAAAGCATGCTAAATATTTAAATTTCTATCTTGCTGCTCTCATTCCTTCTTTCCTCCAGCAAGTTACCTTTTTCTTTATAGGGATGTTGCTTTTTCTAATGTTCTTCCATCCTATCAAGCTCTTTTCAGTTTCCAATATGGAACAGAATGCTAGGTGGATCTCGCAACTTCATACATAAAATTACACATCCCCCTCCATATTCGTGGGTTCGGAACTTGTAACTTCGGTTATTTGCAGTTTTCATCTGAGTGACCACCCCTGCTTCCCAGACCTCTCCACTTCCTTACTTTTTTAAAAATCTGGTGATCTAGCGGTGAAGCAATCTTCCTACTCTCCTGCCCTGTGCAGAACTGGGAACAAAAATGGCTGCTGTGAGTTCTCGGGGTCTCGCGGGAACTTCCGGCAGCCATTTTTGTTCCCGGGTCTGCATGGAGCAGGAGCGTAGGAAGATCGCTTCTACCCTGCTTCACTGCTAGACCACTAGGTTTTAAAAAGAGAGCAAGTGGAGAGGTCAGGGATGCAGGAGGGAGGTGGGGGTAGGTCAGGGTCAGCTCTAAAGTTATTCGCGGGCTGGCTTTGCTCCTAACCCCCGTGAATATGGAGGGGGATGTGTGCTACCTTCCTTCTGCTGAGAATACCTCTGCTTCTGCCACCAAGCACATTGCTAGCTTCTCCAGTTTACTTCTCCCCATTCACCTTCTGAGGTCTTGCAGAGTTTGGAGAATAGGGTAAACAATGTGACAAATACAATTCACCTTAGGGAGTCACAATAAGCTTTTCTTTGAGCTATTCAATGGGTTATTACGGGGGAAGCAGCACAGGTGATAGATCCTATATGACCTCTCCTGAGGGACTCAGAGATGACCAAACTTGTATCTGAACCTTATCTGCTACAGCCAATTCCTACATCCCCCCACCCACAAAGCCCCTGCCAGCTACTTTCAAATTGAGGGTAATCTCCTCCCTGACCCCCTCCCCCCCTAGTACTGCAAGCCCTTCAGCCTAAATTAGGACTTACGCCATAGGTAAAGAGCACACCCTGAGACTTCAGCAGCTGTCCTGCACCCCGAAACAATCCCTGGAAAGAAAAGCAAGTGCACTATACATCATCTGTATTCAAATTAGAATTGTAAGGTGTCACTGCTACAGGATACTTAAGTTTTAATTAATTAATTTATTTCTAGACCACCTAAAAATTAAGCGGTTAACAATTGAAAAACATTCATAATAATTCATACACAATACATTTACAAAATGCATTCATATTACATTGCAATTACATAGCAATCTCATCCCCTAAAAATAATGTCGAGAGCTCAAAGAATTTACACATTAAATAAAGTGCAATAACCCTGCTACTCTCCTATCCCCTTCATTCGTCCCCACATCCACAAAATGCTCTGTTCTCAGTGGTAGTCCAGGTTACTTCCAGTGTCATGGATATCTGTTTTCTGCCCCTTAGTCTGCTAGTCAAGAACGGAGTTTAGGTCAAGAGAACCATTCTGTGACTACTTTCTAATGTCTGATATTATAAAATAGGTGTAGGAGCCACTTGTTGGGGTAGTGGGCGATTAGGGGGAGGGCCTCATGGGGGGAGACTGTGGTTTTGTATTACTGATGCGACATTCTTGGAGTTCTTTGTGGCTTTTAACAAAAACCTAGATTGACATCCTGTTTAGGATACTACTTTGGATTACTCACTCTGTTGTCTATCTTTCGATTCCGTTTTGTTTTTTCGCTTGCTGTCTTATAATTGTATTTGTTACCTACCGGTTGTACCTCAATAAAAATTGTTGAATATATATATAAAATAGGTGTAGGAACAGCATGGCCCTGGGGGTCTCTCCCAAGGCTTTAGCATCAAAAGACAGGCGAGTGCCGCAGATACAATTCATCTCCCAAGACCCTGGACTTGGGCCCTCTCACCTCAGTGCAGCTATAGTCCGTGATGTGGATCATGTTGATGTTGACAATGATGTCCAAGTTGTTGGGTTGCCATCCTCCCCATGTCTCCCAGCCTAGGGAGGAGTCCAAGAACAATGGTTCCATCACATTCTTCAACTTCAGGGTTGATATATAGGCAGATATACTACGAGAGAGAGAGAGAAAAAAGGTCTGTTTAGGAAGAGTGGCATAATACACCAAGTTACTTAAGGGTTAATAGCATACTGCCTACTCATTACTCCATGTTATCAGAGGGCCATTATGTTATTGAAGGATCAGCAGTATGATATGGCCATCATCACTCAATGTTACATTATGCTTTTACATTTCAAACAAAACGCATTCAGGTACACATCAGCATATAGAGAAATAGCAGCCTACTAACTACTATAAATTAACAAGTGGAGAAAAGACCTCAGCGTCACGTAGGATCGAACAAACAGATCCTTCAGACCAAGCAACTTCAAATAACAAATTTAAAGATGCAGACACATCCTCGGTCATAAAAAAAAACTCCACTGTTCTAATAATTCTTTTGTTTGAGTTTAAAATATAGCATTGATAAATAGCAATTCAGAACTCTTAGTCAAAAAATTCAAAACAAAGAAATAATAACAAACTTATCTGCTGCAAAGGGTCCAAATCAGTCTCATATGGACCACTTTCCAGCCAACTCCCGACAGGGCCCCTGTTTCGCTATATTTAGCTGCATCAGGGAAATAAGCTTTAACTTGAGCATAACGCTTCAAAAATCCTGCTCAAGTTAAAACTTATTCCCCTGACGCAGCTAAATATAGCGAAACAGGGGCCCTGTCGGGAGTTGGCTGGAAAGTGGTCCATATGAGACTGATTTGGACTCTGCTATCTTTAGACAATATTATTATTAAGACTTAGCCAAAAGGAAAGATTTATAAACTGGGGCTGAGAGGAGAATGGGAGCAGAGACATGATTTGAGCATTAGGAGCTCACTGTTACCGTTTGGATCTTCTTATCTTTGCAAATTTGGATTTTCAGCTCTGACAGAAATTTTTAAAAAAGAGAATGACTGCAGATGGTGAAATGAGTGCGCTTTGAGTTAATTTGCACTCAAAAACAAGCACATCCATTGCATTGATTAGCAATTCTATTCTATCTACTTTAATTTTACTGTTGTTACAGTTACCCATACATAGCGTACAGAACTTTAAATAAATAACTCTCAATTTTAATTTTTTGTTGGTTTTGCAGTTTTTAAAATTTCTATTATAATGTGCCATGAAAAACATTTGCTCTGTTTATTGTGCCAGTGCTAAAAAAGTTTGAGAGACACTGAGATAGAAGGTGAGAGATTAGTAAGCACAGCTCAGGAAAGCGATCTTGGGGTGATCGTGTGTGAAGATCTCAAGGTAATGAAACACTTTGACAAAGCAGTGGCCTTGGCTAGAAGGATGCCGGTCTGCATAAAGGGGTATAATCAATATAAGAAAGAAAGTGTTGATGCCCCCTGTACATGTTGTTGGTGAGGCCCCGCTTGGAGTACTGTGGCCTTAATTTACTAAGAATGGAAAAAGATGAAACGGTTCAAAGAACAGCGATGAAAATGGTACAGGGTTTGTGTCACAAGACATATGAGAGAGACCTGATGACTTGGAGAAAAGGAGAAATAGGGGTGATATGATACAGACATTCAAATATTTGAGGTATTAATATGGAAACAAACCTTTTCCCAAGGAGGTAAGGTTTCAGAACTAGAGGACGTGAATTTAGATTGCAGGGGACAGATTCAGAAATAACATCAGGAAGTACAAGAAAAGAGTGGCAGATGCCTGGAATGCCCTCCTGTGGGAGATGGTAGAAATGAAAACGGTAACTGAATTTAAAAATGCATGGAATAAACATAAAGGAATCCTGTATGGAAGGCATGGAACCAAACAAGCTTAGAGGTGATTAGATGGCAACACTAGTGAGAAGCAAAGCCAGTGCTGGGCAGACTTCTACAGTCTGTGCCCTGAAAATGGCAAGGACAAATAAGAATATAGAAACATAAGAATTGTCATACTGGGACAGACCGAAAGTCCATTAAGCCCAGTATCCTTTCAAGTACCTGGCAAGATCCCAAGAAGTAAAACAGATTTTATGCTGCTTATCCTAGGAATAAGCAGTGGATTTCCCTAAGACATCTCAATAATGGCCTATGGACTTCTCTTTTAGGAAATTAGCCAAACCTTTTTTAAACTCTGCTAAGCTAACTGATTTCACCACGTTCTCCAGCAACAAATTCCAGAGTTTAATTACATGTTATGTGAAGAAATATTTTCTCCAGTTTGTTTTAAATCTACAACTTAGTAGCTTCATTACATGCCCCCTAGTCTTAGTATTTTTGGAAAGAGTTAACAAGTGATTCACATCTACTCCACTCAGTATTTTATAGATCTCTATCATATCACCCCTGAGCTGTCTCTTCTTCAAGCTTTAGCCTTTCCTCCTAAGGAAGTCATCCCATCCCTTTTATCATTTTCATCATCCTTCTCTGTACTTTTTCTAATTCCTCTATATCTTTTTGAGATAAGGCAACCAGAACTGCACACAGTATTCAAGGCCCAGTTAAGCACAGCAAAGTATTAAATCATTTTGAAGCAGATATGGAAATTCTGTACAACTCGGTGGTATGACAAACATGACCGATGTTTCGTCAATCTTATGGTCCTAAGGAGGCCAGTTTAACCATTAGGCAAGGGACAGCAGCTTTTTGGAGGGAGTGGATTGGAGTGTAACAAAGAACAGCAAATTTAATATTTGATAAAAGCACCTAAACCTACTATTTTAGCTGATATGATGACCGATTTTATAGGACTGTAATAAAATGATCATGACTGTTGAGTTTAATTATCAAAATCTTAGAAGAGAATGGAGGAGCTAACCCTTTAAAATGATTGAGGGTAGAAATATTAGGGGTGCCCAAGCATCCAGAGCTGGCTCCTATGGGGCCATTTTTAAGAACCCAAGACTCTTGCAGCGATCCTAGTTCCGGGTGAAGTTGCTTTCGGAGCTCGGGGCAAATCGCTCTCACCTCTGCCGGCACTGCGGGTCCGTATCCGAGGGATACCACCGCACGTTGGGCAGCGCCTGGGCGCAGTGCACCGCGTGCTGGCCCGAGCCCGACGCCACCTCCAACAGCCGCACCTCGGGCGCTCGCGGGTCCACGTACTGCCGCAGGACATCTAGAATAGGACCCTTGTTCCGCTCCGCCGCTGCAGCCACGATCATCGCACACCGCAGGGCTCCAGTCAGGGACCCAGTGGGCCGGAACATAGCCTGATAGCGTCAGCTGCAAGCCGGGTGCCAATGGAAGTTGTAGTCCACCTGTCTCTTACATGAGAGAGATACGTGGGGGAAAAGTCTACAATTCCCACAATGCACTCAGAAGTATGTGCGTGCTAGGGCTGAGAGTTTTTTTTAAAGGGGAAGCGCGGATTCTTGCCGTCTCTGGTAGCCTGTGCTGGATTTCTCGGTGTAGTTAGTGGGGTTGTACATTTCAGTCTGATTTTATGGAAGCTAAAAATAAATAAAAGTAAGCTTTCTTACCCTGCAAAAGAACGTGTGAATTTTTGTAATTTTATAAAGTAATGAAAAGTTTGTTTAATTAGCTTACAGAAATTACTGATAAAGAAAGGAGCCAAATATAAGTGATTTAGAAGACTATAGCTGGTTAGGTTGCAAAAAATAAATAAATAAATAAAAATTTGTGCGCCGCCCGGGAATCGAACCCGGGTCGCAAGAATGGGAATCTTGCATGATACCACTACACCAGCGGCGCCGATGCACGTGAGTATCTTCAAAAAGATGTGTTCTCCAGTACACAAAAGAAATTGAATTATGTTGAGAAAGTCCAATGCAGCTATTTTCTTAGAACAAATTACTTTACTGTCCAAAGCTCCTATTTAAGAACAAAAATTCTATTTACTTTCATAAAACTCCTACTGAACCAACAGGACAACATATTTCAGTTATCAAGTAAGAGTTGCTCTTTGTTTTAAAACAAATTAAAACTCATGTGGAACATTAGCTCAAAGTTAGTACAAAAATCAATAATAAATTTACATGTTTCATCATGGAATCCTTGCTATAGCTGTAGCTTATGGTCTAACTTTCACAGAAAATTGTGGGGGAGGAATTTCTAATTATTGTGACACATTGTACCCTAATATTTATTCAATACTGTATGTGAAATGTCATGATACAGATTATGTTGAGGTTCCCTTTTGGAAACGTTGGCTCACCAGAGGACAATAATGTGCGGTTTCTGGGCAATTGCTCAGATGTAGAAAGAATGCAACAAGTATCATCTTAGTACTGTCAACAAAAGGGTAACCAATGGGATATGATCAGTAAAGGGGTTACATGGTCATATTTTTTTGCTTTATGGATTAATTTTATTGCGGTGTTTTGGATAATTTGAAGCCTCTTTTTGTCCTTTTGTGGTACTTTTCAATATACCACAAAAGGACAAAAAGAGGCTTCAAATTATCCAAAACACCGCAATAAAATTAATCCATAAAGCAAAAAAATATGACCATGTAACCCCTTTACTGATCATATCCCATTGGTTACCCATTAACCATCGAATCACTTTTAAAATAGCACTACTAATCTTTAAAACTATGGCTTCTAAGGAACCACAATTTATTTCCAAAATGATTATTCCTTATCATTCTTCTCGCTCCCTTCGTTCTATATCTCAAGATCTATTATCAGTCCCTTCTTTAAAAACAGTAGGCACAAGAAGAAACGAAATGTTCTCCGTCTTAGGACCTCACACTTGGAATTCCTTGCCCCTCTATATAAGAAAAGAAAAAGACCTCAATTCCTTTAAAAAATCTTTGAAAACTTTTTTATTTAAAGACGCTTTTACTATTTAATTTTAAATTCTGTTTAAAAAATTTTTTGTTTTTCAAGCTCAAATTTTTAATCTTCTATATTTATTTTTGCCCTTTCCTTATGTGTTTACCTTTATTGTTTCTTCCATCTTAGATTGAAAAAATTGTAACTGTTCCCCTTTTTCCCTAATGTATCTAGTTAAGTGATGTAACCCCTTAAGTTCTAACATTGTATGTCATAAATTTTTTTGCCTTTCAAAAAATGTTAAGAAGTTTTGTTTTTAACACTGTTTGTTATCATATATGATATTTTAATTATACATCGCTTAGAAAGTGTTATAGGCGATCCATCAAATAAAATTGAACTTGAACTTGAACTTGAAAAGTCAATTAGGTAACTACATTATTACTTTGTTATTATATAGGCATACTGTAATACAATATGGGGCTCATAATCGAAACAGAAATATGTCTAAAAACTCGTCCAAGTCTGCACTTGGACAATCAAAAAGACAGGTCATCCAAGTGCTGATAATTGAAATGGCTTTTTTGATGTATCCATGGACTTTTTAGGCCTATGAATCCCACTGTGCGCCCAAATTTGAAAGGGGTGTTTTTGGAGGAGTAATTAGGGCGGGATATGGGCCAACCTAGATTTAGTCACACTGTGATGGACTGGCCACCCAGACATGGCAATAGAGCAGTGGGGCACCTTACAAAGCACTGCTGTGAACTTCACAAAAAGGGTGCCACATAAATATCTCACCACAACTCCCATATAAGTAATGTTGAGGCCCCAAAACACGCCCAAAACCCACTATACCCACCTGTCTACAACCCCCATAGCCCTTATGGCTGCAGGTGGCACCTACTGTGTATGGGCTCACATATTCCACCATTAATGTAGTGATTAGAGTGGCTTATGGGCCTGGGTCCTCTCTATGGTTCAGTAGCCCACCCCCCCAGCCTACTTAAGCCACATCTGTGCAGCTCTACTAGGCTTTCCTATGCTAGGTGATGATGTTCCGGATACAGGTATGTACGTTTTTATTCTGAGTTTTATGGCAGTGTGAGGGGGTCAGTGAACATGGGGGCAGGGCCCGATTAATGAATAGGCCCAGTAGGACCCGAAACTGTGAGGGGGCCCCGCTGAAGGAGGATGACTCACCTTGCCATTTTTTTTAAACAGCAACGGCCCCCCTCCCAGCATCAACAGTAACGAGCCACCCCCCTCCTCCATCAACGTCAATGCGGCTGGCTCTGTTACAGGAAGGTCCCACGATGACTGCGTCTGCCGGTCCATCCCACTCCGACGTTACTTACTTGCTCCGGAAGAAGTGATGTCAGAGGGGGATGGACTGGCAGGGGCAGAGGGCCCAGTGTACTTGTGTGCCTAGGGGCCCTCGTCGAATTAATCTTGCCCTGCACGGAGGGAGTGTTTGGGGGTCTGTACTTTGTGTATGCAGTGGTTATCTGGGCACTTTTGATATCTTCTGGGCTCTTAGACCTGGTTTTAGATGATCGCCTAAGTCACAACGCATAAGTTCCGTCCAGGCAGTCTGGTAAAACTTGCGATTATCCCTGCAGTATGTCTAAGTCTAGGCTGGCTCACATCCCGCCCTAACCACTCCTTCAAAAACACCCCTTTTAGCTCTGGGTGCACAGCGGGATTCAGAGGCCTAAAAAGTCTGTGGATACATCTAAAAAGCCCGTTTCAATGATCAGAACTTGGATGACCTATCATTTTGATCATCCAAGTGCCGACTTGGGCAGGTTTTAGACGTAGTTCTGTTTCGATTATGAGCCCCCTACTGTATTTCTGTTGGACAACATGGTTCATAGACAGTAACGCGGAAGACAAAGGCGCGTGCCGACAACTGAGCGCAAGACGGAGGCGCGCGCCGAAGAAAAAGACTGCTTTTAGGGGCTGCGATGGGGGGTTTTGTTGGGGAGCCCCCCCACTTTACTTAATACATATCGCAGCGGCGTTGGGGGGGGTTGGGGGGTTGTAACCCCCCACATTTTAGTGAAAATATAACTTTTTCCCTGGTTCCCCCCCCACACCCCCTGTCGTAGCCCCTAAAAACAGTCTTTTTCTTCGGCGCGCACCTCCGCGCTGCGCTCATTTGTCTGCTCGCGCCTTTGTCCCGGCGCGCTTTTGACCTGACACCAGACATTAGCGAATGATCTCTATAGAATCAGTTTTTGTGTTATTTTATTGCATATCCACAACATTCATACACTCCTGACGCAGGTATCTACTGAAATGTGGCCACAGTTTGCTGTTTTCTTGATCCTTTTTCCAGTGCTGGGCTTCAGCTAAACTGGCATAGATTCTTTTATTTAGAATGAGTTTTGATTTGTTTATTACAATTCAGCTATGCCCTTTGGCACCTGCATGGCTAATCGTAATCACCAGCTGTACATGTTTATTTTTGATTGAAATAAAACCAAACATGGAACAATTAGATTCCAAAATTTCTCATAAATGGAAGATAGTTTCTCATATTCTGTATAACATGCACCTTACAATTATTTTTAGCGTATGAATGTAATGCATCACTTAATCTACATACATCAAAAATTGCCTAATTTATTTGAATTTTAAAGTGTTGCTTTTCTGCAAAATACTATCGTCAACTGGAAACCAAGATAGAACATAAGAACTGCCATACTGTTTCAGGCTGAAGGTCCATCAAACCCAGTATCCTAAGAACATAACATAAGAATAGCCCAAAAGGTTCCAAGTCATCAGAGATGACCTGTACTTAAATTGCTGTATAGTCCATTCTTAACCTGTACCTAAATTGCTGTATAATCCCCGTACTTGAACTACTTATAGTAACATAGTAGATGACGGTAGATAAAGACCCGAATGGTCCATCCAGTCTGCCCAACCTGATTCCATTTAAATTTTTTTTTTTAAAAATTTTTTCTTCTTAGCTATTTCTGGGCAAGAATCCAAAGCTTTACCCGGTACTGTGCTTGGGTTCCAACTGCCGAAATCTCTGTTAAGACTTACTCCAGCCCATCTACACCCTCCCAGCCATTGAAGCCCTCCCCTGCCCATCCTCCACCAAACGGCCATACACAGACACAGACCGTACAAGTCTGCCCAGTAACTTGCCTAGTTCAATATTTAATATTATTTTCTGATTCTAAATCTTCTGTATTCATCCCACGCTTCTTTGAACTCAGTCACAGTTTTACTCTCCACCACCTCTCTCGGGAGCGCATTCCAGGCATCCACTACCCTCTCCGTAAAGTAGAATTTCCTAACATTGCCCCTGAATCTACCACCCCTCAACCTCAAATTATGTCCTCTGGTTTTACCATTTTCCTTTCTCTGGAAAAGATTTTGTTCTACGTTAATACCCTTCAAGTATTTGAACATCTGAATCATATCTCCCCTGTCTCTCCTTTCCTCTAGGGTATACATATTCAGGGCTTCCAGTCTCTCCTCATACGTCTTCTGGCGCAAGCCTCCTATCATTTTCGTCGCCCTCCTCTGGACCGCCTCAAGTCTTCTTACGTCTTTCGCCAGATACGGTCTCCAAAACTGAACACAATACTCCAAGTGGGGCCTCACCAATGTATATTGGTGTACTGTATAATCTTTGTACTGTCCAAAAATACACCACTGTGAATATTTGCTTGTAGGCCGTTCTGAGCTACTGGGAGAACGGGATATAAATTGAAATAGATAAATAAATAAGATCTTTCAAGACCTGGCAGAGGGTCACCACTGAGTAGCAGGCGCAGTGCCCTTGATTTCCTGCACTCACTTTGGATTAATGCATAGATATGATAGATCAGTGTCTCACAAACTTTCTCGAGCTGCGGCACACTAAAGGTAGTGGCCGTGGCTCGAGGCACCTGGAAGTGCACAGATATCGCCGTGATGACGTCAATCCAAATTATCAACTTCATTGGTTGTGCACTTGTGATGCCAAGCATGGATGAGTGTAACCTGAATGGGTGGTGGGTGCAATTATGTCTGATTTGATGAATGCGCTGTCATTTAATTTCTTCTGCCATATTTATTTATTTAAAATATGTCTAAATTATTCTATCCAGTTGTAATAGTTACATCACAATCTCATGTAACCAGGACAATACACAAAAATGAATATAAATTAAAAACTTATCAAATAATCATCATACAAAAAACAGTAAACAACTAAATACCTTTAATCTAAAAAAAAGAAAGCCTGAAAAAAGAAAAACACTTTTTAATAGTTTCCTAAACTGAAGTAGTGATGTCATCAAACAGAAATCATTGTCCCTATAATATGCCGAGTGGCCCCATTAACCTCTGAGATCCAGTCACTCCCTCCAAATTGCCTTCACATCTAGAAGCAAAAATCACTGGCGTATTCTCAGAACTGGCAGTGATGTTTGATCTTTCCTGAATATGTTTTGGCGTTATTTATCTGTCTCAGCCTTGGGACTGATATATGGAAGCTCACAGAGTCCTTGTTGATAAGAGAGCAGCCGGCCCTTGCAGATCCTACTGAGGGACATCTTAAAGGGAAATGAGGATCATTTTTCATCTCCAACTGAAATAAATCTATTGTACTCTGTAGACGGGATGAGTTGGGTGAGAGACTTGTACAGTTTGAGGGGCATAATCAAAAGGGACGTCTAAGCCCATTTACGTCCATCTCGCAAGTCGTCCAAAGTTAAAAAGAGCTTAAGACACATTTTCGAAAGATACGTCCAACTTTATTTTTCGTTTCAAAAATCTTCTAATTATACGTCCTGCCGATCTGATCGTCCAAGCCACTAAATCGTCCATCTTTATACCACATTTTTGTCCAACTTTCCATCCAAATCCAAAATACCTAGAACAAGCCCTGTTGGACGTGGGAGGGGTCTGCAAAGTGATGGACTGCACACCCAGACATGCCACCTAAACAGTGGGGTACCTTATAGGGCACTGCTGTGAACTTCACAAAAAGGGTGCCATGTCTTCTTCTCCCTAAAGCTCCCTTATAGGTTACAGTGAGCCCCCCAAACCACCTCCAGAATCCCCTAGACCCACTTATCTACCACCCCAATAGCCCTTATGGCTGCAAGAGCCACTTATATGCCAGTACAAAAGGGTTTTGGGGGTGTATAGGGGAGTGTACATGTTTAAGTATCAATGCAGTGATTACAGGGGCTTATGGGCATGGGTCCTCCTCTCTATGGGTCCCTAACCCACCCCAAGATGATTTAAGCTGCCTCTGTACTGGACAACTAGGCTTTCCTATGCCAGGCAGCCAGGTGATGATGGTCTGGAGGCAGAATTTTAAAGTTATAATTAAAATTTTTATGGGGGGGGGGGGTGTGGTGATTACTGGGGTATTGTGTGGGAGTCTGTTTTATGTGTTTGCAGTGCTTATCTGGTGACTAGGTGGGTTTTTGTGACTTAGACCATGTTTTACATGGTCTAAGTCACAACGTCCAAGTTCCGTCTAGGCTCTGTTGTAAAACTTTCGGTTATACATGCTGTACGACTAAGTCTAAGCTGGCCCACGTCCCGCCCAACTCCCACCCTTGACACGCCTCCCGAAATGCCCTGTTTAGCTTTGGTCATTCAGCAGCACTATGAAGGCCTAGGTTGTTTAGAAATACATCCAAAACCCGTTTTTATTATCTGCACTTGGACATTTTTGAGAAATGTTCGTCCAAGTGCCGACTTAGGCCGGTTTTTGGACATTTTTCTCTTTTGATTATGAGCCCCTTAGTGTCCCATATATGGTGATTCAGTGTAGGATGGTCTGGAGAGCAGTGGCTTAGTGAGGGTAAGTGTTGCTCCTTCCCGCCCCTTTCCAACCCCCTCCCCTACCGCTGTGCATGTACCCCACTTCCCTTCCCTTGTACCTTTTTAATTTTCCAGGCGATCAGCTGAAGAGAAGTTGAAAAGATTTTTCTCCTATCTTTCTCTGTCTTCTACAGCACAGCACAGAGCTTTTTCAATTCGGATGAAGGTTTTTTTGCCAATGAGGTGATCGCTCAACCACCTTTAGAAACCACTTTTTGTGGAGATGGGAGGGCCCTTGTCTGAGGCTATTTCCTTCTTTTTCAACTTGTTATAAAGCCTGTACTGTTCTGATATTGTATCACTTGACATCATGCATTAATTGTAGTGAAAGTGTTTTTATATACTATATGCAATAAAATCTGTATATAACTACTGCAAATGACCCCATGCTTTTAAACCCTTGACATTATCAGCATTATCAATGGTGTTAGAATAGATATAAATATGTACGCTAATATCATTTTCTAAATGGAATGTCTCTTTTTTCATGTTTTACTTCCAATTCTAACTGAGCTAATATTCATATATTTAATAAGCGTTTGTGTATATTTCATCCTAATAATAATTAGATGGTTAAATTTCTCAAATGATAACCAGTTCGATATACACTTGCTGTTAGATGATAATACCTTATGTGGACAAATGTGCAGAGTTTATGTTACTTATTCTGTTCATATTATTTTTTTTAATGTATTGTTTCTTTCTTTTTGTTGTAAAGACAAAAACTTTTTTCAATAAAAATATTGAACAAAAAGAAAAAAAAAAAAAACCAGAGAAGTTTCTGGAATACGGTGGATTACAGGACCAGAGACAACGGATTCACTATAGGTAGGTCTTGTCAGACAAATCTGATCAATTTCTTTGACTGGGTGACCAGAAAATTGGATAGAGGGAGTGCACTAGATGTGGTGTATTTAGATTTTAACAAAACTTTTGACAGTCTGCTAATAAATAAACTGAGGGCCTCTTCTATTAAATAAACTGCGCTAGCAGTTTCTAGCACTGGAAGCCGCACTGAGTGGCCCACGCTGCTCCCGATGCTCATAGAATTCCTATGAGCATCGGGAGCAGTGCGGGCCATTCAGCGCGGCTTTCCGCGCTAGAAACTGCTAGTGCAGTTTCGCAGAAGAGGGGGCAAGTGCTCTTGGGATGGGCCCCAAAGTGACTAGCTGGGTCAGTAACTGGTTAAGCAGAAGACAACAGAGGGTAGTGGTCAATGGAGATCGCTCTGAGAAATGGGATGTTACCAGTGGTGTGCCTCAAAGTTCTGTTCTTGGGCCTGTTCTTAACATTTTTATAAGCGATATTGCTGAAGGGCTGTCAGGTAAGATTTGCCTCTTTGCGGATGATACCAAAATCTGCAATAGAGTAGACACCCCTGATGGTGTGAATGACATGAAGAAAGACCTAGTGAAGCTTGAAGAATGGTCTGAAATTTGGCAGCTAAAATTTAATGCAAAAATCTGAAGGAACAATAGTTTAGGGGGTGAAGAACTTTTGTGTGATTGTATGTGATGATCTTAAGGTGGCCAAACAGGTTGAAAACGTGACGGCGAAAGCTAGAAGGATGCTAGGTTGCATAGGGAGAGGTATGGCTAATAGGAAAAAGGAGGTATTGATGCCCCTGTATAGACTTTGGTGAGACCTCATTTAGAATATTGTGTACAATTCTGAAGGCCACACCTTCAAAAAGATATAAAAAGGATGGAGTCGGACCAGAGGAATGCTACTAAAATGGTATGTGGTCTTCATCATAAGGCGTATGGGGACAGACCTAAAGATCTCAATCTGTATATTTTGGAGGAAAGGCGGGAGAGAGGAGATATGTTAGAGACGTTTAAATACCTAAGTAATGTAAATGTGCATGAGTCGAGTCTCTTTCATTTGAAAGGAAACTCTGCAATAAGAGGGCATAGGATGAAATGAAGAGGTGATAGGCTCCAGAATAATCTAAGGAAATACTTTTTTACAAAAAGGGTGGTAGATGTGTGGAACAGTCTCCTGGAAGAAATGGTGGAGACAGAGACTGTGTCTGAATTCAAGAAGATGTGGGATAGGCATGTGGGATCTCTCAGAGAAAGAGATAATGGTTACTGCAGATGGGCAGACTAGATGGGCCATTTGGCCTTTATCTGCCATCATGTTTCTATGTAACCAACAGTCTCAAAATGGTCATCATCTCCAAAGTGAGAGTTAATCGCTAGAAAGAGACCATCACATTAGCCTTACTAAGGCTAAAGGTAAACAAGGCCACGGGACTGGACAATTTACACCCAAGAGTGCTCAGAGAATTGAGAGATGTTCTGGCGGAACCATTGGCAGTGCTCTTCAATCTCTCACTAAGTACGGGGAAAGTTCCGTTAGACTGGAAAACAACCAACGTCGTTCCTCTGCATAAGAAGGGTTGCAAGGCTGAGGCTGCGAACTATAGACCGGTAAGCCTCACCTCAATAGTGTGTAAACTCATGGAAACACTAATTAAGTATAAATTAGATACGATCCTGAACGAGGAAGATCTCCGGGATCCCAGCCAACATGGATTCACCAAGGGTAGATCATGCCAGTCCAATCTAATCAGCTTCTTTGACTGGGTAACAAGAAGACTGGACTCAGGAGAGTCTTTGGACGTCGTGTACCTGGACTTCAGCAAAGCGTTTGACAGCGTCCCACACCGCAGGCTGCTGAACAAGATGAAATCGATGGGATTGGGAGAGACTCTAACTGCATGGGTTAAGGATTGGCTTAGTGGCAGACTTCAGAGGGTGGTGGTTAACGGTACCCTCTCTAAAATGTCGGAGGTGACTAGCGGAGTGCCACAGGGTTCAGTCCTGGGCTCACTCCTCTTCAACATATTCATTGGGGATCTGACTCAGGGGCTTCAAGGCAAAGTAACCTTATTCGCTGATGACGCCAAACTATGCAATATAGTAAATGGCTATAATCTACAGGATGCTATGGAGCAAGACCTGCATACTTTAGAAAGTTGGTCCTTGAACTGGCAGCTGGGCTTCAACGCCAAGAAATGTAAGGTCATGCATCTCGGTAACGGAAATCCTTGCAGAACTTACACCCTGAATGGAGAAACTTTAACCAGGACTACGGCAGAACGAGACTTAGGAGTAATCATCAGTGCTGACATGAAAGCAGCCACTCAAGTGGAGAAGGCTTCATCTAAAGCACGGCAGATGATAGGTTGTATCAAGAGAAGCTTCGTCAACAGGAAACCTGAAGTCATGATGCCATTGTACAGAGCCATGGTGAGCCCTCATCTGGAATACTGTGTGCAATTCTGGAGGCCACATTACCGTAAGGATGTGCTCAGAATTGAATCGGTTCAGCGGATGGCCACCAGGATGGTCTTGGGGCTAAAGGGTCTCCCGTACGAAGAAAGACTGAGCAAATTGCAGCTCTACACTCTTGAAGAGCGTAGGGAGAGGGGAGACATGATTGAGACATTTAAGTACATCACGGGACGTATCGAGGTGGAAGATGATATCTTTCTTCTCAAGGGACCCTCAACCACAAGAGGACATCCACTCAAACTCAAGGGAGGGAAGTTTCGTGGAGACGCCAGGAAGTACTTCTTCACGGAGAGAGTGATTGAGCATTGGAACAAGCTTCCAGTGCAGGTGGTCGAGGCACGCAGCATCCTAGAATTCAAGAACAAATGGGATACCTATGTGGGATCCCTACGAGGTCATGCTAAGGGATAGGGTCACTAGGACTTGAATGAGCGGGTCAGTAGAGTGACAGTATAATTACAATTATATTTTAGGGGGTCAGTAGACTTAAGAGGGTGGGTAAATAGTGTGGGCAGACTTGATGGGCTATAGCCCTTATCTGCCGTCATCTTTCTATGTTTCTATCCTACTAAACCTCTATACAGAAGATATCACCTAATTTAGGACATATTTGATCTATAAATGGTTACCTCTGAACTACAGATGCCTATGTAAAGTGCAATCAGGATATGTCAATGCTTCTCAAACTAGTCTTTGAGGCACACCTAGTCCCATCAAATTTTCAGGATATCCACAATGAATATGCATGAGATAGATTTACATGCCAAGGAGGCAGTGCATGCAAATCTATCTCATGCATATTCATTGTGTATATCCTGAAAACCTGATGAGACTAGATGTGCTTCAAGGACTGTGTTGAGAAGCACTAATCTAGAGCAAGTTCACAACTCAATTCCTAGGACTCACCCAGATAGTCCAGTTTGCAGGATACCCACAGTGAATATGCATGAGATAGATTTGCATACAATGGAGGTAGTGCAGACTAATCATCTCATGCACATTCATTGTGGATGTCTTGAAAACCAGATTGACTTGGTGTGTCCCAAGGACTGGTTTGAGAACCACTGTCTTAGAGCAGTGTTTTTCAACTCAGTCCTGGAGTACTCCTTTGCCAGTCAGGTTTTCAGGATATCCACATTGAATTTGCATAAACTTGATTTGCATACACTGTCTCCATTATATGCAAATTTCTTTCATGCCATATTCATGGGGGATAT
Source organism: Geotrypetes seraphini (assembly GCF_902459505.1). Classification (NCBI taxonomy): domain Eukaryota; kingdom Metazoa; phylum Chordata; class Amphibia; order Gymnophiona; family Dermophiidae; genus Geotrypetes; species Geotrypetes seraphini. The sequence goes on along the minus strand of NC_047094.1, from coordinate 54,864,171 downwards.
CTTAAAAACTTGACTGGCAAAGGGGTACAGGACCGAGTTGAGAAACACTGTCTTAGAGTACAAGAGTTCTCATCCCAACCAACTTCCTTAAATTCTGAGCATCATTTTGCCACTGTAGCTGAAAAGTGTTGTTTCATTTTACAAAGTGTCAATTTGTAGAATCATAATGCTACATTCTGACATAGTTTCAAATCATTGAATGAACCACGCCAACAAAAGTGTGGAATTTTCAAGTGTGGAACTCTGAGCCGTCATGAAGTTCCTATTCCTGCAGAATACAACTCCAAAGGAAATCCATGAATGTATGATGCAAACATTGAGAGACAAATGCCCATCATACTCCACAATGAAGAAGTGGTATGCAAACCCTCTGACAAAACAGTCCCCAGTAAGCAATTACAAGATAAGTACTTGCCTAAAATGCTTCACAGATAATTTTTAGAGACTTTTTGAAATTGCCTTGTCTTGAACCAAAGATTGTTCTGTTTGGAGTTTTTTTGCCCATGATAGAAACCAGTCCTGCTTAGTGCTTGCAATTCAGTCATCATGCTGTGCACACTGGGACTTTTTGAGGTGTTTTCCTCCAATTTTTGTATGAATGTGTGTGTTTTGACTTCCACTGTTTGCCTACATCTTTTTGGTAGTGTTTATTATATATATATATATATATACATAAATTATTGAATCATTATATTATTGAATATATAGCATTGAATAATTATCTAACGTTCCCCAAAATGTAAAGCTGATTATTTGTGATTGAATTTTCAGGATTGTTGAAATATTTAGGTTAGCCACATATGTTTATTTTTAATCTTTATTTTTAATGTGTATATTCATATTTTCTTGTGATTCACCCTGACCTTCTGTTTGCTAGGATGTGACTAATCAAGCTTCACAAAATAAGATAATGAGGAGCTGTAAGTATCCTGAACTGTTTGTGGAAATGGAGGGGGAGCAACATTGTCATGATGGAATTAAAGAACGAAAAGCTATGAGATGTATGGGGCAGAGGGAGACCTAGAATGTGCTGTCTGTCCAAAACCACTCTAATCTGATAAATTCCCAACATCACATCAGAGGTGTGGAGAAAAGTCATATTTTCATATGGCATTGTATTCTACTTGCTATACCAAGAATACCATAACATAAAATTAATTAAATATTTAATTTATTGATTTCTTTAATTCAATTCATATCCTAAAACTAACAAAATTTTTTCATCTACATTTAAAACCTAACATAACATGTAATACAAAGTGCTACTAATAACAAAATCATAGACTACTTGCCCAGGACAGATAAGTTCAAGTACCAATGCTGTCTGTGAGGTAAATTCAGTGTCTAACTTTGAGGGTCTTGGGAGTGTTTGCTCATACCTGGATTGTAAACTGCTTGGGAAATAGACTTTGCAACTGTGTCCTCGATATTGTCAAATTCTTCAGTGGCATGAACAGTTAAACATGTGGGAATATTTTTAAGAATGGTGTTTTTTGGCCAGCTTGTGATGATATTTGGCTGTGCTCTAAGGCACTGTTCTTCAACCGCCGGTCCGTGGACTGGTGCCGATCTGCAGGAAATTTCTGACGGTACGCACAGAGCCAGCGAGATTGACAAACTTCAGTTTCCTGCCGGTCCCATAGGGCTGGGGAGATTGACAAGATGTCATTTCCAGCTGGTCCACGCAGGGCCGGAGAAATCATGGGGAGCCTCCGACAGTGGCTTTCTCCCCTCTCAGCAGCTCTCCTTACTTACCAGTGCAGCGATTCAGGAAGGCAGCTTTGGGGCTTTTGCTGATTCACAGCCGCCTCTGATGATGCAACTTCCTCTTTCCTCAGAGGCGGCATGACCCATCAAAGGACCCGAGGCTGCCTTAGTAAATCGCTGCGCTGGCAAGTAAGGAGAGCTGCTGGGAGGGTAGAAAGCCACTGTTGGAGGCTGGGAAGCTGCTGGGCAAAGGAAAAAAAGGGAGAGCAGCTACTGGACCTGGAGGGAAGGAGAAGGAGAGATGCTGCTGGGAGGGGAGGAGGGAAAGGAGTCTGGGAAGCTGCTGGACAAGGGAAAACAAAGGACAGCTGGTACTGGACCTGGAGAGAAGGAGAGATGCTGCTGGGAGGGGAGGAAGGGAAGAGAGTTACTGCTGGACAGGAGGAGAAGGGAAGGGAGAAGTAAAAAAGGAAGGAAACAGCTGGCAGGGAGATTAGAGGAGGGGAAGGGGAGAGACAAGCATGAAAGTAGAGAGATTGATGATGGGAAAGGGTCAGCAGAGAAATAAGCAGAGAGGGACGATGCTAGATCTGGTGTAGGAGAGATAAAAATGAAGAGAGCAGTGAAGCTGGAATGAATCATGTAAAAAGGAGAGAGGGGGCACAGGCTGGATGGAAAGGGGAGAGGGGCATAGAAAGAAGACATATACCATATGGAAGGGGGAGAGGGCAGACAGTGGATGGAAGCGGCAGATGCTGGATTGAAGAGACAGAGAGGGCAGATGCTGGAAGGAAGAGAGTGAAAAGATGAAAGCAAAAACCAGAGATGACAAAAGGTAGAAAAAATAATTTTATTTCTGTTTTATGATTAGAATATATCAGATTTGAAATATATATCCTGCTAGAGCTGGTGTTAGACATAACTGGGGACTGCAAAGCCCAGGCAATGCTTTTTTAGCTTCCAGCCGACTTAGGGCTCTCTCTGACCAGGGGGCAGTTGCCCTAGTTGCACTCTCCTAACACTATTCCTGTCATGTGTGACTGCAGTATTCTGTTAGTATGATATTTCTGCATAGCATTCTGTAATAATTTGGCTTATTCAGTTTTCTTGATAGTAGAGGGGATATATGTGAAGGGGAGGGGAAACAGGGGTTTTGTTGATCCGTGCTCTGTATTATTTGTATTTAGAAAATGACAATTGTACAGAATATTGTTTCTTTTTATACTTTAATAAAACACATTCAATATAAAATCATAATTGAGGCTTGTGCAGATGGGATCAGATGATTTGCAGAGACCGAGCTCGCGGAGATGGGGCAGAAACGGGGGTTATAAATTTCAGTCCTAGTAGTTTGCCGGTCCACAAAATAATTATTTTATTTCCACCGGTCCATAGGTGTAAAAAGGTTGAAGAATACTGCTTTAAGGTAATTTAATTCTGCAAATCATTGTTTTCACCTTTCACAACACAGAAACCCTTGTAATTTACCTTTAAGATACTGTACAAATAAGAGTTAAGTCTCCTATGGGATTTGAGTAAAGTGAAGCATTTTCCTCAGCACAAGCACCAAGACCTAAAACTATTTTGCTTTGCAGGAAATTAAGATCATTGAGCTATAGGTGAAACGTTTAGTCATGCTTATTTTCCCAAGACTATGTCTAATTAAATCGGAAATTATCTGCTGTAAACAAATCTCGAGCCCCACAAAGCAGAACCATTAAAAGTTTTTAACAGCGAAAACATACTATTCTTCCATCACACAGTATGATCCCTCTTGAGCATAGTACGGGGAGTGGGTATAGACAGGATCTCCTGGTTTATTCCCTTCTGTACCGCCGCAGGGAGAAAACCGAGTGATGTTTCTCCTTGTAAATCCTAGGCTGGGTATAGGATTCCATTCAACTAGCTGGCTGCTGAAAGGTTAGGATTAAGCAAACCTTTTCCCAAGTGCTATTCTGAGGGGTAGAATCCCCCTCTTCTTCCTGCCTCAATACTAATTAAAAAGTCTGCTAATTAATCATTGGAAACTTTCACTAAACCTACAACTCAACAGCCACATCTCAGCCGTCTTCCGAGCAAAATTTCACGTTATCCAGCCCAGGCATCAAACCCTCTGGGCGAATCCACTCAGTGCCACAACCCTTCTGCCATCAGATCACGTGAGCACCACTTTACGCAAGCGCGAACTACACCTGCTCGGCCTGGGTCTGTCCTTGTCCTTTAAGAACTCTGGGGGGGGCGTGTCATTCCAACCATGCTTTTCTTAAAGGGCTCGCACTGAAGGGAGTAGCTACATCAAAGGCACGCTAGAGGTGATTTTGTAAGTGGCCTGGCAGAGGGACACGGGGCTTTGATCAAAGGCCGCGATTGCTTAAATCTTGTTGTATTCTTCTGATTTGGGGTTGGTTGTGTTCTCTTACCCAAACGACGAAAATATCTTAGCCAGAATCCTAGACGTAACTTTGCTGTGGTGTTCCCCTCTGCCCCACTTCAGAGTGCCCTTTCCAGCACATGATGTACACCATTACCCGGGGACCTAGCAAACTGGCCACGCAGAGAAGGACAGGTAATCCAGATTTGCTTTCTCTTCTTGATTCTTGTAATAAGCCATATAAAATTTCGAGGGTTTTTTTTTTTTAAATTTGCTTTTGAGGTCAATATGTAATGTATGAAAAGTGCTCTTTTACACACCAGTATTTTTTTCTGATCTGCTGATACTACTATGGCTTAGAAAAAAACGCCTCTCCTTTCTAGAAAACATTTGCAAAATCACACATGATGCTTTAGTTAATGGGGGATATAGACATGATTCAGATCCTTTTTTTAAAATTCTTCTTTTCTGCTTGATATAAACTGTTTTACAGGTAACTGGTGCCACTTTGTATTCTTTTTTAAATGACTCAATACATAATCCCAGACTCAGTGTCCTTTCTTCTATGTGACATTTACATTTCTGTATGTATGTGCGTTTGTGTGTTGTAATTTTAGGTCCCACACAGCAAATTGAAAGCAAACTGAGTGACCTGAAGTGCAAAGCTCCAAACAGTTCCAGTGTCTGTTCCTCGTGGCCCCTGGCAAGGTGAGAAGGAAAGGGAAGTGTGACAGGCCACCTGTCTCCATAAGGACTCGCAGTTCTTGTAGCCCAATAATGCTACAAGTACTGTAGCCTAACCAAGCCCACACTCTTTCATGCTGGCTGGTGACCTTGTGATTCTGGCTGGTCTTCTTAGGTCTAATGTTGGGGCAAAATTGCCACAGGGATGTTGCAGGTTCTTCCCAGTAAAGGGCTGGCTATGTGCCCTTGGCATGGTAGTCCAGAGGAGGAGCTACTGTCCAATGACCTTGTGCAGAGGTTATTGGTAAGATTTGTCATTGCTACATGGCTGCGAGGAGGCGAAAAAGAATAACTGTATTGTAAAGTTTCACCTTCCCCACATGGGGTCAGCACAAGAGAGAGAGGGAAATAACTACCCAGGCAGGCTCAGTCTGACTGCTAGGCAGATCATGCATCTGTAGGGCAGCACAATTTAAAAGGTGGCAGTCATGGCAATCAATATATCTATGTTAAGCATCTTTCCCATTCTGCTCCCTCTGAACTGTCTTTAGAAAAGGTGGGACCTGGTAGGCCTTAAGCATTTACAGAAGCCCAAGGTCCCATGCTGGGTGTAACCAATGTTGGCAAGCTAACTGACATGCTGGTGCTGTGATGGAAATGGTAAAGAAGGAAAGCTGCTACCCCCCCCCCTCCCTCAAAGGATAGGAAGATAGTGGACAGTGGACACCATGGGGGTGACAGAAGGGGAGAGGGGGGTATTAGATAACCTTGGGCTAGTCCTGCATCCAAGAAGGACAGAAGACACTGTATCCAGAGTCTCAGGGCTGCACAGATAATGTATCATTAAATCCTGCTAACCAGAATCAACACTGAACATTAGTAGCCTCATTGTAGAAAATATTGCTTGGTCCTGAATTCGGGCACTGCACTCTATTGTCATTTATCTTTCTGGTATTGCTTGATTCCAGAAACTGTTGATCAACTGCCCTTGTTTGCTTATAGCCAGCTTGCCCTTTAAGAAAAGAGAGGGAGCAATAGGGTTTGGGCCCTAGGCCTTATGTTTAAGAGGGACCCTGTAGGATGACAGACTTTACCCACTGATGGACTGCTAGCTACTGCCATAATAACTCCCTGTGGAGCCACTCATTCTGAGGTATGCTCCTGGCTTTTGTGACAGGACCCTGGTTAACATTTCTAGTTGGTTTAACATTGGCACTGTCAAATCCTACAAATGACTTGCACAGGCAGCGGCACAGCAGGCGTTGGACATTCTGAGGCCCAGGACAGAAAGTGGTAAGAGGGCCCCCAAATCCTGCCAACAGGCTGAGCTCCTTTCAATTTGGGATAGGTGTAGTGGCTCATTGAAGTTCAGGGAAAATGCAATTCCCTAACACCAGCCTTGAGCCTCAGGCAGGCTAAGCTAGTCCCAAAACTGTTCTTGTATCAAGTTTTAAAACAGCGGTGATGGTCATGTTACCTGGAATCATCTAGTACCTGACACTGTCCCTTCAGTGGCAGTGTTCTGAATAACCAGTTCCTGCTCCTTTCTCTAAAGGAGAGTCATGTTCTCTGACAATGATTTGCTAGCTTTCACTCATGTTTCTTCCAGAGGCCAACTAAATTTTAGTTTCAGATTGTGCACCAAAACCAGACTGAAATCTGGTTCATGTTTTGGCCCAAAATGCCAGGGCATTTTCAGCTGAAACAAAAGCTCTGCCCGCCCACTTGCCAATCCCCCAGACCCAATGAAAACAAGCCCCCCTCCAGCAAACTGACCCCTTGACTATCAGTAGGCCTTGCCCAGGCCTACCTTAACAAGACTTGCTGGCCTACTGTCCTCTTCCGGGGCAGGGAAGAACCCCACTCTTTCCTGCTCAATTCAGCTGCTGGGGCTTCCGGCAGCCCTTTTGAGATTGGTACTCGTACAAGCAAGAACAAATCTCAAAAGGACTGTTGGCAGTGTTAGCAGTCATTTTAAAGCAGCAGCAGTGGCACCAGGCAGGAAAGAGTGGGATTCTTTTCTTGTGGCCTCTTCTAGGGCAGAAAATCGGGGCTTGTTAAGGTAAGGCCCATTGATTCCTTGGGGGTTAGCAGGGTGCATATTTTCTGGCAGGGGCCAGGCATAATATTTCCAGATTTGGTTCTGGCTAAAACTGAGCCATGGATTTCAGAAGTTCTACATTGTTAACTAGTTGAGGGGCCCAAGATACCAACAATGGGAAATTGAGTGGCTGGGCTGAGGGTCCTAAATCTCATCCCCAGGCTGCCTGAATCGAAGTGCAATCTTTCTGGGGAAGATTTTAAAGCAATAATTTGTGGAGACCCGATACTGATACATGACCTTCCTCATCCCCCTGCAAGAGAACTCTTTATTGCTCACTGTGGGAGACAAGTGGAGTAGACCCATAGGGCTGGATTCTGTATAGGACGCCTAGTCTCAGCAGCCACCTAAGCGTCCTATATAGAATCATGTCTGTCCTAACGGACAGACGCCTAACCACTCCAATTCTCTAATCGGCATCCATGTCACAGGGAATCTCCCTGCTTTGATCAGCTCAGTGGCTGCGGCAGGAAACCCCCCAGTTGCAAAGTCAGCTGGCAGGAGGGTTGTTCAGACCCTCCTGCTGGAACCCCTGAAGTGCGCCCCCCCCCCCCGAATGTCCATGGCAGGAGTACCCAATTCCTCCTGCCACCACCCCTCCTGCCAAAATGCCTCCACCCCCAAACCCACCCGGATCCCTCCCCTTGTTCCTTTTTGTAGGCCGGCCAGAGGGATGTTTACTTCCTCCAGCCTGCAGGCCTGTCTCCACAGAATGGCAGGCCGTCCCCTTCTCGATGCATCCTGGAATGCACAGGGGAGGAGCCTTAGGCCCCACTTGGGCCAACCGGAATCTTGGGCCTCCCAGTGCATTCTGCGATGCACTGGGAGTGACCTAAGACTCTGGCCAGATCCCTTAGGCCACCTTCCATGGGAGGTGGCTTAAGGGATCTGGCCATTTAGGGCCTTAGGCCCCTCCTCTGTGCATCCCAGGATGCATCGGGAAGGGGGAGACCTGCCATTCTGTGGAGGCAGGTCAGCCGGAGGGAGTAAACATCCCTCTGGCCGGCCCACAAGAAAAAGGTACAGAGGGTGTCAGGGTGAGGACATTTTTTCTGGGCATCCCTCCTGTTGGTGATCTTTGTGGGATGGCGGCAGGAGGATTTGGGCTCATCCTGCCGCAGACATTCGGGGGTGAGGGTCCAGCAGGAGGGACTGGGCATCCCTTCTGCCTGCTAACTTTGCAGTGGGACGTGTTCCCTGCTGCAGCCACTAAACTGATCACGGCAGGGAGATTCCTTTGCTGCGATCAGTTCAGTGGTCGCGTCTATGCTGGCCTACATTTCAGGTGCCTAATGCAGCCCTAGAGAGATGCCTAGAGGGCTGTCTAAGCTCCCCTAAGGTCACTTCCGGATGAAACCATGCCTAGAGGAGACATGATAGAAACCTTCAAGATCATGAAGGGCATAGAAAAAGTAGACGGACAGATTTTTCAAATTATGGGGAACCACAAGTACAAGGGGGCACTCAGAGAACTTGAAAGGGGAAAGGTTTAGAACAAACGCCAGGAAGTTCTTTTTCACCCAGAGAGTGGTGGATACATGGAACGCGCTGCCGGAGGATGTGATAAGCAGGAGCACGCTACAGGGATTCAAAGAAGGTTTGGATAGGTACCTGGAGGACAAAGGGATTGAGGGGTACAGATAGGAGTAGAGGTAGATTATAGGGATAGGATTAAAGGATTAGAGTTAATTACAAAATTAGTTAGGGACCACTGTTTCAGGCAATAGGCCTGATGGGCCGCCGCGGGAGCGGACCGCTGGGCAAGATGGACCTCTGGTCTGTCTCAGCGGAGGCAACTTCTTATGTTCTTATGTAGCCTTGGGCGAGCTTAATTGGCCCTATTTGCCTCCCTAGGCTTGAGAAGATGCCTACAATGTAAGCAGCTTGCCTCGGGTGTGTTTTATTTTTTTAAACGTGCATCCTGATTGGCTGGTTAGACAACAGTAGGACGCCTACCAATGCCTACAATTGGGATGCCGTTTATAGAATTTGCCCCATAGAGTGCATATAATGTGAAACTTGACCATAAGCAAAAAAAGACGGAAATCTGCAAAGGTCAGGGGCTGTCCATCTTCCCACAAGAAGTGTTCTATTAATTTAATTTCTTGTGAACCCCCATCTCTGAAAAGTTGCTTTTTCCCATCCTGGGGTAAAATCTACATTACCAATAAGGGTAAGCAAGGGACTGATGGTAGCATCATAGCTCCAACTTTTCATTAAATAATGCCATGCCTCACAGAGAGGTTCCAACAATAAACTCCCTCTATGAGCTTCCTGCAATTGTGAAAGCTAGGCATGTAGCAACGAGTTGAAGTGCCATGGTTAAAAATATTCTCACTCAAATTGTATGTCTGTAAAATCAGCAGTGGAAAAAATCTAATTTTTTACATGTCTAAGAAGACATGCCTGGTTATAGAGTCTTATATCGGGAACTCCTAGGCCTCCCTCTGACCAATCCCCTAGCAGCAGGGCCCCCTTCAATTTTGCTTTCTTCTTACCCCCCATAAAACTGACTCAGTAATTTGTATAATTGCGAAAGATCTTTAGTGAAGATATAGAAGGACAGCGTTTGAAGAACATAAAGCCAGCGAGGGAAAATAATCATTTTATAAAGATTAATTCTTCCCATCAATATGAGTGGTAAATGCATCCACTGAGCCAGAAGTGATTTGGTGTCTGATAGCAATTTATCAACATTACATCTATATAATAGATGTGGGTTCATGGTTTAAACGTATGCCCAGATACCAAAAATCCATATTCGTCCATGAAAGTGAAAAGGGTCGTACCCAGCTCCTTTGTTACGAGGGCAAAGTAGTCATAGCTTCTGATTGAGATAAATTTAGTTTTCAGCCTGAGAAATCCTCATACTCCTGGACACTTTCCAATAAGGCCGATAACGAGTAGTGAGGGTTTTGCATAAACACTTAACATGTCAGTGGCAAAAGCCGCTATTTTGAAAACTTGATTACCTATAGGGATGCCTTGTATATCTGGATTAGCCTGTAATTCTCTAATCAAAGGGTTCAATTTTAGCACAAAGAGGAGGGGAGACAAAGGACATCCTTGCCTCATCCCCCTCTGCATCGGCAACCAACCTGAGAGAACACCATTGGCCCGCACTTTGAGCCCCCGGAGTAGCATATAACGTCTGAATAGCTTTATAGATGAAGTCCTGAAACCCATAAGCTCTCAGGGTACCAAAGAGAAACCCCCACATTACTCTATCAGATGCCTTTTCGGCATCTAGACTGACAAGCAGTGCATGGGCCTTCCTCCCCCAGACTGATTCTTGGGCCACTACAATTTTATGGAAATTTTTGACCACAGTGCGGCCCTTTACAAAACCTACCTGTGGTTCTGCTATTAATTCTGTCAGGATTCGAGCCATGCAATTAGCTAGTATCTTTGCTAGCAGTTTAGCTTCAAAATTTAGTAGTGAAATAGGTCTGTATGACCCCAGACTCTCCGGGTTTTTACCAGGCTTCAGAAGCACTATAATTCTGATCCCTGTAAGCAAGGGATCTCTCTGCTGTGATCAGTTTAGTGGCCGTGGCCTGTTCCCCCCTCCTCTCCCCATGCCCCTGTGTGAAGACTACCAACAGAAGGGATGCCCAGGCCCTCCAGCCGGGACTCCCGAAGCCGGCCCCCCACCCCAAATGTCTGCTGCAGGTAGAGTGCCCAATACCTCCAGCCGCCACCCTGCCGCCACATCCCCTGGCAGGAGGGATGCTGAGCAGGATAATTGGACATAAGCGTGCTCTTAGCAGCAGTACCTGTGTGGGTACCAATTAAGCTGCTAGTTTCGCTCTAGGTGTGTAAAAAGTACATGGAAAATGACACATGACGCAAATTTTATTAAAATAGTTATTTTGTTTTATTAATTGCCATAATGAATTATCAAAAGGTTAGTTTGCGTCATCTTAGAGATCTTTACAGCTGCCAAACGCTGGCCTTCCTGACAAAGATCTCAACCCAATAATTCATTGCTCCTCAATATGTACCTTTTGTCCTGCATGAAATCATTACTTGTCAGCCAATCCATTAACAGAGGCTGTCCTTAAATTTGGACAAAGAACTTCCTTTTATCATGAAATAAGTTTCAGAAATCCATATTTTTGTTTACATTCATTTCTGAATATACATTATTACATAACATATCCATCTGCATTATTACATATCCAAAGAAACTTTGAATCCAAAACTGCTGAAAAGTTCTTGTCTCTATCAGCACTATAGAAAGGAGGAGGGATATTCTCCCCTGCTCTGAAAAACTGGCAGTTTCAAGTTTCACTGACACACAGACTCAGAAAACCTCAGACCCCTTCCTATGCTGGTGATAGATATATATATATATATAAAACATTTAAATATAAGTAGAAATCATTTTCTCACATCATCATTCCATCATTCATTCGGGGCTCCTTTCTTCCATAGATCCCCACAATATATTTCATTCATATTTAATGCAAGAAAACTTTTCTTCTATGCCCAGTATTGGAATGTGAAATCAAGCTACCCAGCTCTAGCCCATTTGGTATCAATTAGACCATGAGGGAAACTGAAAAAAGACAGAAGGGACATAGGCCGAATACAAAATGGAGTAAAGTCAAGCAGAAGATACAGAAAGACAGAGAACAAAATGGAATCATTAATATTTCTATGTATGTTACGCATTACCTGATTTCCTCTATGATCTGGCTTAATAGCAAAGTACATAAAGAGAATATTATTATGCTTTTCCTTAATATTAATCTATGTTTTTCTGGCCTTGGCTACATCCATATTCAGATTTTTATTCACCAACTTTTCGTACGCTTCTATTGGGCGTGACCTTAACTAACACATATGCTTGTATCTAACTAGAGTTACCCAAAACCATACGAAAGGCAGGCGTTTTTGTAGAAAAAACTCCACAAAATACTGCACCATCATGTCCTGCACTGTCCATTCCATTAACATACCACAGCTATCGCCCCCTACAGTCCACGAGCCACTATTCAATGCCCAGTCCCTCCTGCCTAACCCTCCCCCACCCGTAACAACCGCAGCAGGAGGGATACCCACTCCCTCCTGCCAGACATCCCCTGTAATGACCATGTCCAGGAGGGACCCTCCCACCCCCTCCTGTGAAGGAAGACTGCCGACCCCCTCTCCCAGCTGGAACCCCCTCCCACCTAGCCCAGCCGGACCAGCCTTCATCTGAATTACGGGCCTGCCCTTTCCTGGTGCATTGTGGGATGCACCAGGGAGGGGCCTAAGGGCCTGATTGGCCCAGGTGTCTAAGGCCCCTCCGGAATCTTAGGCCTGTCTCCCAGTGCATTCTGGAATGTGCTGGGAGTGGCCTAAGATTCCAATTGTCCAGATCCCTTAGGCCCTCTCCCTTAGGGTTCTTAATGGGCTAGGGGGTGGGGGTCAGGCGGCCTACCTTGGTGGGGGGGGGGGGGTTTGGGGTGTCCAGCAGGAGGACTTGGTTTCCCTCCTGCTGGGGAAGCTTATGGGGGGGTTCAGGAGTGTCCGGCAGGAGGGACTGGGGATCTTATGGGGGGATTTTTTATTTTATTTTTTATGGGACAGATATTTTGTGTGTATAATACATGCAAAATATCTGTGCCATTAAAAAAAAAATAAAATAAAAATTATTTTTAACCCGGCAGAAGCAGTTTACTTATGTGTCTTCCGTTTGGTCTTGTGAACTAAAGTTGGACCCTTTGATATTATTTGACTTATATTCATTGCAAGTGCCTGTTCCAAGTGGCTATCGTTCCTTTTTGAAGCATACCATCTTGATGGGGAAGAAAGTTATTTTACTAAATTGGCTTTCACAGAGTCCTCCCAATGGCGGATGCAAATGCTCACCTTGCTTAAGCTGGAACAAATACAATTTTCAAAATTTAGAATCTCCTTTGGTTAATTTAAGCACAGTTAGTGAGGTTTTTGGACAACGTTGACCCATAGAGTGCGTAGTTGTCTTTTGTATAGGTAAATGGATATATATGGTCCCAGGCACTCCTCTCTTGGTTTTAGTTTCTTTTCGGTGGTGGGAGGGTGGTTTTGGGGATTACAAAATATTGAATTTTGAGCAAGTATAGCTTACACTTTTTTATTTGGACTGTTTATTTGTTTGGTATGGTCAAATTGCTGTATGTACAGATATTGATTTACGATTGCTCAATAAAAATGATTTAAACATAAAAAAACCCGGCAGACCTGTCTAACACAGTTACCGACAGATCAACAGCAGTTAGATTTTAGGATCATAAAACCTGATGCAAAATAGCTAAGCAAATGTTAGTGAATCAGTCGCTTGGCTGTTTTGCATGGGGTTTTACAAATTTGCATGGCCGGATCGGAAAATGGATGATTGAGGGGACAAACACACGGCGGGCCGTTTTGTGAATCGGGTCAGTTAGCATTGATTGTCGCTGAACCTATGAAAACAGGTTTAATAACAGTCACTGACTTTATTGAATAGGGGCCAATGTAGCTTTACAACTTGAATGTATAAACGACACAAAGAGACAGGGATGGGTATTGTATGTGAGGGTGGGGTGGGTTGTTTTTGATGCGTATTTTATGTAGAATGGGTACAAGTAGATCGATTTTTCACTCTGTTAAAAATTACAGAGGCTAGGCGACACTTGATGAAACTGTAGGGAAATACTTTTAAAACCAATAGGAGGAAATATTTTTTCACTCAGAATAGTTAAGATCTGGAACGCATTGCCAGAGGTTGTGGTAAAAGCGGATAGCGTAGCTGGTTTTAAGAAAGCTGAAGGAAAGTCCATAATCTGTTAAGACATGGGGAAGCCTCTGCTTGCCCTGGATCGGTAGCATGGAATATTGCTACTCCTTGGGTTTTAGCCAGGTACTAGTGACCTGGATTGGCTACCATGAGAACGGGCTGCTGGGCTTGATGGACCATTGGTCTGACCCAGTAAGGCTATTCTTATGTTCTTATGACAAGGCAATTATTACAAGTCTTGCTTGAATGTATGTTTTTGTAATGTGTGTTTTTTACTATGTATGTGTTTTTGGAACCCGCTTTGTATAAAGCGGGATATACCAAATATACTCTAATATAAACCGGGATTTTTGGGCAAAAAAATTGGCCCAAACATGGGGGTCCCAGTTTATATTTGGGCTAGTTCCCCCTTCCCAGAATTATTGCAGGCTGCTGCCAGGCTCTGCACTCTTGTCCCCCCTCCCTGCCCTGTCCTCGTACCTCCTCTGCCGAACCCTGGTGGTCCAGAGGTGCAGCGGGCAGGAGCGAGCTAACCCGGTGGCTGTCGCGAGATCAGGTTGCTTTAGCTGCTGAGTGGCACCGAGCAGGAGCGTGCTTTGGCACTGCCACCACCGACCGGGTTAGCAGTGGGGCAGGAGCGGGAAAAGCTTGCTCCTGCCCGCTGCACCTTTGGACCACCAGGGATCAGCAGAAGAGGTACAAGGACAGGGCAGGGAGGGGGGGACAGGGTGCAGAGCCTGGGAAGGGGGGAGGGATGAGTGCAGAGCCTGACAAGAGAGGGAAGGAAGGAAGGGGGCTGGGTGCAGTGCCTGACAGGGGAGGGAGAGAATAAGGCTGGGTGCAGTGCCTGGGAGGGAAGGGGGCTGGATGCAGAGCCTGACAGGGCAGGGCACTTTATTATTAAGCCGCCTGACTTATATTCCGAGTCAACCATTTTTCATCATATGGGGGGGGAAATGGGGGGGTCTTATATTCGAGTATATACGGTAAATAAAACCATAAACCATAGTATTAAGAATTGGGAATTTACCGTGCTGTGTTCTGTACAGCACCAGAGTTTTGAACACTGACCTACCAGTTAGCTAGCAGGTCTTACCCATGTTCTGATGTGTTATTGTTTTGGCATTTCACTTTGCTTTCCGCCTGGAAACTTCTTTGTGCCACCTTTATGCTACTTTAAAGCCGTTATTTGAGCCTTTAATCTTGGTGTTTATCTGAGTATACCAAGAAATGGGGCAGATAAAAGCTTTAATGGGTGCCTTTTTCCACTTCAGAGATTCCAGGTGCAAGCAAATACCATGCATGTGTTTATGGAACATACTAAGGACTTTTTTTTTTTTTTTGAGTGAGACAAATGAGAAAAAAGTTGAGAAGACTCCAGTCTCAGGAGGACTCATGGAGAAGCACCAGAGCTCTTTCCCAGCCAGCATAGATCTACACCATGCTTTCCTGAAATTGTCCTTGTGTATATGTAAGGAGAGAGAAACACGTTAAGATCCCAAGCCAAAGAAGGCTTCATGGGTGATTTTGTGAGAAATAGGCCTTTCATGAAACCGGCTACTAAGGGATGTAGAGAAAGAGATTTGTCCAGATAGGAAAGAAATGCACCGATAACATTGAGTGCAAGGTTTCCTAGAACTCTTCAGTGATAGCATACTGCGCCCAAGGGCAGAAAGCATTTACCCATTCAGTGAAAGAAACTACACTGTTAGTACTAATGAGCAAGAATTGGGATAAAGTAGGGACCCTTCATTCTGAGTTAGCAAAGTTGGAAACTCTTATAGTTCCACAGTGTTCTGATTGAGACCTCTAGGAGGAGTACGGTTTGGCTAAAGGGGTGCTATGAGGATCATGGTGCCCTGATCTTAGTGAAGTTTGAGTAGAAAGGCATCCAATGCTATGCAATTGAGGGCAAAGAGCCTGGAACAGAATTGTGGAAGTTTGCTGTACTGAGGGGAAGTAAAGAGGTCTTATGTCTGGCATTCCCCAATGAGAGAAAATCAGATGCAAGACTATTGTGCTGAGAGACCATTTGTGAGACTTCAATAAGCCTAATGAATTTGTCTGCTAATGCATTCTGCTTCCCTGCCAAGTAAACCGTCCTAAGCAGTGGCCCAATTCCAAATCTTGATTGGCTCTCGACAAAGGGGATAAGATCCTATGCCTCCCTGTTTGATAAAATAGAACATGGTGACTTATAGTTGTCTACCCCTTCCCAGTGCATCCTGGGATGCACTGGAAGGGGCCCAAGGCCCTGATTGGCTCAGGCACCTATAGCCCCTCCCAGTCGCACTTTCAAAAAGATATAAGAACATAACATAAGAATTGCCGCTTCTGGGTCAGAACAATGGTCCATCCTGCTCAGCAGTCCGCTCACGCAGCTGCCCCCAGGTCAAAAACCAGTGCTCTAAATGAGTTCAGCCTCACCTGTGTATGTCCCAGTTTAGCAGGAATTTGTCCAGCTGTCTTGAAACCCTGGAGGGTGTTTTCCCCTATTACAGACTCCGGAAGAGCGTTCCAGCTCTCCACCACTCTCTGGATGAAGAAGAACTTCCTTACGTTTGTACGGAATCTATCCCTTTTCAACTTTAAAGAGTGCCTTCTCGTTCTCCCTACCTTGGAGAGTGTGAACAGTCTGTCTATCTACTAAGTCTATTCCCTTCAGTATTTTGAATGTTTTGATCATGTCTCCTCTCAGTCTCCTCTTTTCAAGGGAGAAGAGGCCTAGTTTCTTCAATCTCTCACTGTACGGCAACTCCTCTAGCCCCTTAACCATTTTAGTCACTCTTCTCTGGAGGGCGACCAGTGCTGGATGCAGTACTCCAGGTGAGAGCGCACCATGGCCCGGTACATGTTCGTGATCCCCTTCTTTATCATTCCTAGCATTCTGTTAGCCCTTTTTGCTGCCACAGTTCATTGTGCAGACAGTTTCATTGACTTGTTGATCAGAACTCCCAAGTCTCTTTCCTGTAAATTGAATGAAGTCTGACTAGACCAGACTTATCCAAGTTCAGCTTTTGAAGGCAGCTAGCAGATTAGGCTTTCAGGATATTCCAAATAAATATACGTTCAGAAATTAGAATAACCACCACATCCATTGTATGCAACTCTTTTTTATTTTTTTTATTTTTTTTAATGTATGCATTAGAGATCCTGAAAACCTAGCCTGTTTGCAGCCCTCAAGGACTAACCTTGGGCTAGAGGACAGCTACTAAAATGATCTATGAAGACAGATTTGAAGATCTCAATATGTATATTGTGGAAAAAGGCATTTAAGTACTTCCTCGGTATAAATGCACAAGACTGGTCTCTCAAAAGAGAGCTCTGTACTGTTTGATTATATTGTACATAAGCTCTACTGAGCAGGGACTGTCTTGAATGTTATAATATACAGCTCTGCGTCTGTCTAGCAGCACTATAGAAATGAGTAGAAGTAAAGGTGAAAGGAGTTAGCTATGTAAATATTTCTCTTCAGAAAAGGTGGTGGATGCCTCCCTGTGTGGGTGGTGAAACTGATGTGTTTCTGAAGTCAAAGCAAAGGATGAGCACAGAAGGAAAGGAAGAGAGCATAAGAACATGAGTTGCCATACTGGGATAGACTGAAAATTCATCAAGCTCAATATCCTATAACAGTAACCATCCCAGGTCACAAGTGCCTGGCGAGATCGCAAAGAGTTAAAACATATTTTATGCTGTTTATCCTAGCAAATAAGCAGTGGATTTCCCCAAGTCCATCTTAATAATGGCTTATGGACTTTTCTTTTAGTAAGTTTATCCAAACCGGTTTATCCAAACCGTTTTTAAACCCTGCTAAGCTAACTGCTTTAACCACATTCTCTGGCTACGAATTCCAGAGTTCAATTAGGTAGAAAAGGACCTATAGGTCTATAAAATACTGAGTGGAATGGAATAGGTGGACGTGAATTGCTTGTTTACGCTTTCCAAAAATATTAAGGCTAGGGGCCACGCAACGGACGCTACCTTCTTCACTCGGTGTGTAATTTAAACTCTGCAGTTCATTGGCAGGGAATGTAGTGAAAGCAGTTAGCTTGGCAGGGTTTAAAAAGGTTTGAATAATTTTCTAAAAGAAAAGTCCATAAGTTAAGATAAGACTTGGGGAAAAATCCACTGCTTATTTCTAAGAAAAGCAGCATCAAAACTCTTTTACTGTTTGGGATCTGGCTAGATACTTGTGACCTGCGCTGGCTGGCCACTGTTGGAAATGGGATACTGGAGTATGGCAACTCCTTATGTGCTCTGTTAAGCAAGTCTTCATCACTAGTTTGTTGTGGATTTCTGTAATTCTTTATCAAGGATTGCCCCAGGGTAGTATCAAAGTATACAAAACACTGCTGCTCAGCTGATTTAAAGGTACAAAGAGGACAGATAATATTACTCCAGTACATAAAGACCTTCACTGGCTATCAGTGGAATGGCACATAATATTTAAATGTCCTAAAAATTTTTTTAATATAACTTATGTGTATTTTTGTTTAACACTGTGAATTATAGTTGTTTTTACTGTGCTTTGATTCTTTAGACTGGTTTTGAGTAAGGCGATTTACTTACCTAATTTAAAATGAATAGTAACCTAGTAGATGATGGCAGATAAGAGACCTGTATAGTCCATCCAGTCTGCCCAATAAGATAAAATATAGATAAGTTAACTGGTTAGCACAGCAAAGCCCACTCTCTGCCCTTGCTCTTCAAAAAATTAATACATCATCATTTTATCCAATAACTTATAGGAAGCCAATGCAAATTAACCAAAAGCATTATGGGCAGAATTCAGTAAATTGTGATTGTGTGTAAACCGGTTTCAATTTAAGAAACAGTTAAACTCAGCTCATTACTCTGTTTATGTGATTTTATTAGTCGGCATTTGAAGAGAAGAAATTGTTTAATTATGCAGATTTTATACTATGGTTTGTTTTTTTATCTTATATATACTTTTAAGTGATGTAAATGGTTTTAGTTTTTTTATAAATGGTATAAAGTTTTAAATAAATAAAATAAATGGTACACAGGCACCAGGAAGATCTGTGCTAAGATGGTATTTTGTAAAGGCCACTTCATGCAGATCACCTTTTTTTGCAGAATACCTTCTTAGCACTTATCTTCTGTCTAACTTTGGGTGCAGCACTTAACGCCTACTGAAACCTGGTGTAAATGTTGGCAGTTAGGTAATCTAGTTTGTAACATCATGCCTAATTTCTGTGCATTCTCCTCCCCTACCCATCCCTCCCAAGGCCACACCTCTTTGAGTTGCATGCTATAAAATTTAAGTGCACATTTTATTGAGGTTGCCAGAAGTCTGGATTTACCCAGACCTGTCCTCCTTTTAAAGTGCATGTCCGGACGGCTTTTTGTCTAGGCTTTGAAAAGCAGATCGCATCGGGAGGGGCATGTGCAGATGCCCTCCTGATTTGAGATGAGCAGGCTGAGGGGATGGTGTTAGGGGTGGGGCTAGGGGCAAGGCTGGGGCGTGACGTGGGCATAACAGGGCATGGATGGTTGGAACTGGGCAGGTCTGTGGGCGGGTCTATGGGTCTGGATTTTACATAAGTAAAATCTGGTAACTACATTTTATAGTCTAGGACAGGGGTAGGCAATTCCGGTCCTCAAGAGCCGGAGCCAGGTCAGGTTTTCAGGATCTCCACAATGAATATGTATGAGACAGATTTGAATGCACTGCCTCCTTGAGATGCAAATCTGTCTCTTGCATATTTATTGTGGAGATCCTGAAAACCTGACCTGGCTCTCGAGGACCGGAATTGCCTACCCCTGGTCTAGGACATAGAGCATGAGAAAGTTTCACATAATGGAGGTGACAAGCATCCTGATGCATATTCACTAGGGATATTCTGAAAATCTGATTGGCGGGTGGTCCCCCAGGACAGGCTTGAGAACCACTAATGTAGGCCACATCAGGCTTTCTGATGACGCCAACAAATTGAAATACGAAAATATTTAAAGCAATTTGTTTGCTGGTTAAATCGGTTTCAAAACTTTGTCCTGGAGCTGCTTTGCTTATCCAGTCGTTTCTCAAACTATCATTCCTTCCATTCATCCTTAACACGACTTGCCTGGGAATGCTAACATCCAACTCGGTATACAATTCCATCATTGAAACCTTTGTTTTTCAACTCTATTTGTATAGAAGCTGGCCTGGTAACTGTGGCACTGCTGCATGCTATTATGTAGAAAAGCTGAATTAGATTATTGGGACTCTGCTGCTTTGATGATTTGCCAAGGAATGGGCATGCTGCTGAGGCAGCATTTGGATGAAGACTGGAAGTCTGTCCCTACACAACAGTGACAACTAGTGGCCAGGGTTCCAGTTAGGGCAGTGGTAGGGAATTCCGGTCCTCGAGAGCCGTATCCCAGTCAGGTTTTCAGGATTTCCCCAATGAATATGCATTGAAAGCAGTGCATTCAAATAGATCTCATGCATATTCATTGGGGAAATCCTAAAAACCCGACTGGAATACAGTTCTCGAGGACTGGAGTTCCCTACCCTTGAGTTAGGGTTACCATATTTTACAAAAGAAAACCCCAGACACACAACTCCGCCCAGTTCCGCCCCCAGCCCAACCAAGCCTCTTCTCTTTTGCAACGAGCTCTGGTCGCATTTGGAGGGCCTGGAGCAAGCGCGGATGTGTTTGTACATACTCGGAGGCCCTCCATATGCTGCCGGAGTTTGTTAGAGCTTTCCAAAACCCGGACAAATGCCAGGTTTTGAAAGCCCGTCTGGGTTTTCTCGGACATCTGGTATCCCTAGTTCTAGTTGAGTTGGAAGGCTCAAAGGAACAGGAGAGAATTGCTAGACTTCCCCAAAAAAACCTCCCCTACCCCCCCCCCTTTTTTTTTTGTGTATGCACAGCAGATTCCTTCTACTACTCTGGAGCTTAGAACTCAGTTTAACCTGAACACAAAATATCATGAGTCTTCATTTACAGTTACGTTGTTCCCTTCATTTGTATTGCCTTAGTTCCATTCAATTTAATCCAGAAAAAGGAAGATGGATTGTGACATCCGGGTTTTACTTCCATTTGTTTCAATAAAAGTAAAGCCCAGATGTCTATCTGTCCTCCTTTCTTCCTTTGCTTTCAGTAGAAGTTAAACCCGGATGTCTCAATCTGTCCTCCTTTTTCTGGAGCCATATGGTGACCCTATTCCAACCCACAGAAAGGCAGTATATCAAATGCATGACCTTTATGACCAATTTCCATGACTTTTCTTTGAGAGTCGTGATCTGTGGTTCTCTCTACTTCTACTGCATTTAAGTCGGCCTGTAGAACTCTGTGTTGAGTGAAGGATGAGATCCTCTTTGTCATTACTCCACTCTGGGCTGTGAATGTTGCTTTCACAGCATATTTTACCATTCTTGACCTAGGACCAGACACATATCGGAAAAGCATGCTCCGATTAGAAAGGAGCCTAAAGGTCGAGATGTGGATGGGCAGACTAAACAGGCTGTGTGGTTGTCTGCCATTATTTTCTGTGCTTATAGCTGTGCCACAGGGTAACCAGACCACCCATATTTTATTTTCTTGTTAAACAGTTTTCTCCCTAGGCCAGGGGTAGGCAATTCCGGTCCTCAAGAGCTGAAGCCAGGTCAGGTTTTTGGGATATCCACAATAAATATGCATGAGATAGATTTGCATCTCAAGGAGGCAGTGCATGCAAATCCATCTCGTACATATTCATTGTGGATATCCTGAAAACCTGACCCTGCTCTGGCTCTCGAGGACCGGAATTGCCTACCCCTGCCCTAGGCATAAGGATAAGCATGCTGGTTGCATTTTGTTTTTGGTGTAGTTTTGATTAAAAATTATTTGTGCTGATTTGGTTTTTATTTGTGCTAAAAACAAAAACTTCAGTTGGAAATGCAGTGAAATCAAACAAGCCCTTTTTTTTTTTTTTTAATGTATTTAATTTGTTTTATATCCCATCTTCCCCAGTGAGCTCAGAACAGGTTACAGGTTAACATACGTAAAAAAATAGTTAAGGCGTGTTACAGGTCGACATAATAGTTTGTTTATACTAAAATAACATAAATACAGAGTGATCTAGATCCACATGCATTTAATATACATTTGTTTGGGAGGGATAGACTAGAGCTCATTCCAACTGGAGGAGATAGAGTGTAGGTTTTGATGTCCTGTAGTCTAATTAATGATGCTGAGGAGCAGAAGGAGCTGGGGGGGGGGGGGGGAACGACGACAAGACATTCTACCATACGGATAATAGGTGAGGGAATTAGGTGAAGAGGTAGGATTTTATTGCTTTCCTGACGTTCAGAAGTCCTTCGAGGGATCTGATATGTAAAGGCAATTGATTCTAGTAGTTTGGCAAGAAATGGGAGTAGGATCGGCATCTGGTGAACTGGAGTTGGGAGGGAAGAACCAAAAGGTTACTTGCAGCCATGTTTCCACCTGGGAGTGGAGTGACCTGCTCGAGACATATGGGGGCAGCTTAGTTGAAATGTAGCCGGTCGTCCTGTAGTGCAAGGACTTGTACGCTAGTACCAGTCCCTTAAAGACAGTGTTTTTGGTCTCTTGGCTAAGAAAGTGATATTGGGGGGGGGGGGGGGGTTGGACATCTGAAACCCCTCCATCTTTTTGGAGGTGGTGGAATTGTCTCCACAATCTCATGGTTTTGGAAAGAGGTCTGGTGCAGGGCTCCTTTAGGCAGAAATTTTTTTTCTCTAGACCTGGGGATTATACGTGGATTCTTTGCCTCAAAGCTTAGTCTTATTTTGAATACCTTGTGAGCTGGTAACTCCTCTGATGGGTGTTTGGTGCCCCCTTAATCTTGCTGTATATCTCGTTTTCACTGCTATGTCCTCTCTTTTTTTTGGGGGGGGGGGAGAACAGTACTGGTTATGTTGTTCAGATAAATTTCCAATGACATTTGGTATAGCTGTATTTATATTGTTAATATATGATTTCTGTTTCCGCGGTATATACTCTCTTTGATGGGGGGAGGTTCGATATGTTTCTCATACTTTGGTCCATGTTAGTTTTTGGACCATGTTAGCCTTCCTTAACATTGTTCCACTCCTACTGTACTTGGGTGGGGGGAAGGGTTGTTCTTTTAGGCACATTATATATGGGTGATGTATGTTACACTATTCTTTCATATTTACTGTACCCTGTAGTCTTCAATAAAAACCATTTCACATAAAAAGATAGTGTTTTTGTTATAGGTAGCCAGTGGGCTGACAATAGAGCTCGGGAGACAGGGTCGTGTGCATTAAGGTTTTTAAGCAGTCTTAATTGCTGCGTTTTGTACATATTAGAGATGTAGATTTTTTGCTGTCGGCCTGTTGAATAGTGCGTTGCAGTAGTCCATGCAGGAGAGAACAAAAACAGAGAAGCTGGGAAAAGTCAGGTTCTGAGAGTTTATTTTCCAGAGTTGCCGAACATAGAATGAAGATGAGACCACGTGAGAGATAGGGTTGGAAAGTGATAGGTTTGAGTCAAGAAGTATCCCTAAGCTGCATACGTGGTCCTTTGCAATTATGGTAGACTCCCAGGAAGAGAGGGCTGGGTGAAGGTACAGTGTTCTTTGTGGATCCAAAGGAGTTCTGTTTTGGAGGTGTTTAGTTGCAGTTTGTTACTGGATATCCAGTTTTTGACTTCTGAGAGGTAATTAAGGAATTTCATGATCGGAGAGTCATGGTGTTTTCCCAGTAGAAAATATAGTTGGATGTCAAGCCAGCACGGATTCTGTAAGGGAAGGTCGTGCCTGACAAACCTTCTGTATTTCTTTGAGGGAATAAGCAGTCAGGTGGACAAAGGGGAACCCATAGACATCATTTACCTCGATTTTCAAAAGGCCTTTGACAAGGTGCCACATGAAAGGCTGCTTAGGAAGCTGTGGAACCACGGGGTGGGCGGGGATGTACACAGATGGATCAAGCACTGGCTGTCAGGTAGACTACAGAGGGTCGGAGTAAAGGGCCAATATTCTGACTGGCGGGGAGTCACGAGCGGTGTGCCGCAGGGATCGGTGCTGGGGCCGCTACTCTTCAACATATTTATCAATGACCTGGAAACGGAGGCAAAGTGTGAGGTTATAAAATTTGCAGACGATACCAAGCTCTGCGCCAGAGTTAGGACCAGGGAGGAGTGTGAGGAACTGCAAAGGGACCTCGATAAGCTGGAGGACTGGGCAAACAAATGGCAAATGCGCTTTAACGTAGATAAATGCAAGGTCGTGCACATAGGGAAAAAGAACCCGTTGTTCGAGTATAAAATGGGGGGGAGATTGCTGGAAGACACCGGACTTGAGAGAGACTTGGGTGTGCTAGTGGATCCATCCATGAAACCATCCGCACAGTGTGCAGCAGCCTCGAAGAAAGCCAACAGGATGCTGGGCATCATCAAGAGGGGCATATCAACCAGGACACGGGAAGTCATCATGCCGCTGTATCGAGCGATGGTGCGCCCACATCTGGAATACTGCGTTCAATATTGGTCGCCGCACCTCAAGAAGGACATGGCAGTTCTTGAGAGAGTCCAAAGGAGGGCAACGAAACTGGTAAGAGGGCTGGAAAACTGCCCATATGCTGAGAGGCTGGATAAACTGGGACTCTTCTCTCTGGAAAAGAGGAGGCTCAGGGGGGATATGATAGAGACCTTCAAAATACTTAGGGGCATAGAGAGGGTGGACAGGGACAGGTTCTTCAGACTAAAAGGGACGACAGGTACGAGGGGGCACTCAGAGAAACTGAAGGGAGATAGATTCAAATCAAATGCAAGGAAGTTTTTCTTCACCCAAAGGGTCGTGGACAAATGGAATGCGCTCCCGGAGGAAGTGATCCGGCAGAGTACAGTACAGGGATTCAAACAGGGATTGGACAGATTCCTGAGGGAAAAGGGGATCGTAGGGTACTGAGGGAGGTGCTGGGGTGTTGCATAAGTATAGACAGCTCACCAGGTCGTGCAGGTGCAAGGCCGGAGGGTTAGGACATTGATGGGAAGATAGGACTTCGATGAGAAACCTAGGGGGCAAGGGGGCCCCTTCTGGTGATTAAGGCAGGTCATGACCTGTTGGGCCGCCGCGGGGGCGTACTGCTGGGCGGGATGGACCTCTGGTCTGACCCGGCAGAGGCACTGCTTATGTTTTTATGTTCTTATGTTCTTATTTGCGAAAGAGTGAATCCAGATTTAATTTTTATGGGCTATATCTGGGATAGGTCTAATGTAGAGATTAAATAGTAGAGGGGATAGTAGTGCACCTGAGGTACACCATATTTTGATTTGGCTTAGGTTTTGAAAGGGTAGAGTCAAGTAGTTTGGTTTGGGATCTTTTACTCAGGAAGGAAGTGAACTAGCATATTGCAGTGCCTTGGACGCCAGATTTGGAGAATCATGAAATTATAAGATGGTGGTCAATAGTGTTGAAGGCTGCAGTGAGATCTAGTAGCACCAGAAAGGCTTATCGACAAAGGAGCATAGTTGGTTAAGTAGGGTTTTTTCCAGGATTTTTGAAATAAAGTTGCTGGGCATGCCAGGGTCGAGAGTAGGTTTTACAAAAAATTGGTCTGAATGCTGATTTCCAGTTTGGGCACTGAGCCTGATTGTAGAGAAGTTTTGATAAGAGGAAGGACTGAACTTACAAAGGTGTCTTTTGCAGCAACTAGGAGGTGTGGTGAGAAGGGACTAAGGGTAGAGCCAGAAGGGTGAATGGAGCCAAGCATCTTGGTGAGGTCATCATACGAGAGTCTCAAAGTGGGTTAGGTTCCCCATTGATGTGAGGAATTGGTGTTGGTTATGTGGTGGAGCTGAGATGAGATCGTATTTTGTCTGCGAAGTTTTGAAAGCATTTCACAGTTTAGATCAGTGTTAAGACATTGGTTGCCTCATGTGAATATCCCTTTTTGTCAGTGGAAAAAGTTTTTTTGATCTATTGGAGGCTTTTTTAGTAGTTGTTGGGATTAAAATGCCTTTTTGACATCATGGGTAGCTTGCTTGTTTTCTTGTAGTTTTCTTCCAGCTGGTGAGGTCTGGATTTGTACCATATCCTTTCTGCTCTCCTTAGTTCTCTTTTCTTGGTTCTTAGGTTGTTAGTGAACCAGAGGAGGAGGATTTGCGAGGATAGTACTTGAATTCTTTGACTGGTGCTACCTTCGTAGAGGTTTAAACACCTACATGGCATAAATGTGAATGAGGCGAGTCTCTTTTCAATTGAAACAAAACTCTGAAATGAGGGGGCATAGGATAGAGGTGAAAGGGGGATAAGACTAGGAAGTAACCTCAGAAAATACTTTTTTACATAAAGAGTGGTAAATGCTTGGAATGACCTCCCAGTAGAGGTCATGGAGATAAGTGTATTGCCTTTTTAAATTTTTAGTTTCAAAACAAAATGCTTATTCTTAGTAGAAATAGATGACAGATTAGAAACCTTCCTGACCACATCAGAGCTGTATCCACTAGGAAATGCAACTGCATGTTCATATGTGCATTATAGGCCAGTCCACAGCTGTGTTCTGATTGGTGAAGCTGTGCCAGCGCCACCTTGGATTCTGTCCCAAGATTCTGCTGCTTTCTTACAGCAGGGGGAGGTTTTTTCCCTGCCCAAAGAGAAGATTCTAGTGCTGCTAATGCTTTGAACAGTACCTCTAGTTTAACTTACTGTTCACTGCATTTGTTAAACATTTACCATGTGAAACATTAGAAAGTAACTTAATGTACTTGCAATGGGAATATTTTTTGTAGAATGCAATAGTTTTGAAACTTGGTTCATTATCAGGATTTCCTTACTAAAATTCATTAGAATAGGAAAAAAAAAAGGTATAGTGCATGAGAGGGGTGGAGTTATTTTACCCTTTTCATTTTATTCTTTTATGATGTAGGGCAGGATTTCAGATCTCAAATGCTGTGACAAACCAGGTTTTCAAGTTCTCCCTAATTAATGTGTAATGAGAAATTTGCCTACAATGGAGATTGTACCTATTTTGATCTTATTCATTAGCAAGACCCTGAAAACTTTACTGTTTGCAGTACTTGAAGCCCGAACTCTTGCATCCCTGATTTAGTGACATAAAGACCAAGGCCATCAGAAGGGATGGCTGCTCTGGTTGCCAAGCTGGGGGGGGGGGGAGGAGTATACCACGCCACCATTTTGAGTAAATCTGTGAATCTATAACCATGTAAGCTCAAAGGGGAAGGAGGACAGTGAAAGCAACCCTTGCCCTGGACACTGATTTGTCCAGTAACTGCACTGATAAGACTCCACGCAAGTGTTTCTTCTGTGTATTCCATTGATTTTTGACAGTAAAGCAAACACTTTAGCTAATGTTGCTAGTTGTAGATCAGTGGAGCAAAACTTGTTCAAATCAGCATAGAAATGGAACTTCAAGGAAAGCTACAAACTCAAGAGGTACACGTATTCCTACATTACAAAGCTGATAGCTGGCCGTGCCTCCTCTGGCTCTGCCCCTCATTTGTCTGCCACCTTCTGGCTTATGCATTTCATCTTTGCCCTCTGAAATCCATTGGCCCTGATATACTGTACTTTTCTTTCCAGCAGTACCCTTGCCCCAAAGCTAGTTTTCAACAGAGTGAATGGGAAAAGGCACCAGGCAGCTGTACCTCGGCCTGCAGCAACAGAAGAAAGTTACACACCGGCACATGAAGAAAACGTGCGATTTGTCCATGAGGGTAAGAGCCTCTGCAGAGTTCAGCTATATTTTCTGCTGTTGCTTTGTTATCCACCCTGGAAACAGACTGCTACTCCATTTCCCCGGGATACTTTCATCCCTTCTTCTCTCCCAAGGTACCTGCTAGCCACTTTCCCATCTCCTAGCTTCTGAGGCTGTTCACTTCTGCTGCCAAATCCATGCATATTTACTCTTCCTTCCCTCTTTATCTTAGATTTTACTGCCTCCTTTCTCATCTTTCCTGGGGCATCATTCTTTGTCAATTTTCTTGCCTGCTGTTCAAATCTTCTAGGAGCAATTGCTTGCTTATCATTAGAAAATGACATGGAGACAAATTTGTCCCTGTCCCTGCGAGATCCATCTCTGAGTTTTGTCCCTGTCAGCTCTGTCCTCCATCTGCACAAGCCTTGAACACGTAAAATCATAAGCGTTCGAGGCTTGTATAGATGAGGATGAAGCTTGCAGGAATGGGGCAGGGAACGGGATGGAGAAAGATCCCATGAGGACCGGGACAAATTTGTCCCCTTGTCATTCTCTACTTACCATCTCTCAGTAAAAGAAACAATAAGTACTGATGCCACTATCTCACAAGGATACTTTTGCTTAGTCTCTCTCTTCCAAAGATTTTTTTGTGGATGGTGTCCCCTCTAAGGCGTATCCATCAGAGGTAATATTTCCCATCTCCCAGGGCATCCGAGTCCAAAGCCCTACTGCTGGCAGTACTTTCTTTCCTGTAGTGGTTATTTGCTAGTGCCTAATTTCTAGAGCATTCTCTTCCTGCAGATACTGTAGCCGATTTCTCATTCTTATATGGTAACACATTAATCTTGTCTAAGGCCTGATCCGTTGAACTTTCTTAACTGACCTATATTTCCCTCATTCTGTCTCCTCCTGTTTTTGCAATTTCTCCTCTCCCCCCCCCTCCCGTTCTATCACTGCTGTTGTTGTTTTTCTCATTTTATGTCTCTTCATATTTCTTGCTTTCTCTTACAAGATTCTTTTTCCCATCATCCTCTGCCTCTTTCATCTTTTCACACTCTGTCCTCCCCACACACTGTCTCATCCTCTTCTGTTCCTCACAGCCTGGCAGGAAGTAGAGCAGCAGCTGGCAGACGGTCATCAAAGGAAGAATGGCCATGGTCCTGTGCAGTATGTGGAGAAAACACCAAATCCTATCCTGAAGAGTAAGTGTCCAGTACAAATTAGCCTTTAACATTGGCAAATATGAATGTCCCTTTCCATAGCAATAAGAGGAAGAATTTCTCTCCCTACCTTAAATTAGTACAGAGTGGAGGTGCTCACTTTCTGTCTGATATTTTTTTATTTATT
The DNA here is from genome assembly GCF_902459505.1 of Geotrypetes seraphini. Lineage (NCBI taxonomy): Eukaryota > Metazoa > Chordata > Amphibia > Gymnophiona > Dermophiidae > Geotrypetes > Geotrypetes seraphini. The sequence continues at coordinate 54,835,562 of NC_047094.1, read as the reverse complement.
TATCATTTTTCAATAATATCAAGTATCCACTTGTATAGAAAGATAAAGTTAAACAAGAAATAAATTTACAAGTCAGTTTATAGTCTAGTAACCCAAATTATCTTAACTTTAAACTCAAGTCCTCAATGTAGATCTAAAATGTAGTATCACCGAAATATAACAAAGAAAATGGAAATAAAGAATTAACAATTATATTGGCTGAGATAGTAAGCCAAACAATCGTATTTAAGAGTTCTTCATATTCCTCCTCCTATTTTCAGTCGAGCCGCTGGCAAGAAGGTTGTCAGCTGGCTAGGATCAAAGAAAACATATTTTTGCATTTGATTCACTATCACACATTTACATGGGTGACGAAGAAAATAAGTCCCCCCAAGAGCTATAACACCTGGCTCTAACAATAGAAATTCACGTGGACGTTTTTGTGTAACTCGTTACAGATCTGGATACATTTGTATTTTAAATACCTTAGAAAATTTTTTTGTTTATTTTTAAAGAAAAGTCTTAATAGCCAGTTTTTATCGGGTGCTAAGGCAACTGTAAGAAGTGTTTCTGGCTTTGCTACTTCCCTATCTGAAAGTTCCAACAATGTAGAAATATTAAGTAATTGTTGATCTTCATCCTTTAACTTTTCTTCCCTTTTAATGGTAAATAATACACTTGGGTGAATGGCGGTAATAGTTCTTCAGTAATTTCCAACACTTCCATCATGTAGCGTTTCAACATATCTCTTGGAGTTACTCTAGGAAAATTAATTAGTCTGAGGTTATTGCTACGAGAGAAATTTTCTAAAATCTCCAATTTTCTTTTTAAGTTAGTATTGTCTCTCACCAGTGTTTCTGCAATTTGTTTGGAAACTTTCCATTTCTTGGGAAGAATTTAATATTGAATTTTTCAAATCCTGTAAATCAACTTTTATATTCTTAATTTCACTTTCTTGAGTATTAATTTTTTGCTCTAACAGAGAGCTGAGGATTTATTATTTTAGTCAAACTCGCCACAAGATCCCAAATAGCGTCAAGAGTTACCTCTTTGGGTTTCTTTAATGTAAAAAAACTTTTTAGAAGAATTCTGTCTGATATTTAACATAACAGGGTTTGGATGGGGGACGCCCAGAATAAGCTTATTCTGGGCGTCCCCCATCCAAACCCTGTTGTGACTGGTTGTGCCTCTTTGTTGTTACTATTTTAGGATTTTTGGCATACATATTGAGTGTAGTGTGTGATATTTAACATAGACTGGCACAGACCCTCTGCAGCCTAGCTGAAGGAAGCATTCTAAGGTGCAAAGTTGTCTGTATTGGTTCTGAAGAAAATCTGGATTCTTGCCAATTCTAACACCTTTTCTTGGACTAACCTGAAAACTGAGAAACTTTATCTTGGAATTTGAACCTACGCTGGCGCCTTGTGTAGTTATTAGCAGTAGCTGTGTGTGAAAAAGGTCATCTAATTTTCATCTTAAACAGATTAGAGTTGGCATGCTCTGTGGCAGTTTTTCAAGGTGAAAAGGTTTTTGTAAACCAACCCTGAGCTAGCTGTCGGAAAACAGTAAGGCTCAGCCTGGGTTTTCTGTCCTAGGCTGATCCAGTGTAGTACTTGAAGATGGAAGTAGATAAAATTTCTTTACCAACAGCCCCCCCCCCAAAAAAAAAAATAAAAACCCCCAAAACACCAAACACAACCCCTTAACATACTGTAATCAAATGTAATACTTTTTTCTATTATACAACCTGGGTTTTTCTTTTGTCTTATATAGACTTTGTTCCCATTGACCTGGAAGAATGGTGGGCCCAGCGGTTTCTAGCCAACATTGAGAACTGCTCATAAAAGGACAATGAGGAAGTCAAAAGTGGACCAACTCCTACCTCCAGAACTTCATCTTTGCCCTTCCCTAGACTGACAAGACAGAATGGAGGTTGGGTAAAGAGGGTTGGGGAGCTGAAGAGCCCAAGATCAATTATGGGGTGGAGGGATGCTGAAACATTTGCACTGGTGACATAGTTGCCTAGCAGCTGAGCCAAGACCCTTGAGCTATAAATGCATAACAATGAGAGCATGCCATCAGTGGCCTGCAGCCTCTTGCAAACCAGAAGTCTAATGTCTGGAGGACATCAACTATGCAAGAAAGATGGCCATAGCAATAACTGTTCCTTTTGGTCCTCCAGCTTTTATAGTCATTATCAGGGCAGCAGATAATGAGCAAGTCGGGAGAGAGCAGAGTTGTGTACGTCTGTTTTAATAACTGCCAATTGAATGCTCACATCTCACAATTCATGCAGTGTTAGTAAAGAACAGTTCTGCTAAATTATTTCACTCTGTATGATCAGTGCTTGTTGCTAAAAGAATGAGGCAGTGTGTCTCTTGATTGCAGTAGGGTCATCATTAGGGTGACATAAAATGCTGACATCTTTATTGGGCTAGTCCTGTACTAACAGACACAATGCTAAAGTCCTTGGTATATAAAACAGCAATTTTATTTGTCCAGTGCTGCTCTGCATCAGTGGATTTGATGGTACTAGATTATTCTGTCCATTCAAGCAGCATGTGAGATCCTTCCGAGCCTGGTACTTTAATAACACTACAACACACTAATAACATCTTGTTTTAAGTCCTTATCATATCTGTTACCACTATGACAGGTATCTGATTATAAAACTTATGCACAGAGGACGGCTCCCTCTCAAAAGAAAAAACAAATGCATTCAAGTGCAACTATGCCAGTGCAAAGTATATAGATGTACAGAAACCTATGCATTAGACAGTATAGGGGAGGGGTGAAATAGCATCTGCTTATGGAAGCTTGTAGTTTCTTGAGGATTGAAACATGCGTGGATTTTATATGTAATGTGTGGTAAAAGGCTAATACAGTTTAGCAGTGGGATAGGAGCTTTCCATAGCATCCTTCCCACTGCTGTCCATTGACTAGCAGGTTGAGATAAGATTCGAGCTGTATAATGTAACACAGCCCTTCAGTATTTTCTATCTTCAGCAGGTGGATGGTAATTTTTTCCAGTCATAAGCTCTGGATAGGCTGCTCCTGGTTCAATTAGTCAACTAGTTCCCAGCTGAGATTTGCAGTTGCCTGCTCCATGGGAATTAATGCATGGTGGATCTTGCTCCTGCTTCTGAAGCCCCTAGCCTCCTACCTGCATGTGGAAGCAAGGCTAAGCAACTTCTTCTGGAAGAGGGCCAAGTTAAAAAAAAACCCAAAATAGGCAGAAAACCCATGCAGGATCAAGGCCTCTGCAGGACAGTGTACAGACAGGGGTATAATGAGTGACTGGGATAAGTCTGCTTCCTGCTTCTATCCAGCGCAGTGCATGTTACTTGGGTCCATTTCATGCAGTAGGACTTTGCGGGTCAGAGCAGTGCACTAGGCTGGGCACATCATTGGCTCCTGTAGAACTGGTAAAGCAGTGCTTTTGCTGCAGAGCTCGCTGGGAAGTCTCAGGTCACTGTGCCTTCAAGTCTGAGAAGGCCAGCGACAGCAGTTCTCATGATTTTGTGTAGCTCAGGTAGCATGGCAGTCGGAGTTCGAGGAGGTGGCTGCTGGCGCACTTCTTCAGCAGGATGAGGGATTGGCAGTCATTTTGCAGCCACAGTGACCTTGGCATTTTTCTGGGCAGAGTTGGGCCAGACTGCAGGGGGGCTATGTTTTCTCCAGAGTTTGTGCTAGTTTTCTATCTGGCATACCTGCTGAAGCAGGCACAGGCAGCAGAGTTGGGGGTCCTCGTCACACTTGGTGCCTTCTGCTCCTCCAGCTTCCAAATTCTCTCATTTTGGACCTTCAATTGGTTGAGAAGAGTCTTCTCTTTCTGCTCTTTTGGAGGATACTTCAGTTTGTTCAGAGGGCCCCTTTTATCAGGAGCCCTTGGAGGAGGGGGATAGTCCTAAAGTTTTGAGGCTCTTTTGTAAATAAGAGATGAGTGCTCATTTCAGACACTTTGGCAGTACTCTCCATTGAGGATCCTTTGACATCAGCTCTGGGGTCTTGGGGTTGTAATGAAAGGCCTTTGGGACCCCTCTAAGGCCTTGTGAATGCACCCAGATATCCAGGATTTTATTGCAGCTGAGTGGCAGTCTCTGGACATGGGGCTTAAGATGGGATAGATAGGAAGAAGAAATTCCAGGTGCCCCAAATGGAAGGGAGTATAGCCCTCAAGGATCTGCAGGACAGAACGATAAGATCATGCCCTGAAGCAGTCAGTTGATTGAGGTGGCCTCTCATCAGGTCATTTTGAGGTGGCCGTGTGTGGTCTTCTTTCCATTAGGTCTGTCCAGACTGAAATTTGAATCTGGTTCTTCAGACAAGGTTTTGAAAGGGATTGGCCGTATGTGGTCTTCTTTCCATTAGGTCTATCCAGAACAAAATTTGAATCTGGTTCTTCAGCCATTGTAAAAGCCCCTGTTTGAACCTTTGAAGAAAGCTTTTCCAAGGATCTAATGCTAAGAACATAAGAAATGCCTGCACCGGATCAGACCTGAGGTCCATCCAGTCTGGTGATCCGCACACGCGGAGGCTCAGCCAGGCGTACCCTGACGCGTACATTAGTCACTCAATGTGTCCTGCAAGAAGATGTGCGTCCAATTTTCCCTTAAATCCTAGAATGGTAGTTTCTTCCACCATCTCTTTCGGGAGAGAGTTCCAGGCGTTCACCACTCGCTGTGTGAAGCAGAACTTTCTGACATTTGTCCTGGCCGTGTCCCCTCTCAGCTTCAGGCCATGACCTCTGGTCCAAGTCTGGGTCGCATTCGCCAATGTGAATAAAGCTATTTCTTGCTCTCCATCCTTTCCCCCTGCTGGTGAGTGAGCTTGCTCCATTTTGTCGATTCCTTTTAGCAATTTAAAAGTCTATCAGATCCCCTCTCAGCCTTCTCTTCTCAAGGGTGAATAATCCCAGTTTTCTGAGGCGATCCTTGTAGCTCAAGTTCTCCATACCTTCTACTAGCTTCGTCGCTCTCCTCTGCACCTTCTCCAGCAGTGTTATATCCTTCTTCATGTATGGAGACCAGTGTTGGACACAGTATTCCAAGTGTGGTCTGACCATTGCTCTATAAAGCGGTATTATGACCTCCCTTGATCTACTCGTGATTCCCTTCTTTATCATGCCTAACATCCTGTTAGCTTTCTTTGCCGCCGCTGCGCATTGAGCCGACGGCTTTAGGGTCCTGTCTATCAGTACCCCTAAGTCTTTTTCTTGTTCGCTCTTCCCCAATGTTATACCTAACAGTTTATACTCATGCTCCTTGTTTTTTCTGCCCAGGTGCATCACTTTGCATTTTTCCACATTAAAACTCATCTGCCAATTTTCTGCCCATCTCTCACGTTGCTTCAAATCTCTCTGAAGTTCCTCGATGTCTTTTTGTGACCCGATTGTCCGGCATAGATTTGTGTCATCTGCAAACTTGACAATAACACTGGTCGTTTCTTCTTCCAGGTCATTTACGAAGATATTGAATAAGATAGGCCCAAGAACCGAGCCCTGAGGCACACCGCTAGTTACTTTTTTCCAGTCTGAGTACTTCCCATTTATGCCCACTCTCTGTCTTCTGTTTTCCAGCCATTTTCCTATCCATCTTAGTATATCCCCTTCTATTCCATGACTTTGTAGTTTTTGAGAAGTCTCGCATGAGGTACTTTGTCGAACGCTTTCTGGAAGTCCAAGTATATTACGTCTACCGGTTCTCCGCTATCGACTTGTTTGTTCACTCCCTCAAAAAATTGAAGTATGTTGGTCAAGCACGACTTTCCTTTCCTGAAGCCATGCTGACTACCTTTCAGGAGGTCATGGTTATCTAGATGCTGTACTGTGCTGTCTTTAATCAAAGCTTCAATCATTTTCCCAGGGACTGATGTGAGACTCACAAGTCTATAGTTTCCCAGTTCTCCCCTTGATCCTTTTTTGAAGATTGGGATGACGTTCACTATCTTCCAGTCTTCTGGTATCCATCCGGTTCTAATTGACATGTTAGCGAGGGATTGCAGTAGTTCTCCGATTTCCACCTTTAGTTCCTTTAATACTCTCGGGTGAATTCCATCTGGGCCAGGGGATTTGTCACTTTTTAGTTTGTCAATCTGATAGTAAATCTGGTCCAGATCCACCTTCACTGTGGTCAGTCTCTCCTCTATTTCTCCCTTGAAAACTTTCACTATTTCGGGTATTGAAGTGGCATCTTCCTTGGTAAAGACAGAAGTAAAGAAGGAATTTAATCTGTCTGCAATCTGTTTGTCTTCTTTGATGTATCCTTTTCTTCCTTGGTCGTCGAGAGGGCCTACTGTCTCCTTTGCAGGTTTTTTCCCCTTAAAATATCTAAAAAAGGGTTTGAAGTTTTTGGCCTCTTGGGCTATCTTTTCCTCATAGGCCCTTTTGGCTTCTCTCACCACCTTGTGGCACTTCTTCTGGTCGTCTTTGTGACTGTTCCAAGCCTCGGTTGTATTCTCGCGTTTCCATTTTTTAAAAGAGTCCTTCTTTTCCCTAACTGCATCCTTCACCTCTTTGGTTAGCCAAGCTGGTTCTCTTTTGGCTTTAGTTTTCCTTCCTTTGGTTATCTGCGGAATGTATAGATTCTGTGCTTCGGTGATAGTATTTTTTAGTAGGGACCATGCTTGCTCTACCGTTTCGATTTCAGCTATCCTTTTTTTAATCCTTTTTCTTACCATGGCTCTCATGTTGTCATATCTTCCTTTTTTAAAGTTAAATGTTGTGGTTAGGGTCTTGGTTCGCTTCTCCTTTCCGATGTCGAGTTTAAAGTAGATCATACTGTGATCGCTCGTCCCCAGCGGGACCGTGACTTCTACCTCTTTTGTTTGCCCAGTTATGCCATTTAGGACCAAGTCCAAGGTGGCGTTTCCTCTTGTCGGTTCTCCTACCATTTGTTCCAGGAAGCAGTCACCCACCATTTCCAGGAACTTTATCTCCCTGCCGCAGCTTGAGGTTACTAGGTTCCAGTCTATTCCTGGGAAATTGAAGTCTCCCATGATCGTTACATTTCCCGTCCTACATTCATGTCTTATTTCTTCTATCATCTCAGAGTCTGTTTCCTCCGTCTGACCTGGAGGTCGATAGTAGAGACCTATTTTTGTGTCTGCTCCGTTCTGTCTGGGGATTTTTACCCAGAGGGACTCCAGTTTCTTTTTCTCCTCCGCCTTCCCTACTCCAGTAGATTCTACTCCTTCCTGGACATATAGGGCAATGCCTCCCCCTTTCTGTCCTGTTCTGTCTCTTCTGTAAAGCTTGTATCCCTGCAGTACTGTATCCCATTCGTTTTCCTCATTCCACCACGTTTCTGTTATGCCAATGATATCTATTTCTTCGCATCTTGCTAGTGTCTCCAACTCCCCCATTTTATTTCTTAGGCTTCTGGCATTCGTGTACATACATTTAAGCTCCCTTTGTGCTGCCTTCTTGGACTTTCTGGGCTTCACAGTCCCTATTGTGTCCTTCACGCTTCTATTTGCGCTCCAATGTTGTCTCCCTCTTTTCCTGCAAGTTCTTTCCCTTTATCTAGGCGGATGTCCTTAGTGCCTGCTGTCTGGGCCATCGACCGGTTGTCGACTGTCCGCTCTCCCCTGATCTTCAGTTTAAAGTCTTCTCAATGACCTTCTTCATGTTTCCAGCCAATATTCTCACCCCTTCTTTGGTGAGGTGTAGTCCGTCCTTCCTATAGTACCTGCTCCTTCCCCAGAACGCTGTCCAGTTGCGTACGAAGTCAAAGCCTTCTTCCTCGCACCATCATCTCATCCAGGCGTTGATTTCTCGCAGTTCATCTTGCCTCTTCGCATCTGCTCTCGGTACAGGAAGGATCTCAGAAAATGCCACTGTCACCTCCCTGACCTTCAGTTTTCTTCCGAGTGAGTGGAGCTGGTTCTTCATTTCCTCCCTATTGTACTTCCGTCCGCTCACATCGTTGGTTCCCACGTGGATAAGGTACAGCAGTGTCATCCCCTCCTGTGCTGTCTATGATCCTGATGATCCTGCCGGCCACATCCTTCACTCTTGCTCCGAGCAGGCAGGTGACCATCCTGTCTTCTCTTCCTCCTGCGATGTGGCTGTCTACATTTCGTATAATGGAATCTCCAACGATGATCCCTATCTTCTCTATTCGAGGGTTTCTTGGGGGTCGTAAGTCCACATCCATGGTGTAGGTCACATCTTCTTTCTTCTGTGACACATCCCCAACCTCTGCTTCCGACTCTTCATCAGTGGTTCGGGTACAGCTCTCCAACCCTGGGATCTCCACATGTTGCTGGTGAGCTTCCTCGATGAATTTCTCAAGTTCCTCGATCTCTTCGCTGGCACTGGCACTGTCCGTCACAAGCAACTTCTCCTGTTTGCTGGGTTCTTCTTTAAAGGTGAGGAGTTCTTCTAGTTCTCTCACTGTTCCCTCCAGCATACGAACTTGTTGTTTCAGGCTATCCAGCTCTCTGCACCGACTGCAAACGTATGCCCTAGTCCCCGAGGGGAGGTAGTCATACATATTGCAGCCAGTGCAGAAGACTGGAAAGCCCATCTTCTGGGTACCGTGGGCGATCATTTCCCTTCTTCCTTTCTGAGGTGTCTGTGACCCTTCTGTTTCTGTCGGTTGTGTGTGACCCGACTTTCTGTTGTCTTCCTGTTAGTAGTGAGTCTGCTTGTGCTGCTGTGTTTTAGGTGAGTGTTTGTTCTAGGTGTGTGGTGTGCAAGAAGTGTTCCCTGTTGTGTGGCTAGGTAAGAAAAGACTTATAACTTACACTTTTGATCTTTCTTTGGGCGACCTAAATTCTTGGCTCCTTCGCAAAGGCTCCTTTGCAAAGGCGCTCTCGCTAAGGCGAGCGCCTTTGCCGCTCGCCTTCGCCACACGCCAAACGGCCGCGCACCGTTGGCTCCGTTCCTGTTAAGGGGGAGTCAGGGCGATGACGCTGATGATGCGGAGGGGGTGGGCGGAGCTTCCTCTCGCCGCTACCCGCTCCTCTCTGCCGCCGCTGGTATCGCTCTCCTGCCTTTACAGGCTCTTCCCGGCTTCTCCCCACCGGCTGCTTCTGCTCCGCTGCTCCTCTTCTCCTCGCAGCTAATAGCTGTTGTTCTTTTGGCTATTTCCTCTGCCTGCCATGTTTCAAAGCTTCAGGCTCTGTCTAACCAAGACGCCTTTCTTTGGTTTATCCTGGCAGGGGTGTCCCTGCAGGCTGTTCCGTTCTTTCTGCCCAGTTGTTATGGTGTTCCACATTATCCAATCTGTGGAGTTTCCCTCCTTACAGAAGGATGATTGTGGTGCTCACTTTGAGCTTGAGGCTATTATTTATTTATTTTAAAATTTTTATCCCGCTTATCTACTAAGTACGTAACAAATTATAACATACATAAAATGAAACAAACTCCATACATTCATCGATACATATTAAATAAATCTGCTTCCTTTAATCACGCCATCTTCTAGTAGTCAATCTGCATATTAAAAAAGAATATTCTGCGATCTGATTTAAGTGATCAGTTCTGAAATGCCCTTATAAATAAGCATGTCTTTAGAGATTTAAAAAAAAATAAATTTTAAAATCTGCACATAATCTTATACCCTTATCTGCAAAACTGCGCTAGCAGTTTTTAGTGCGGGGAGCCGCGCTGAATGGCCCACGCTGCTCCCGACGCTCATAGGAGCTCAGTGAGCATCGGGAGCAGCGCAGGCCATTCAGTGCAGCTCTGTGCGCTAAAAACTGCTAGCGCAGTTTTGGAGGCAAGTGGGTTAGTGTCCCTTTCATTGAGTTCCGTAGCCTCGGGCCTGCCAAGGATACTGCTGTCATACATGTTTTCCTATACTGTACATCCTGAGTATTCTCCAAAGTTAGTCACATAGTAGCTTCTGATCGCAAATTTTGATTTGGAATATATTTTCTTAATTTGAATCAAGTACCATGGTGCCTCTCCATAGAGCACATGATGTATGATGGTCAAAATTTTGTACTTGATTAAAAATTCAATGGGCAACCGGTGTAATTTTTTTTAAAACAGGGGTGATATGATCATATTTTGATACTCCGGTAATTAACCTTGCAACTGTATTCTGTATTACCTGCAAGACATGAGCCCTCGCTGTCATAATGCCCAAGAATAGTGACTTGGCTGTGCGTTGAGTTCTCCTTAGATTGCTGGAGGTTACCAATGAGTTTTGGAGGTCTGATAGGCTCTCTGTCCTATGCAGTGGTCAGAAGAGGGTTCGGCATCTAAGCCCACAATTGAGAGATGGCTGAAAGTCCATTGCTTCAGCCTATCTTCTGTCAGGTAAGCTATTTCCTGTGGCTTTACAGGCACATTATGAGGTGGATTGCTGCTTCCTGGGTGGAAGCAGTTCTCTCATCATCTGCAGATATTAGCAAAGCAGCCACTTGGTCATCCTTTCGTTGTTTTGTCAAGCATTATAGGGTGGATGTGGCGGCTCGTTCAGAGGCCAGGTTTGGGACTACAGTTTTGCAGGTGTCAGCACCAGGGGGGGGGGGGGGTTCTTGATAGGGACTACTTTGAGACATCCCACAAGTTCTAGAATAGTGGGAAGGATGATGTGAAGGAGAAATTAGATCTTACCTGATTTTTTTTGTTTTGTTTGTTTCAGTATCCTTCACACTATTCCAGAAGCCTTCCTACTGGTTCTGGGTGTAGCTGGTATTTGGAGATGTTGCTTGTACTCTGCTACTTACACTCCTCCTTTGCATGGTCTGGGAGCTTCAGCAAGTGTATTATGTCTCTTTTTTTCTGTAGCTTAAAGTGGTTTTTGGTTTAGAGTGGTTGTCTTGAGTCTTGGTTTGCTTGTTTCAGTTTCAGTTCACAGACGACCTCGGGCCGCGTGGGAGCCCTGCTCCGCCCCCCGAAACCACAGCGACACCTCTACTAATTCAAAAGCAGCTCCTCTGCCACCGGGAGCTGCTTCAGCAACACAGGCGACATCGGGCCGCGTGGGAGCCCTGCTCCGCCCCCCGAAACCACAGCGACACCTCTTCTAATTCAAAAGCAGCTCCTCTGCCACCGGGAGCTGCTTCAGCAACACAGGCGACCTCGGGCCGCGTGGGAGCCCTGCTCCGCCCCCCGTAACCACAGCGACACCTCTACTAATTCAAACACTCCAAACACTCCGAACCAGTCATCAAAAATGAAGCTCTCCTTGCATACACACACACTAGCCACCCTCTTGATAATCCTCCTCATTTCTAGTTGGAAAGCAGCAGCAAACAACTTACCCACCACAACCACATCCTCCAGTACAACCAACTTCCAACTTCCCAACAGAAGAATAATCACATCAAGAAACTCGAACCACCACACCAGCACTCAACAATCCATCACTGTTACCTGGAGAAGAAGATCAACACTCCCGAAAACAAAATCCCATCCAACTCCCTCAACACTCATATACCCGGAAACAACTTACATTCCCCAGACCGACACAACCTCCCTTACATGTGCCTATGTTAACATCAGAGCACTAGGACCCAAAACAGAAAACATAAAAAATTGGATAAAAACAGAAAATCTTGACTGCCTATTCCTCACTGAAACCTGGTTAACCTCAGACACAGACCCTAGAATAAAAGAAGTATGTCCGCCAGGATACAAAATAACAGTAACCTGCAGAGAAAAAAAAAGAGGGAGGAGGACTAGCAATAATAATCAAGAACTCCCTAACTCTAAACGTACTTGAAAAAACATCCACTCCGCAAATGGATTTCCTAGCGTGTCAACTCACAAACCCAACACTACAAAACTCACTAAACTGCTTACTCTGCTACATAACACCAGGAAACTGGACCACAGTGAGACCTGAATTTGAAAACTTCATCTACCAAAACTCATTAACAGCAGAATATAACCTCATCCTAGGAGACCTAAACCTACACCTAGAAGACACAACCTCCACACCAGCAAATAACTGCCTATCCTTCCTCAAAGCCTTATCCTTCCAGATCCTAAACCCACAAACCACCCATGAAAAAGGTCATCAACTGGACATTGCTGCATTCATGTCTCTCCAACCATCTAATCCAGCAATCCAAACTACTAACGGAACATGGTCCCCATCCCTATGGTCAGACCACTACACATACAACTTCAACATCAGTTGGACTAAGACCGAACACACACCTCAATCAAAAAAAAACCACATATACCACACGCAAACATATCGATCCAACCATTTTTTGGTCAAATGTAGATGAAACCATCCAAAACTGCGACCCAAAAAACTTCATCTCCCACTGGAAAAAGATATCCACTAACATCCTTGATGATCTGGCCCCCCTACAAACCAAAACCAGAACCAGCAGGAAATCAGACCAATGGTTCGATAATGAACTACTCCAACTCAAAAGACAATGTAGAAGATTAGAAAGAAAATGGAGGAAAAAGAACCAAGATCAAACAAAAACCGACTGGAAAAAAATCAACAAACAATACAAAAATCTACTAAGGGATAAGAGGAAAAGCTACTATACTAATCTCATAGGCACGGAAACCCAAGATTCCAAAAAAATATTCCAAATCCTGAAAGAATTAACTGACACCAAACCATATACTACCACCACGAACACCCCTCCACCATCACCCACCCTCTTAGCAGAACACTTCAAGAACAAAATTACCAACACCAGAGCCACTCTCATCCTCAACCCATCCCATCAAAACTCAATCACAATCCACTCTACAGGAAAAGAGGCAACCGCAGCAGACAGAATTTGGACTCAATTCCCCAACATACAATGGTCAGAATTCAACAAATTCTACAAAAAATACAGCCATGCCTCCTGTGACCTCAACCATTGCCCCTCATATCTCCTTACCACCTCTAGTGTAAAATTCCGCACCATAATTCTACAATGGATTCAATTCACGCTCACAGAAGGCACATTCCCTGCTGACCTCAGCGAAATCGTCATCACCCCAATCCAAAAAGACCCAAAAGCACCACAAAACCACCCATCTAACTTTAGACCTATAGCCTCAATTCCGCTATATGTCAAAATTATAGAAGGCCTAGTAGCCAAACTCCTCTCCAATTACATAGATGACCACAACCTACTCCACCCCACGCAATCAGGCTTCAGAACAAACTTCAGTACAGAGACACTACTAGGCTCTCTTATGGATACCGTCAGACAACACCTTAGTACAGGGAAAAAAATGCTTCTCATACAACTGGACCTAACTGCAGCATTCGACTTAGTGGATCACAACATCCTTCTACAGATCTTAGACGCAATAGGCATCTCAGATAAAGTATACTCATGGTTTGAAGGATTCCTAAAACTCAGAACTTACAGTGTAAAATCAAACAAAGAAAAGTCAGAATCCTGGTCAAACCCCTGCGGCGTACCACAAGGATCTCCACTATCCCCTACCCTCTTCAATCTCTACACCGCTTCTCTGGGAACGCATCTGGACAATCTGGGCATAACCACCTATAGTTATGCTGATGACATCACCATCCTCATCCCATTTGACCACTCTAAACCGACCATGACAGACAAACTTCACCAAACACTTGAAACAGTCACAACCTGGATGAAAAAACACAAACTTAAACTCAACCAAGACAAAACCAAATTCATCCTTCTCGAAAATGACAAGGTCCAAACCACAACCAACTTAGAAATAAACGCAATCAAATACCCAATCCAAACCACCATTAAACTACTTGGCATGACCATAGACAGATGCTGCACTATGCAACCGCAGATAAATAAGACAATTCAGAAATCATTCGCTGTCATGAGAAATCTGAGACAAGTCCGAAAATTCTTTGAAAGAACACAATTCCAACTTATAGTACAATCACTAATACTAGGTATATTGGACTACTGCAACATCCTCTTCCTTCCTTGCCCTGTAACCACGATTAAACAACTCCAAACAATCCAAAATACAGCTTTGAGACTCATCTACTCATTGAGAAAACACGACCACATCACTGAAGCCTTCATCAACTCACATTGGCTTCCAATCCAAGAAAGAATCCAATTCAAATTCTACTGCATACTATTTAAAACCCTACACGGAGACAGCCCATCATACTTGAATAATCGCCTCATCCAAGCACCCACTACCAGACACAGAAAAACACACTCCCCATTCATACCCCCCCCAATCAAAGAAGTAAAAAGAAAAAAACTACACGACGGCCTCCTAGCCACCCAAGCCGCAAGGCTGGATAACCAGATCTCCAACCTTCTGATGACCACTCCAGACTATAGGACGTTCAGAAAAGAAATAAAAACCACACTTTTCAAGAAATTCCTGAAACAGCATTAACATCACGACCTCTTAGTAACTCTAAAACCGACATCTGATCTACCCATTACTGCACTAACAACAACAAAAGAACCTCCACTATGACCAAATATTAATTCTCTTACAAACCACCTCACTCTCAACAACCCGTTTATGTTTATAAAATCTACAATCAATGTAACTCTGTATTTCTAAATTAACCTTTTGTAATCCGCCTTGAACCGCAAGGTAATGGCGGAATAGAAATCCCTAATGTAATGTAATGTAATGTAAATACTGAAGGGCTGTGTAACTTGATAGGTTATATCATATAGCTCACGTCTCTACCTGCCAGCTGGCCATGACTATCCTACAAGTTCTGGAATAGTATGAAGGACTAATAGAAAATTAGCAGGTTAGACCTAATTTCTCTATAAAATCAGGGCTGAATTGACATTAGGCAATGAGCTAAAACTAATATTTTTCTATTAGGTTGAGGTAGGAGCTGGCTAGTTATAATTTAATACGGCAGTACATAGTTTTACCATTCAACTAAGTTAAAGATCAAGAAGGGAAATGATGATTTTTTTTTGTGCTTCTCTTCCCCCCCTCAACAAAAATACAGCCTAGACTACCCCTCTCCTCCTGCTACCTTTGGCCTACTGAGGGTACAAAGACTGCCATATGTAGACAGGGTCAGTCCCTCCACCAGGTAGTTTAAAGGGTCCATAGGAATGTGTACACTATAGCCCACAACCAAATGTAACAAGCCCCCCCACCCTCCCCCCAAAAAGGCACCCTACTTCTGTATATACCACCACTAAGATCCATGTCTGCAAAAGACTAGCTCCCTATTTAATACATTGAGCCAGTCAGGTTTTCAGGATATGCATGAGAGAGATTGGCTTGCTTATGAATATACTAAAAATATGATAGGCTACTTCTTAGTCCATTCCTTAGGGCACATCTAGCCAAAGTCTATTTATATAGGTAATGCTTTCTTTACTTAGAAAGATACTTGTACTTAACTTCATCTTTAAATCAGTTGTGGCTGTAGTGCTGTCTCTAAGGCCAGGCCATCTTCCAATCGTAGTCTAGGCCTATTGGCCACTGGCCATTAGACTTAAAGTAAAGAACAGGCTTGTCTAATCTGTGGTCTGCAGGCCAGATCCAGCCCAGCCCAACCTACCTTACCAAATGCTTTTTTTTTTTTTTTTCTGGCCCTCAAATGCTCCTACTTCCTCATCATGACTCAGCACTCTGTAAGCATGAGCCACGTAGTGCCAGAAGTTCAGCTGTAAGACTTGAATCCCCAAGACATACCCAAACTTCTGGCACTGTGTGGCTCAAGCTTGCAGAGAGCCAAGTCATGATAGGAAAGCAGGAATGGCACTATTTCTTCTGAAGCTGAAACCAGGTGAAGGGGGAAAAAAAAACCTGGGTGATAGCTAAGGTGTTTACGTTAGAGTATGAGACTGGGTGAAGGGAAGGGGGGAGTTTAAATGAGTGAGAGATGCTGAGGTGGATTTATATGAGCAAGAGAGACTAAGTGCTCTTTTTACAAAGATGCGCTAGCGTTTTAGCACATGCACTGGATTAGCGCGCGCTAGCTGAAAAACTACTGCCTGCTCAAGGGGAGGCAGTAGCGGCTAGTGCGCGGGGCATTATAGCGCACGCTATTCCACACATTAAGGCCCTAACGCACCTTTGTTAAAGGAGCCCGAAGTGGAAGCTGGGGAGGAGATGATGCACCATCATCCACTTTAGCCTTTATTCGGCAAAACATGTGCAAAAATACACCAGTGCGAGTTACAAAGTGTGGCCCTTGCTAGAAAAAGGTTGGACAATGCTGACATAATACCTAGCAGTATGGAAACTGGTAGTAGTCAAAACAGTCTCTCACCCTGGATTGTTGGGGCTGTGACTAAGGAGCGATTAATATCAGGTCTCTCACTGTTTCACTGTCCTTGCCTCAAGTATCCAACATTTAATCTTTGCACTTGCTCTGACAAGAAAATTGGTCAGAGCTGCTTCATAATCCCTGCTGCTGGTGCAGTTCTCAAAAGAAATAAAAAGGTTTCCTTTTGCCTACTCCCCTTAAAACAAAATTTGTGTGCACCCCATGTGATGAAGGTGGGGGAGATGGTGGTGCTACTGCTATATAAATATTTTTAAAGATCTATTGCAACAAAATTTTTATATTGAAACTATTGTGTATAAAATAAGACATCAGTGCAAGCCAAGAAGATAATCTATTTTTTTAAGAAAAAGCAGTCCTATGTTGAATTTAAACTTTGTGCTCTGCCTGCAAAAGGGTGGAATAAAATATCTGAATGCAGTTGCACAGGTGTCAGTGTGTCTTTCAAAAAGTGCACAAGCACTGTAATAAACTTGCATTGTAGAAGACCATCTGCCTCGTTCACATAGAGCAGTTCTGGTTGTGTCTATTGCAGTGGTAGAGCCAGGTCAGGGTTTCAGGATATCCACAATGAATATGCATGAGATAAATTTGCATCTCAAGGAGGCATTGCATGCAAATCCATCTCATACATATTCATTGTGGATATCCTGACAACCTGACCTGGCTCTGGCTTTCAAGGATTGGAATTGTCTACCCCTGGACTAGGGTTACCATATTAGTGAAGACAAAAAAGAGAACCCACTCACACTTCACCCACAGCCCTCTCCCACTTTCACCTGTTTCCTTGGTCCCCCTTCCCATCCTTTTAGTGCTTCTATCTCTCTTTTTCCTTCTAAGTCCCCCCCTCTCATGTAGGTGCTTTTCTTTTTCCTTCCAACCCCCTCATGTGGGTGCTTCTTTCTTTATCTCTTCTTCCAATGCCCCCGCATGGGTGTTTTTTTTTCTCTCTAACCCCTCCCCCTCTACTTCTAACCTCCTTGCCTGCTGTTTCTTTCCCCTCCCATCCATGCTCTCTTCTCCAGCACTTGTTCCTTTCCATAATGCTTATCCAGCCCTTCCTTCTATTTCTCCAGCTCCCTCCCCTCCTGATGTTGATTTTGTCACAAAAAGCATAGGAATCCTGATAAGTGGTTTGAATACCCCAAATTGTGAGCTGTTGCAAAAGGAATCTATACTTTTTCTTTGACTCCGCCTCCTTTCCTCAGTGGCCTGTACTGCCTCTCTTCAGTTTTTCCTGCTGGAAAGTGTCTTTCTGATCTGCTCCGAGACAATTTTATTGTTTAGGGAGTTTTTATCTGAATTTGAGGCTTGCGGTGCTCAATAGGTCCCCAGTGGCCCTGGGGTAGCTCAGCCTCGGAGAGGACACATGTTTTTTGGTGCAAAATGCTACCGCAGTGGCCATCTTGAATTTCCTGATTTTAATTAAAAAGTCTCTGCCTCAAAATACTTCAATTTTGCTTAAACTCGATTATTATGGACTCCTCAGAACTTTCTACACAATATCATGCCAGGTTTGCACTGGGTGGTCAGCTGAGGCATGCCCATGTGCTCTGGCACACATGAGGAGGTGGGAGCCCTGGCCTTAGTCTCCTCTGGTACTTCTGGGGCAGGGGTGGGCAACTCCGGTCCTCGAGGGCCGGAATCCAGTTGTGTTTTCAGGATTTCTCTAATGAAGATGCATGAGATCTATTTGCATGCACTGCTTTCAATGCATATTCATTGGGGAAAACATGACTGGATTACAGCCCTCGAGGACTGGAGTTGGCCCACCCCTGCTCTAGGGCAAGAGCTGTGGAGTTGCAAAGAGCTTGGTTACCAGGGAAGAAATCCTTCTTGGAGCCCTTGGAGAGCAATTTAGTGAAAACCAAATGTGTGGATACTGGAGAACCCAAGAGACAAGAATCCCTGAAAGGGGCCTCTGGGCTTCCTACTCAGGGCTTTAACCCTAATTTTGTAAGTCTTATGTGGACAAGCTTATTTAAATTGTTGGGATCCGTCTACACCAGGAATCTCAAAGTCTCAACTTGAGGGCCGCAATCCAGTCGGATTTTCAGGATTTCCCCAATGAATATGCATTGAAAGCAGTGCATGCACATAGATCTCATACATATTAATTGGGGAAATCCTGAAAACCCAACTGGATTCTGGCCCTCGAGGACCGGAGTTGCCCACCCCTGCCCTAGAAGTACCAGAGGAGACTAAGGCCAGGGCTCCCACCTCCTCATGTGTGCCAGGGCACATGGGCATGCCTCAGCTGACCACCCAGTGCAAACCTGGCATGATATTGTGTAGAAAGTTCTGAGGAGTCCATAATAATCGAGTTTAAGCAAAATTGAAGTATTTTGAGGCAGAGACTTTTTAATTAAAATCAGGAAATTCAAGATGGCCACTGCGGCAGCATTTTGCACCAAAAAACATGTGTCCTCTCCAGTGGCGTACCAAGGGGGGGGGCGGGAGGGGCGGTCCGCCCCGGGTGCCAGCCCTGAAGGGGTGCTCCCGGCCTTGCCGTTCAGTCCCCCCACACCCCCGAAGGACCGCTCGCCCCACTGACCTTCCTGCACCACCTGTGAAGCAGCAAGCAGCAGGATCGCGAGGTCAGCTATCCCTGAGCTGCTTGGGCGCTGCTTCCTGCGCCGCGGTCCCGCCCCTCCTCTGACGTCAGAGGAGGGGCGGGAACGCGGCGCAGGAAGCAGTGCCTAAGCAGCGCAGGGATAGCTGACGTCGCGATCCTGCTGCGGCTGCTTCATAGGTGGTGCAGGAAGGTCAGTGGGGCGAGCGGTCCTTCGGGGGTGGTGGGGACTGAACGGCAAGGCCGGGAGCATAGGTAGTGCTGCTTCATAGGTGGTGCGGGGAGGCCAGGGGGGCGAGCGGTCCTTCAGGGTGGGGCGGGTGGGCAGGCAGGCAGGCATTCAAGGGGGAGGGGGAGTGACAGGCAGGCAGGCCTTCAAGGGGGGGGACAGGCCTTCGGGGGGGGTGCAGACCTTCAAGGGGGGGGCAGGCAGGCCTTCAAGGGGGGACAGGTCTACAAGGGGGGACAGGTCTACAAGGGGGTGGGCAGGCCTACAAGGGGGTGGGACAGGCCTTCAGGGGGGGTGCAGGCCTTCAGGGGGGGTGCAGGACTTCAGGGGGGGTGCAGGCCTTCAGGGGGGGGGTGCAGGCCTACAAGGGGGGGGACAGGCAGGCAGGCCTACAAGGGGGGGGACAGGCAGGCAGGCCTACAAGGGGGGGGACAGGCCTACAAGGGGGTGGGACAGGCCTTCAAGGGGGGGACAGGCCTTCAAGGGGGGGACAGGCCTTCAAGGGGGGGACAGGTCTACAAGGGGGTGGGACAGGCCTTCAGGGGGGGGTGCAGGACTTCAGGGGGGTGCAGGCCTTCAAGGGGGGGACAGGCCTACAAGGGGGTGGGACAGGCCTTCAAGGGGGGGACAGGCCTTCAGGGGGGTGCAGGCCTTTGGGGGGTGCAGACCTTCAAGGGGGGGACAGGCCTTCAAGGGGGGGACAGGCAGGCAGGTCTTCAAGGTGGGGGGACAGGCCTACAAGGGGGAGGGACAGGCCTTCAAGGGGGGGACAGGCCTACAAGGGGGTGGGACAGGCCTTCAAGGGGGGTGCAGGCCTTCAAGGGGGGTGCAGGCCTTCAAGGGGGGACAGGCAGACCTTTAAGGGGGGACAGGCCTTTGGGGGGGACCCTGGTTTAGAAGTACACGGAGGGAAGGGGTATTCAAAGAGACGTGCATATGCCAAACTTTGGGGGGGGGGGATGAAGAAATAATGGGTCTGAAAATAGAGGAGAGGGAGAGAAATGATGGACCATGAGATTTAGGGAGGGAAGGAACTGAAAGGGAGAGAAATTGGACACAAGGGATGGTGTGGAGGAGGGATAGAGATACTGGATAGGAGGGTAATTGGGAAAAGAAAGGAAGAGATGGTGGACTCTGGGGTGGTGGGGAAGGAGGGAGAGATGCCGGATGAAAGGGTAGTTAAGAAAAGGTGGATCTGTGGAGGGAGATGAAAAAAAGGAAAGATACCAGACTTCCTGGGGAGGGAAGGGAAATGGAAAGGGAGGACAGAGTTGGCAAATGGATGGTTAGCACGCAGAAAGAAGAAAGATGGAGACCCTGGCAAGCAAGTTATCAGAAGAAAACCAGAGCCTTGGACCAACAAGATTTGAAATATAACCAGACAACAAAAGGTAGAAAAATTAATTTTATTTTCTGTTTTGTGATTTTAATATGTCAGATTTGAAATGTGTATCCTGACAGAGCTGGTGTTGGACTGCAAACGTGAGCTAGGATTTAACAGAGAGAGGAAAAGTCCTTTTTGTTTCTTTATTTTATTTACACCACAGCGCCAGTGTGGTTAGGAGAAGCCAAAGGGGGTGAAAAAGCTATAAAACCCACCAGGAGTTTTGAAAAAAAATCACCCAACTGGGCAGGAAAATCGAATTGAAAAACCAATTCAATAGGCTGAATCGAATCGAAATTTTTTTTCCTGAATCTGGCAGCATTAGTTTGCGCTACTGTCTTAGACTTTAGGACCTAGGATTGGGGAGAGATGGCATCCTCAGTACTTTATAATGCAAGTGAAACGAGGATTTGGTCAGACTTTTGAAGGGTCTGCAGAAAAAAAATATTGTATAGGCCGGGGACATGAAACAGCAGGAAATGGGAACTTTTCTTCCTTCTATTTTTGTGAATGGAAAGGCTGAGGATGTCAGAGAGTTCAGTTAAAATATGTGCTTTATAAGAAAATATAATAATGTGTTTTATAAAGTTTATAGCATAGCTGGCCTACCCAGTGTGGTGTTTCTAGTGGTGGTGGTGGCAGTGTGTCAATGTGTTGAGAGGAAGAGGTGGTCTGGGAAATTCTGCTGAGCAAACTCCGGGCCCATTTCCACCCCCCAGTTAGTCCACTCCACTCAACTGGTTCACACACTGAGTGGGTCTTTGGGTGTTGTGTTGGGATCTCTTCCAGTGGTTTATCTCCTTCTGGTCCAAGGAAGGAAACTTTGTTATCCTTAGCATTGACCTACAGAATATGTTTGTAACAGCGCTGCTTGTGTGGCATTAGGCTATGTAGTGATCGAAAGAAAAAAACAGACCTTTGCACATTTTTGCACTATATGGTGGGTGTATGAGGAGATTCACATTTCCTGCACAGCTAAGTCCATGTGAAGTTACCTTGTGCTGTATTTGACATCTAGCAAGGTCTCTGTTTGAAAGGAAAGATCTAAATTTAAAAATGAAGTGGCCAGAAGTTATGGTAAAAGCAGATAGTGTAGCTGGTTTTAAGAAAGATTTGGACAAATTCCTGGAGGAAAAGTCCATAATTTGTTATTAAGACATGGGGGAAGTGTCTGCTTGCCTTGGATCGGTAGCATGGAATGTTGCTACTCTTTGGGTTTTGACCAGGTATTAGTGTCCTGGATTGGCTACCATGAGAATGGGCTACTGGGCATGATGGACCATTGGTCTGACCCAGTTAGGCTATTCTTATGTTATGTTCTCATCTGTAGGGGCCTTTGTTTTCACTTCTTATTTTAATGTATTTTTTTTCTGGGAACTTATCAGTGTTTTTTATAATGGGAACAAAAATGGAAGAGAATTAATGTATGTGGGATGAGGGGGTAACTAATTTCTTCAGCTAAATAATTCAATCCACTTCAAACAGACATAGGAGAACTCACGCACCATTCACACACACTCCAACCAAAAAAGTCAAAAGAAAAAAACTGTTCGACAACCTCCTAGCCATTCGAGCTGCAACACTCGACCCCCAACCCTACAACCAATTGACATCGACCACATACTGCAAAACCTTCAAAAAGAAATAAAAACCTTTCTATTCAAAAAACACATAAAACCGAACTAACACAATCAGAACTGTCCCAAGCATCACCTGCAACTACTCCATATGTACTTCTGATGTCATGACAATTCAGACATAATTTATGTTATGTTATGTTTGGAATATAAGAAAATTTTCACTGCCTGTTTCTATTCTGACCATTTATTCCATTTCATGGTCATTACAAAAAATATTTTTTTACATGGGGGGGGGGTGTCAAAAAATGATGGGCCCCGGGTGCCACATACCCTAGGTACGCCACTGGTCCTCTCCCAGGCTGAGCTACCCCAGGGCCACTGGGGACCTATTGAGCACCGCAAGCCTCAAATTCAGATAAAATTAATCAAAAGTTAGCCAAAATTCATGACTGGCTAAATACCAATCAATTATCCCTAAGCATTAACAAGACCACTACTGTACTCTTGTCAGGGAAAGAAGGATCACCACTTATTAATCCAATTTTAATTGACAATATGCCTCTTATTCAAACCAACACCACAAAAATTTTGGGAGTTTTAATAGATAACAAACTCACGTTCCGTGCACACATCAGTATATTGGTCAAAAATTGTTTCTACAGGTTGAGGATGATTCAATCACTCGCCCCCCTCCTTGACAAATTTTCCCTTAACACACTAGTTCATTCTCTAGTAATATCAAAGCTAGACTATTGTAATTCTTTATTAAAAGGGGCTTTTTTAAAAGACATACGTCGACTTCAATTGATTCAAAATACAGCTATAAAGATAATTACTGGTTCAAAGAAATTCGACCATGTTACACCTTTGCTACAAGAAGCTCACTGGTTGCCTATAATACATAGGATAACTTATAAAATAGCTCTTTTAGTCTTTAAGACAATTAAGACCAATACACCGGCTTTTATAGATAGGCTCCTGATCCCTTACAGTTCATCGAGAGTTCTTAGATCATCCTCTCAGTCTACCCTTAATGTTCCTTCCTTGAAAATTATCGGAACACGTCGTGCCTCTATTTTTTCGGTAACAGCACCAACGATCTGGAATTCTCTCCCTTTATACATAAGACTCGAACAAGATTTGCAGAAATTCAAGAGCAGTTTAAAGTGTCTTCTCTTTAACTGAATCCACCAAATCCATTATGAGGTACCATCCTATGATCTTTCCCATTCATAAAACTATAGCATCAGTATTTCTCTCATTTGATCTCTCTCTACTACCATCTTTCTTTCCCCCCTCTCCTAATGTACTTCCCTTTTATGTACTTTTCTTTAAAAAAAAAATTGTATTTCTTCCCCCCTTTCCTAATGTTTCCCTTGTTCAATTTACCCCTGTTGGTCTAATTATAAAGATTATGTATTAGTGATTTTTTTTTTTTTTTAAATTTCATTTTATTTCTGTAAAACGCTTTGTAATTTGAAAAGCGTTTAATCAAATTATTTGAATAAACTTGAAACTTGGATTGCGTCCCTAAAGGAGGGACTTTGAGATCCCTGGTGTACACCCTGGTGGCTGTCCCCATCCTGTTGGGATCAAAATAAATGAAAAGTTGGGTGGATTGTCTATGGGCTTTAGTTTGCTCCAGATAAAAGATCAAGGCTCACTTGTAAGAACATAAGCAGTGCCTCCGCTGGGTGAGACCAGAGGTCCAACATGACCAGCAGTACGCTCACACAGCGGCCCATCAGGTCCAGGACCTGTATAGTAATCCTCTATCTATACCCTTCTATCCCCTTTTCCTTCAGGAAATTATCTAATCCCTTCTTGAACCCCAATACCGTACTCGGTCCTATCACACCCTCTGGAAGCACATTCCAGGCATCCACTACCCTTTGGGTGAAGAACTTCCTAGCATTGGTTCTGAATCTGTCCCCTCTTAATTTTTCTGAATGCCCTCTCGTTCTTGTAGTTTTCGAAAGTTTGAAGAATCTGTCCCTCTCCACTTTCTCTATGCCCTTTATGATCTTATAAGTCTTTATCATGTCCCCTCTAAGTCTCCGCTTTTCCAGGGAAAAGAGCCCCAGTTTTTCTAATCTTTCAGCATATGAAAGGTTATTCATACCTTTTATCAATCGTGTTGCTCTTTTCTGAACCCTCTCGAGTATCGCCATATCCTTCTTAAGGTACAGCGACCAATATTGGATGCAGTACTCCAGGTGTGGGTGCACCATCGCCCGATACAACAGCAGGATAATTTCTTTTGTTCTGGTTGTAATACCTTTCTTGATAATACCTAGCATCCTGTTTGCCTTCTTAGAAGTCGCTGCGCACTGTGCCGACGGCTTCATTGTCTTGTCCACTACTACCCCCAAGTCCTTTTCTTGGGTATTTTCACCCATTACCAGCCCTCCCATTGTATAGCTGTCCATTGGGTTTCTGTTTCCTACATGCAAGACTTTGCATTTCTCTACATTGAACTTCATCTGCCATCTCGTCGTCCACTCTCCTAGTTTGTTCAGGTCCCTTTGTAAGTCTTCATCGTCCTCTTTAGTCCTAACTCCACTAAATAGTTTGGTGTTGTCTGTGAATTTTATTACTTCACACTTCATCCCTGTTTCTAGATCATTTATGAATACATTGAACAGCAGCGGTCCGAATACCGACCCCTGTGGAACACCACTCATGACCCTCCTCCAGTCTGAGTAGTGGCCTTTTACTCCTACCCTTTGCTTTCTACCCGCCAACCAATTTTTGATCCATCTGGTACGTCTCCTTCCACCCCATGGTACTTCAGTTTCTGCAGTAGGCATTTATGGGATACCTTGTCAAAGGCTTTTTGGAAATCTAAGTATGATGTCTATGGGGTCCCCTTTGTCCATCCGTTTTGTTAATTCCTTCGAAGAAGTGCAATAAGTATGCAGTTCATTTTTGCCAGGATGGGCATGAGGTTTGGGAAAGAATGTTGGTAGAATGATTGATTGATTAAGCTGAACGAACGTAGGATGTGTGTGGAGAACTACCCTGTTTAATGAAATCTAGTATAATATGGATCAGTGCTAACTTTGAGTTGAAGTGACTACCATCAAAAACAGGTCCTTCCAAGATCAAGTACTTCAGCTGACAGGAATCTAGTGCTTCAAAAGGAGCTTTCAGCAGCTGGATAAGGACAATTAAATCTCACATGAAGTGAACCAATAAAGGCTGCACAAAGATGGGCATGAGTATTATAAGCACTAATTGCAAAGAGGTGAACTTAACAGAGTTGGTTTTTAAACCAGATTCAGAGAGAAGTGTATGAGGTACTAAAATGATTTTTGTAGAAAATGTAAGGGATCTAGGGCCCTGCCCTCATACCAGATGGCAAACATTTTCCAATTAAATGAATAACACCTCTTAGTAGAATCTTTTCTGAAAGCCATTAAAATCCTGGAGATATCCTCGGGTAAGTTCAAGGAGGTGAATTCTATGCTCTCAACATCCAGACTGTGAGGACCAGGGTCTAGAGGTTGGAATGCAGAAGAGACCCCCCCCCCCATTGTGTGTGATGAGGGTTGGAAAACACTCCAATCCCCACAGAACTTTGGAGGACAACTCCAGAAGTAGAGGGGACCAGATTTGCCTTGGCCAGTAATGTGCGATTAAGATCATGGTTCCATTAACTTGCTTAAGTTTCAACAAAGTCTTCCTTATTAAAGGATGGGAAGATACATGTATAGCAGATTTTCCCCTGATGCAAGAAAAGGGCATCTGATGCTAATCTGCCAAGTGACTTGAGTCTGAAGCAATACTGAGGAACTTTGTTGCTGAGATGAGAGGTAATATGTACACTACAACCCAATTGTTCATTTGAATTAGAATAATTTGATTCAGAAGCTGATCTCTGAAAGCCTTTAGAGCAGGGGTGCCCACACTTTTTGGGCTTGCAAGCTACTTTTTAAATGACCAAGTCAAAATGATCTACCAACAATAAAATTAAAAAAAAAACCACAAAGCACACTGTACGCATAGAAAATGTTAATCATTATTCCTATTCCAGGGTTTTTCAAAGAGGTCAAAGCAGATGACTCTATGCACTATAACCTCAGTAACAACCATACAAAAATAGACAAATATACCCCCCTCCCTTTTTACTAAACCACGATAGCAGTTTTTAGCGCAGGGAGCTGCGCTGAATGCCCAGCGCTGCTCTCGACACTCATAGGCTCCCTGCGCTAAAAACCTCTATTGCGGTTTAGGGGACCTTAGTGTAAAATGTAGACAGCAGATATAAATTCAGACATATTTTGATCACTAAATTTAAAATAAAATCATTTTCCCTACCTTGTCTGGTGATTTCATGAGTCTCTGGTTGCACTTTCTTCTTCTGACTGTGCATACAATCTTTCTTCCCTTATTTTAGCCTGTATGCTTCCTCTCCTCCAGACCTCATTCCTTCCCCCAACTTTTCCTTCCTCTTCCCTGCCCTTTCTTTCTCTCTGCCTCCCTTTCATTTTTTTATGTTTCTCTTCTTTCCTTCTGTCTCCCTGCCTGCCCTTTTTCTTTCTTTCTCCCTGCCCTCCCCCAAGCCACTGCCATTACCATCGGGTCCAGGACCCAAACGCCACCAATAACAGG
The DNA here is from genome assembly GCF_902459505.1 of Geotrypetes seraphini. Classification (NCBI taxonomy): domain Eukaryota; kingdom Metazoa; phylum Chordata; class Amphibia; order Gymnophiona; family Dermophiidae; genus Geotrypetes; species Geotrypetes seraphini. The sequence goes on along the minus strand of NC_047094.1, from coordinate 54,809,044 downwards.
CCCCAAGCTCTCCCTGCTTCGTGCATTCCTCTCCCCGACGTCAATTCTGCCGTCGGGAAGAGGAAGGCTGATCAGCCCAAGATCGTGATCAACCTATTGGGGGAAATGCTGCCGGGTCCTGCCTTCGCAGAAACAGAAAGTAGGCAGGACCCGGCAGGAAGAACAAATGCTTCACTAACCTGTCTCCCGCATTAGCCCGTAGCGAATGCTTGCTTCAGGGCTCTCAACATGTGCGTGCTGGCTTCCCTTCTCCCCCCCCCCCCCCCGGACATAACTTCCGGTTTCGGAGGGAAGAGAAGAGAAGCCGGCACGCACACGTTAGAGCCTGGAGCATAAGTTCGCTACGGGCTGAAATCTCCAAGCCGTTTTTTTTTTTTGGAGGGGGGGGTTAATGTTCAGCTAAAAGGCCCTAGGGAGAACACTGGAGAGGAAGGCTGATTGGCCCGTAGATCAGGACGGCAACACGAGTCTATCACAGAGCCCGGGATGGGCTCCGCGATCGACTCGCGTTGCCTTCCTGAGCTACTGGTTGATCGCGATCGACGCGTTGGGCACCCCTGCTTTAGAGCATGGCATACTGCTCACAGTTCCAGAAGATTGATATAAAGAGACTGCTCTTGAGAGAATGAAGTTCCTGAATGTGGGGCCCATTTACATGAACCCTCCATGGTCAAGATCTTTTGGGGTGGTGGAGTTTGGAGTGGTAGTCCCTGGTCAAATTGGAATTGAATCAGCCACTAATGGAGTGATTGCTTGAGCTGTGACATGATCTGGATGACATCCACTAGATTCCCAGTTGCCTGACACCACTGAGAAGCTAGGGTCCATTGGGATCTCCTGAAATGGACATGCACTGTTGAGGCCATTTGGCCTAGCAATCTTAGCATTTCCTGAGCTGATACCTGCTGGCTGCTGCAAACCTGGTCAGTGATTTGAATCACAGTTATCGCTCAATCTGGAGGGAGGAAGGCTCAAGCTTGCACTGTATCCAGCAGGGCTCTTATGCACTTCAATTGTTGAAGGGGCTGGAGCTGGGATAAGGAAACAACAAAGCAGCCAATCTACTTTAATTAATGGCCAGGAAGGCATTAGCACCTGAAAGACATGTCATCTACTCATATCAGTAACAAGGGTTATTAAAACTTTTTTTTTTTTTTAATTCATGTTTTATCCTGTATCTCAAATAATTACATAAGGACCTAGTTAGGTCTGTTCAGAACTTTAGGTCATTATAGTGTTTTTCAGTGAAGATTGCTCCCAGATAGAATAAGAAGCACTACGGTTAAACAAAGATATACATCCAATAAGACTATGGTGGGAAAGTTAGAGAAATTTAAGTTTTTTTACATAAGAGGAAATTCTAAAAGCCACCATAATTTTAAGCTTTAAACAGTATTATTTTGGTAAGTTTTATTTATTTATTTATTTTTTCACTCAGTCTTATTTTACTTTCACCAACTGTAGTCTGCCACCTAATCCTTGCATAAACCTTCTACAAGTCATTTATAACAGCACCAATTCACATAAGGCAGAAAAGGAATCAATCTTCACACTTCATTTCTATAGCAGTTGAGAGGGGTTCTTAATGAAACAGGTCATCTTCTTGATTCTCATCATTTTGCATGGTCCTTCTGGGAACCGAAGAGACCCCAAGAGGAACAAAAAGGCACGGTAGCTGTCACTGTATTATGTCATGAAACTGCACAATGTATGGATGCTTAGCTTGGGAGCTACATGTGTCTGAATTATAGCCTGCTTATCCAAAGGGAAAGCAAAGTTGTTTAGCTATAACAGGTGTTCTCCATGGACAGCAAGATAAATCTACTACATAATCCCTCCCCTCTTCTCCTTAAAGTTCAAACAGTTTAATCCAGGGATCTCAAAGTCCCTCCTTGAGGGCCGCAATCCAGTCGGGTTTTCAGGATTTCCCCAATGAATATGCATTGAAAGCAGTGCAGGCACATAGATATCATGCATATTCATTGAGGAAATCCTGAAAACCCGACTGGATTGTGGCCCTCAAGGAGGGACTTTGAGATCCCTGGTTTAATCTGTGGAATAAACTGAGGGGGAAGAGCAGGAAGGAGCACTGACACATACCCAGTGAGCTTCCTAAGCACTACTGGGTTTTAGGAGGGTAAATCCAATCAGGCATCATTAGGGATGACAAAAACATGTGTGTGACTGATTTAGTCTGCTGTCTATAGAGAACACCTGTTGTAGATAAGCAACTTTGTTTTGTCATTTCTCAGCTGATGAGAAGTATTAGGCTGCAGTGTTCTCCCTAGGGCTTTTTAGCCGGGCAGTCCGCCTGGCAAATTTAGATGACCGCCCAGCTGTCATCTATCGGGAATCCTGCTGCTGCCACCGCTCAACATAACCCCCCCCTCCCACAAACTATCTCTCACCGGCTTGGAGATGCGAACTCATGCTTCGGGGCTCTAAGGTGTGCGTGCCGGCTTCCCTTCTCTTCCCTCCAAAACCGGAAGTTACGTCTGGGGGGGGGGGGAAGAGAAGGGAAGCCGGCACGCACACCTTAAGAGCGCCGAAGCATGGGCTAAGGCAGGAGACTGGTCAATGACAGATAGAAGCTTACAACTTGCTTCGGGTCTTTCTCACTGCCGAGTCCTGCCTACTTTCTGTTTTCGTGAAGGCAGGACCCAGCAACGAGGAAGGCCCGAAGCAAGTTGTAAGCTTCCCTCCGTCGCTGACCTATGCCTAATGAGGCAAAAAAGTCACGGCGCAAGGGAAGCCTCCCCTTCGCTCGCTTGGAAACTTCACTGCAGCGCAGGATGCTTATGGTGCAGGATAGGACACTGAACAAATAGGACTTCGCACTCTCACTGGGCTGTTAAAAGGCACCTTTATTCTGAATTGGCCCTTTCAAATAGGTAATGCTGTTGCCACATTTTCTGTTATTACTGAGCAGTCCCATGCTTTCTGCCAGACATGGGCAACTCCAGTCCTCGAGGGCCGGAATCCAATCGGGGTTTTCAGGATTTCCCCAATGAATATGCATGGGATCTATTTGCATGCACTGCTTTCAATGCATATTCATTGGGGAAATCCTGAAAACCTGATTGGATTCTGGCCCTCGAGGACTGGAATTGCCCATGTCTGCTCTAGGCAGTAATAGTTCACAAGTGAAAAGTTTTTAACCCCTCACCAAAAAAAGCACACATACCACAAGAGGTCTGATATGTAATCTCAGAAATAGAGCATAAATATTAATTTAATATATACAATCAGTGGTTTAGTGCAATGTTGAAAAATCTGCATTGATCATTGATAAGTCAGAAGGTAACATATTCCATCCTAAAACATAAAATTAAAGAAAATATATTATAAACAAATACAATGGTTGGAAGGTTATTAGCAGTACCTGGAAATCTCACTTCACTTTCCTCTAGGCATCCAAGACCATAGATAGTGCCCATGATAATACTACATGGTTATCATATATGCTATGTGCAGTATGTAAGGTCAGTAGGAATATACCTGGTCAATAGCTGACAAGATATTCTGGAGGCAGGCAATAGGTGGGATAGCTCCTCAGCTTATAGTAAACACACACACTAGAACAGGACACTAGGAGATAGGCTGGTCATATATTAAAAGCAAATTTAAAAATTCCATTTCTGCTACACTCTGGTCCACAACTTCTTGCCCTAGCCCTTTGAACCCATCCTAAATTGTTTTGCGTTAGACCTGAAGTGCTTTGGGATGGGCTTTTGGTATGAACCAGGACTGGTCCCAAATGCTATAAGAATATTGCGCTAGGCAACAATACAGCATTGAGATCAAGGCTAAGGGGAAGACATACCCTGAAGGATTCCAAGTTTATTAAAAATGTGATATACCACCTAATCAGGCTTCTAGGCGGTGTGCATTAATAAAAGAGTGTTACATAAAGTATGACTAAATTAATAAAAACAGACTTTAATGGGGTAGTTAGTTTGGCAGACAGACAAACTGGAAAAAGAGGAAGAACTACAATCTTGAAAAGGAAAGACCAGTAAGAGGGAAAAACAAAAGGGGGTGGGGCAAGGACTTTATAAGCTTGCATCTATTTCCTGCTTTATTGGTCCAGAAACTTGTAAACCTCCCCTACTCATTCCCCTATTGAAATCCTGACATTAAGACCCCTGTGCCTGGTAGGTCCTCAGGGCTCAGTGCTGTGCAACTTTCAATTGCTATACAGAGGACCTGGGCTCAATTTGTGGGTCAGGGGCTGGGCTGGGCAGGGGAATAGTACAGAGACAGCATTCACAGCACCTGACATGAGAGACTCTCAGTCAACACTTAACAGGAGCACCTACTGGATGGAATTAGGGCCCATGATTACAGGATTCCAGAAGCCCTTGTCGCCCAAATCAAGGACCATGCTGGAATGACTGAATTGGGTGAGTTGGAAGAGAAAATGAGGGGTAAAACACCACATAGCTGTGGAAATTCATGGCACTTGATCTCAGCCTTGGTTCCAACTAAGCCAGAAATTCAAAGGAGCAGAAGAAAACGGCTAAGCCTAAAAAAGGTAAATAAAGCAATGCTGCAATTGTGTGCTCGATTTTTCTCCCCTATACTATTCTGTCTTTGGTAGTTGTGCAAAATTTACAGAACCCTCATTATGGGGCAGATTACAATTACCAGTTGTGAAGTAGCAGGATGTAGCGATTCCCAAGTCCTGAGCAAACTTCAGGAAAAGGATTGAATACATCCCTACCACACTCACGTGACCTCGGATACAGCTTGCAATATAATAACTATTCTTTATTGTCAAGAGAAACTTGTATCCACAAGACAGAAATACAACTGTATTATTTTTATGTTCCGGCCTAATTTTCCATCCTTTAGCACACCAACTGATTTTTCTTGCTTTGGAAATACAGTATATGAATGGGAGACTACATCACCACCTAGGAAAACTAAAGCGAACACTACAAGTAGACCGAGTAGGCAGAGACTTATCTGTCATATCAAGTTGAAAATCCTGTTTGTAATGCATAATTGCATAATTTTATATAGTATATATACATTACAAACAATGATTTCTCTGTCCCCCCCACAACCAGCCTTGAAGGAGTTAATAGCAAATGGATAGGTGGCTTTATTCAACCTATATACATAGCATAGTGTGGGAAGAAAAGAGCCAGCTGTACAGAATAATTACTTGAAACACTCCAAGAGCACCAAACTTTGGGCTACTTGCCACTCTGCATAGATAACACAGAGGAAGAAATGCCCACTGACCTTACATCCCAAAACAAATGCAGACACATGGATGGGCATTCTAACAGCAGCTTACTTTTTCGCACCAAAAGATGGGGACACATATTTCATTGCAGTATTAAAGATGACAAATTTTCTATTGCAGGGGTATAGACAAACACTCAAGGTCTTTGATCCTACACCATTCTGGTCGATTGTGGACATTACCTGTCATCTACAAAATCAGTGCTATTGCTGCTGTAAAGGAGGATATGAACCATGACTTTTGAGAATGCCCTGTTGCTGGAGGCTCTAGAAAAGCTCTCCTCACCCAAACCCTGGTGCTGATGCAGACAATCATGGCTTCAATTTAGATTTACCAAACAAAAGTCTGCTTCTAGGTACTTAGGGGCAGATGAACACACTCTTTAGTTAAGCCTTGTTTGAATGCTGCAAGGGGAATTTTTGCTGACCAAATTTACAGGGAAGGTCGTGGTCTACAATTTTGCAACACAAAATGGCAGGAGAACGACTTAACGGGACACAAGAAAGAACTATAAAGAGGTACCATAATTGTAAAAGCATATACACGGAAATGAAATAGCAGAGGAGAGACACATAACCCCGTGTAATACAGGTCCCACTTTCAAGGAATTTAGTTTCTATTTCATTTCTTAAGAAAAAGAATATCCATTTGTGTGGATTTCACAAATATGTTTCTGCAGTCTAATGCAGATCTAGACAGGAATGAAAAACTTTGAAGAAACTGATAGACCAATCACTTGCTACTCCACCTTTTTCTACAGTAGAAATGCTGGTGTTAAACAGGAACCCCCCCAAAAAAACAACAACAACAACAAAAAAATCCAGAGAAAACCGAAACAAAAACAAAAACAAAAATGCTGGGGCTGTTCTCCCTGGAAAAGCGGAGACTTAGAGGAGACATGATAGAAACCTTCAAAATCATGAAGGGCATAGAGAAGGTAGACAGGGACAAATTCTTCAGGCTGTGGGGAGCCACAAGTACAAGGGGGCACTCGGAGAAATTGAGAAAGGACAGGTTTAGAACAAATGCTAGGAAGTTCTTTTTCACTCAGAGGGTAGTGGACACATGGAACGCGCTCCCGGAGGCTGTGATAGGCCAGAGCACGCTACAGGGGTTCAAGGAGGGTCTAGATAGGTTCCTAAAAGAAAAGGGGATTGAGGGGTACAGATAGAAGAGGAGGTAGGTTACAGGAGTAGTCAGAAACCACTTCACAGGACGTGGACCTGATGGGCCGCCGCGGGAGCGGACCGCTGGGCATGATGGACCTCTGGTCTGACCCAGCGGAGGCAACTTCTTATGTTCTTAACTCTGTGGAGTGACGATGTTCCTAAATGGACTTTATTTGAAAGTGTCAAAGTTCCAAAGGTACACTGAAATCATCTACATAAAAATAAATCATCCACATAAGAGCCTTAAAGGACCTAGTCCACTAGGGATACAGGACCCAACACGGTCCGCGTTTCGACAAAAAGTCTTCTTCAAGGGTCCCTGGGGGGTCCTATAAAGGTGAATGCGTGGGAAACAATTGTGTGGTGAGCTGGAAATGAGATACTGCTTGCATTTGCAATGGAAAGGGGAACAGGAAAACTTAAGCTATAAAGTAAAGCCTAAGGTCCAAAGGTAGCAAGCCTCTCTCAAACAGCCACAAGACCAGGATTCAAAAAAAAAAAAATTCCCCTGGGACGACCAGATATAAAATCCATTCAACAGGTAGGGAGGAAGAAGGTTCGTCAGTTCACATCCCACACTTACCCCCTCGTTTACTAAGGTGCGCTAACCGATTAGCGTGTGCTTAACACTAACGCATTCGTAGACTAAAATGCACACATTAGCTTGCGCTAATCTGTTAGCGCACCTTAATAAAAGAGGGGCTTAGTCTTAAAACTTGTCTCTCCATTATCCTCATTACTGATCTACATATATTTGTCTCCTAACATGCTTATTATATATGCAAATGACATTCACATGGACTAAAAACTGATAATCTATAGGTTGAAGCCACTCGGAACTCAACTCATCAAAAAAATTGAGATCTCCTATGTCTAGGAGGGTTTGACTAGAGCAGGGGTAGGCAATTCCGGTCCTCGAGAGCCAGAGCCAGGTCAGGTTTTCAGGATATCCACAATAAATATGCATGAGATAGATTTGCATCTCATGGAGGCAGTGCATGCAAATCCATCTCATACATATTCATTGTGGATATCCTGAAAACCTGACCTGGCTCCAGCTCTCGAGGACTGGAATTGCCTTCCCCTGGACTAGGGAATGTTGAATTTTTGGTCTTTATTGGAAGGTCAACTGATTGCAATATCTAAGGAAGTTAGACTACCTAGGAGTTCAAATGGATGAAAAGCATGCTTTGACATCAAGTTCCTTTAGTGGTTTTTAACGTGCTTCAACTGTGACTCTGAATTTTCATCCCTAAAACAAGTTTTCATGCATTGGTGTTAAAAGCAATCGACAACTAAAATGCGTTATACTGACCTCTGAATTCTAAAAAGGTTGCCTAAATTTGGGTGTGGATCCTAGATCTGCATTCAATTCAAACTAATATACTCAATGAGCTATTAACAATCCATTATAGACCTTAATTAGCACTAATTGGGATTACATGTGGCCAGGGAAGGGGCATGGAGAGGTCGGGGGGATTCCAAAATTATAGGCACTGTGTTACAGAATAGCAAACTTGCATGCCTAATTTTTGGCAGTTGGGTGTGAGGATTTACACCAGTTTTTGACAGATGCAAGTCCTCGCACCCAAAGTTGCACATGAGAACTATGCTAAGCACTATTTTATATAATTGGCGCTTAAGCACTCTTAAAATTTGTACTAACTTTGGGCACTAGTTACCGAATCTGGCCCCAAGTTTCCAAGCAAAATGATAGTCAAATTATAAACTGTACAAAAATGCTGCAACTTGAATATAAGCTGAGATTTAAAATAGGGGTCAGTGCCTTCCCCCCTCCCCCTGCCTAGGCCTCTCTGATGGTCCAGTGGTGGGCTGGAACAGGAGGAATTCCTCCCTCCTCCTGTCCTGGCCAACGGTGGCAACTTTACCTCCCTCCCCACCTCCCCCACGTACCTTTCAATTCCCTAGTGGTCCAGCGGTGGGCCAGGACAGGGGTGATCGTCCTGCACTCCTGCTCTGTGCAGAACCGCTTGCTGATTGGCTGTTTCCATTTTTCCACATTTGTATCATCATACCATTCAGCAACATTAGAAACACTTTGCTGTTAGTCAGCACCACAGCAAATATGTAAATAAAAGTTACTAAAGAACTTATGACAACTATACAGAAATTAAACAGTAGCACTTTACATGCCAAATTAATAAATCTGGGACAGTATCCACATCCGGAACAAAAACTAAACAAATTCCTTAACCCTTTGGAGATGAAGTGAAGTTGAAATGGAACTTTTGTGTGAAACTCAGGAAAAATGCAATTAACTGAAGGTTTAAGTCAACATCCAAACTGCTGTTAAAACCATTTGAGCCTCCTTACTTTACCCAATTTTTTTTTGGTTTGTTTACGAAGTACTACTCAAAAAGCCAAATTAATCCATCACTATAATTTTAAATGAAAGCAGTGCTAGACTTACCTTTTGCTAAATGTTATAGGTTTAGACCTACACTCCAGACTGCAAAACACAATGAACAGATAGATTATTACCTCAATCATCTTTTCCAGTATAAAGAAACAAAACAAAAAAAAAGGAGGCAAGTGAGATGTCAAAATCAACCAAACAGTTATTTTATTATGGTAGTTACTTTCTACCATAATAAAATAACTGTTTGGTTGATTTTGACATCGCACTTGCCTCTTTTTTTTGTTTGCTACACATTGAGGCAAGTCTCTTCTTTCTTCCTCGGTTTGCTTGACTTCCAGTATAAAGAGACATGAATCTTGATAAGTAGGCTTCTACCCTTCACCTGTGAGGATTTCAAAGGCATCATTTATACTTTTCATCTTCACCTCCTTGTGTCACTGGACAGTGCCTCGGCAGTACCAAAGCAACGGATAACTTCTAAGAAGAAATAACAAGGAGGGCATGGGGATCTCCCTGACAAATCAAGTCTTTTCTGCTCTGCAACAAAAACTTTTAATCAACCTCAATAAACATATAGTATAAACAAGGTTAAACTAGACAAGCCACCTACCCGAGTGCCACCAGCACTAACATTTATGCAACTTATAGTCTTCCCCAAGATTTTGTCAATAAAGGTAACTGCTACTTCGTCGTACCCATTGAACCAAAGAACCCTAAGCATCTTCATATACTCTTGGTACCTCCAGACAAGCACCTAGACACACAAATAGAAAGCAGGCTAAGTAACAATCAGACAGGGTGGGGTCGTCAAGACTCATGTCTCTTTATACTGGAAAAAAGATTATTGAAGTAAGAATATAATGTTCCCTTCCAGCAAAAGAGATGTGAGCCTTGGCAAGTGGGATGTACCAAGCAGTTCCTCAAGTCTAGGGAGAGGCAGACAAGCCTGCTGCGAGCACCGAGGACCCAAAAGTGGTGTCCAGTTGTGCTACCACGTCCACTCTGTAAAACTTTGTAAAAGCATGGAGGGTGAACCATGTAGCTGCTCTACAAATCTCCTTAGGCGGAACTGCCCAGGAATCTGCCCATGATGAGGCTACGCCTCTGGTGGAATGTACTTTCAAAGAAATTGGCGGCTGTCTACCACAGCTAATATACACAGACAAATTAGCCATTTCAATCCATCTGGAAATGGAAGCCTTTGGAGGCAGGTTTTCCCCATCTGCTAAAGTTGGTTAATATGAAAAGATGATCTGAAAGATTAAATTCCTTCGTCACCTTGAGATAATGGAGAACTCTTCAAACGTCCAGTAATGCTAAAACTTTGTCCTTTTTCTTTATGCCTGTGGCATTGATCACCAGAGACTGGACTTCTTGACTTACATGGAAGGATGAAACCACTTTTGGTAGAAAGAAAGGCACAGCACGTAGGAAAGGTTCTCTGCATAATAGAGCCTGAAGCTCCAAAACTCTTCTTGCCGAGACGATAGCCACTAGGAAAGCTGCCTTGACTGTAAGATACATCAGTGACGCATTCTGTAAGGGTTCATCTGAGGTCTTAAAGAGGGTCTGTAAAACAATATTAAGATTCCACGTAGGAAATGGTTGGCACATGGAAGGATTCAGCTGCAACACTCCCTTCAGAAATCTGGATGTGTCAGGATGGGAAGCCAAGAACCCTTTCTCCACTCGAGCTCTAAAGCACAAGAGGCTTGCTACCTGCACCTTGAGAGAGGATAAAGGTTTATGTATCAAAGTTACAGAGAAAAAGATACAAAGGGTGATGGATAACTGGGATGGACTAAAAAACAAGAGAGGCAAATATTCCTGCACAATATATAGTTGCAAACAAAAGAGCAATATTGAACTAGTAAGAGGGCTCTAATTTTATTTACATATAAATAAATTAGAAACAGTTCCTGGAATAGACTACCAAAGGTAGTGACACCAAAAATTATGGCAGAACTGAAGCAAATTTGGGACAGCCAGATTCAGAGCACAAAGGGAAAGGGAGGTTATGCATATATCTCTATGGAAACAGAGATAGGTATCTAGGGAATACAAGCAACTTGACAAAGGAAAACAACAAGCTAAACAATTAAAAGCAAAAAGCACCAATTGGGCTGAGCATGATGGACATATGAAATGCTCAAATTATAGCTGGCATCTTTTTTTTTTTCTTTGAACTAAGCTTTAGTTGTCCCTGGAAGGCAAGATTACCAGACAGAAACTGACCTATTTTGGACATGTGATAAGAGCGAATTCACTAGAAAAGGAGGTGTTACTCGGAATGGTCAGTAGTAAATGGAAGCAGGGGAGACCAAAGGCTCGTTGGCTGGATACCATCAAGAATGACAAGGGAATGAACATCAAGCAACTGAAAGAAGCTGTGGAAAACAGGGAAACATGGTGAGGACTCGCCTCCAAAGTATCCAAGGGTCAGATACGACTGAATGGATAGCAGTAGTAGTAAGCGTTAGAGAACGTGACCTTATTTCAGTCAAAGGAAAACACATGCTCTGGAACATGAAGTGCATGCTAGGACTAAAGATTCATGAAAGAGACAATCAATGGATTTTGGAAATATTTAAAAGAAAGAAAAGCAAGAAAGGGAATTTGAAGGCAAATATGCCTGACCTATAGAGACAGAGGTAGACGAAAGAGTAAATATCAACAAAATCAAAGTTAATGGATGTACTTCTTGACATTTTAGCTACAATGGGATATCTATCATCATAAGAGAGCAACAGTTGAAAAACAAATGAAAGCAGAGGCCAATAGAAATGTTTTATCCTTGAGTCCACATTAAATTTTTTGAATAACTGGTGGGCTACTTATTGGCATAAGAGTGAATTTCCATATATGACCACCAGTAGAGGACCTGATAGTGGATTCTAGACTGCAGGTGTGGTTCAATCTACTCTCAAGGGACTCTTCATGACTTCAAGGGAATAGTTTACTCTTCCTTTCGGAAACTACCGAAACCTATTCTCTTTCATCTTCACTATGGATCCATCCAAAGTCCGTTAACTAAATATTGTATCTGGCGCTAGCCTTTCTTGGATGATAAAGTGAAACATTTGTTCTGTCTATTGGGCCGGAATGAAATTTAGAACTATAAATTGTCTAGAGTTTACTTTAGTTTAATTTTTAATTTCTCTTTTTCCTGTTATTGATATTTATAAATTTAGATTGTTAGTTTAACTATTCTGTCTTTCCTTATAATGTAACTAATACTAATCTTCTTGGATCTTTTCTTTGCCTTAAATGTTCTTTACTTTCTTTTCCTCCCTCTTATTATATATCTCCGTAATGTTAGTGATGTGTTCTCTTGTATGCTTAGATTGTGAGCCCTTTAGGGACAGAGAAAGTAGCTCAATGCCTATATTTAGTATTGTAAACCACTTAATACCTATGTTCAAGCAGTATATCAAATGTAATAAATCCAATCTAATCCAATCCATGAATATGGTATTATGGAGAAATCAGTAGGAAAGATGAATGGAAGAGGTTTCCAGATATGGCACTACAGTTCATCTTTGTCTTTTTCTCCATTCACAGGCCTATTCCTTATCCTAACATCTGCTTAAGTGAATATCAAAGTTCTATGCACAAATTTTTGTGAAGATCTTTAGAACTAGAGGTGACCTGAGATCTGAAGATTTGAAATGGAATTCCTCAGGGCATCTTTGCAAAGAGCTTGATAAGAAATGACAGCTTGCCTCTAGGGCAGTGTGGGAACAGAGGGCGAGGCAACAAGATACAGGCGCTGAAACCCCTGAAGGGTTTAAGAACACATCTCAGAAGTGAACCAAAGGAAGAGCATGCAGCAAAAGGACATCTTTGGTATAGACATATATTAGTTCCTTTTGCTGATCTCTTGTCATGAAAAAGTGGTCTGATATGATGAAACAGACTCTGCGGGGAAAAACCAGTTGCAGTAGCTAGGGCAAGTCTGAGGAAAAGAACAGCACCAAGAAAGGAGTTATCATTCTCTACATAATATTTGAAAAATATAATCTGAAAGGAAAATGTTAAGATATGTTTAAAACTGATGACTAACGAATAGAAGAAAGAAGTTCCTTACAGCAAACGGAAGAAAGATAAAACTGGGTGTATGAGCACGCTGCTGAAGTGTAGCCTCAGATTACTGAGCAATCAATTCAAAAACATCAAAGATCCCAAATGCCAGCTTAGGAAGCTGCTTTCACTCAGCAGAAGACTCATGTGTCCCATCTGCGTCAATTAATTCAGATTGCTTATTATCAGATAAATTAACGATAGACAAGAATTTGTAATTCTTGAATTTTATCCCTTAAACGTTTGTAAAATACTCTTACAGCTAAAATAACATTTTTTTTCCATCTCTACTTATACTTCATAGCTAAAGGACATATTGTGCATTAAATGAGACCACTGCATGTGCTCCTATGCCACGGTCAATCTTCTTAGTATCCTCTATCTAATCCTAGAAAAGGCAAAAGAGCTTTTAAAAGCTTGGTTGTATTCAAGTCTCCAGAATCTACCATGTCCGATATGGCAGGGGAAAACCACACACACAATGCAGCAGAAATGTTCCCTAGCTAAAAACAAAAATATTTGACTACCCTATAATGTACAGCTTTACCAGCTCTTTACCTCCTAATAAAACTGAATTGCAACTTCTCATTAGGACCCCAAGGCTCCCCCACACTTGAATATAGAAGATGACAAAATCATAGGGAAGGAGTGAGGGCACATTATCAAAAAGTGAATGGTAATTTTCACAGATCAAATCTATCTAATAGGCTTCCCTCCCCTCCTCTATACACACAAAGCTGCTTGACTTGACGAATCATCATATTTTTGTGAGAGGCCTAAAACTGATATTACACTTGGTATATGCAGCCACCGGATCTCTGGTCCCCACAGTTCTTCCAAACTTACAGCATGCCTGGATCCATAGATTTCCTGGCAGTGTAAGAACTGGCCCTAGAAGATCTTGCAGATGTTTGAGCCGCCTGCATTATCTGTTGCATTCATGTCCTCTTCCTTAGTGAGACAGAAAACAGAGATTCCACATAAAGGCATCAGGGTTGGAGCACTTAAGTTGTTCTTCTCTTTGTTGAATGGACAGACAGTTGCATGCTTATAAATGCATGCTCTCTTCTACCCTCCCCACACCACTATCCCAGTGGCTAGAAGGTTTATTTTCCTTCTTTGTCAAAGAATTATTCCCTACATTTCTACATTAAGACACATGTTCGTATATTGATATATAAATTACTGTCTCTGTTTCTTTTTCTCTGTCTATGGGTTGTTTTGGGCGAGGTGTTCATTTCCTTTTCTCCTCAGTGTAATGCTGTAAATGTGCAAAACTCATGAAGACTTGTTCCAGTGAGATCTGGCTGATGGAGTAATCCTCTATTTGGAATTTGTCTTTGGCTTTCTCCAGTGTCCCGAACACCTTCAGTTAGACAAATAAAACAAGTCACAAACCCATAGCACATAGCTATGTATAATTCTGCTAAGATGAAAGGATGCAACAAAACTTAGACTTAGGTCCTCGGACCATTCGGGTCTTTATCTGCCGTCATCTACTATGTTACTATGTCCTGAACCACAAAAGGTTTCCTTGCAAGTAAGATTGGTTTTAACCAGTTTTACTTGCAAGGAAACTCTCCTGCCGATGCTGAAAAGGGTTCTCCGTCGCTGCTACCAACTATAGTAGCAGGCACCTAGAACCCTATACAAATGCACTACTAGGAGCTCATTAATATTTAAATTAGCTCAAAAGGGAATGCCCCCCTGCTCCCTTTTAGGGTTGCTAATTTCTAGCAGCTCTAGAGCTGCTGGTATTGTGTATGCTTACATCACATGCACAACAGCTGCGCCCCTTAAAAAAAAAAAATTCCTCACAAAACACACCCGCTGCCATTCTCCTTCCCTCCCAGCTGATTCGCAGCTTCCCCTGCCAACTCCAAAGCAGCAGCCAGCAGGGGAAGCTCCAATCAGCTAATCATGACTCCCGCTAGCAGAGGAAATCACAAGTCAGCTGATGGGGTGCCCCCGCCGCTTCCCACCAGCACTCCAAAAAGAAATCCCTAGTACCACCTGGCCCCCTTCAAAGAACTACTCCCCCCAGTTCATTCCTCCTCCTCCCTCCCACCTGGCTGGCTATATGGCCCCCGATATCCTAATCCCTCTCTAACCCCAGCTCCAATACTTTATTTGGAAGACAAGCAGGAGGTATGCCTACTCTCTTTTGCCGGCAAGTCCGCCTCTTCAAAATAGCAGGTTCCCCTTCCCAGAGTATCCTGGGATACACTGGGAGAGGCCTAAGGCATCCCTCCTGCTGGTCTTCCAAATAAGGTACGTGGGTGGAGATAGAGGGGGGCTGGAGTGTCAGGGGCAGTACAACCAGCCAGGTGGGAGGGTCAGCTCCTTGAGCTGGAGGGGGGGGGCGGGGCTCTTGGAGGGGGGCTTGGCCCAGACCAGCCAGGATGATTTTTGGAGAGGTGTAGGGGTGTGTGTGTGTTTTCCCATCAGCTGATTTGCAGCTTCCCCTGCCAGCAGAGCCCAATCAGCTGATCATGGCTCTGGAGCAGGCAGGGGAAGCCGCGAATCAGATGAGAGGAAA
Organism: Geotrypetes seraphini; assembly: GCF_902459505.1. Lineage (NCBI taxonomy): Eukaryota > Metazoa > Chordata > Amphibia > Gymnophiona > Dermophiidae > Geotrypetes > Geotrypetes seraphini. Next base: position 54,793,622 of record NC_047094.1, on the reverse strand, counting down.
TGAGAATGGTGGCTTTTTTTTTTAAGGAGGAGGAGCTATGCTAGCGATTGCTCTTCTGATCAAGTGTCAGGCAGTTTCTCCTCCTTTTACTATTGCTGTTTTGCATGAATAGCATGCACGTCATTTGCATTTTATTCATGCTGAGCGTCATTTGTTGGAGAAAACTCGCTTCCACCACAGTAATTTTTACTATAGTGTTGGAGCGTTGTGAATCGGGCCCTTAAAATGCTAAGGATAAAATCACATTTGTCTTTTGTCCAGTCTCTAGAAAAACTTGGATATAATCAAGCTATCTTTAAAATAAATTAGCTACATTCTTAGTTCCTAATCAGTAGATACTGAAGCTGATTTTGTCAACATCGGAATGACTGCAGAGACTTTAAAAAATACAGTCATGTGAAAAAATTAGGATACCCCATGAAATATTCAGTTCTTTCTTAAGAAATGTTCACATATTGATGTCAAATCTTTTTTTTTTAATTTCTGGAAAAGAAAGTGATGTAATTGCAGGTAAACAACAAAAATTTTCCTTGATTTACTCATGAAACAAAAGATATCCACATAAACGTGTATTCTAACTGAAAAAATAAATTAGGACTGCAGAGCAGAACCACTTCTGAGCAACTTGCTTGCAGAAAGAAACTGAGGAGGCAAGAGCAGCTCCCTTGGAAGGAGGAGAAGTTGTGGGTTCAGATGCATAACCCTACAATTCAGAACTACTAGATACATTGCACTAGAAATATGATTGATATTTACATACCTCCAGGGTATAAATGTACAGGAGGTGGGCCTCATTCATTAGAAAGTTCTGGAATGAGGGGGGCATAGGATGGACTTGAAAGATGTGGTAACAACAGTTAATATAGATGGGTTTAAAAAAGGTTTGGCAAAATTCCTGGAGGAAAAGTCCATAATCTGCTATTGAGAGAGACATGGGGGAAGCCACTGCTTGACTATTTGGATTTTTGACAGGTACTTGTGACCTAGATTGGCCACTGTGGTAACAGGATACTGGGCTAGATGGTCCATTGGTCTGTCTCAGTATGGCTATTCTTGTGTTAAGTGGTTTACATTCAGGTAATCAAGTATTTCTCCCTGTCCCTGTGCACTATTTATTGCAGCATATTCTATAGTCAACTACATTTTCCTATGGCCAAGATTATTTTGCCAAACCCAGGTGATATTTTATTCAAGAACTATTTGGTAATAGAAAATCCAACTATCCTGCCTGTTAGAGGCACCTCATCATATTTACACCAAGCTGCCTTTTCTATTCCTCATATAGTATATGTCCAACATGCCTATTATCTATAACTGGAGGAGAACACCAATGGCTGTCAAGCATATCACTGACTTTCTTGCCTAGTAATCATAGCTTTAATTACTTGTGCTTACCCATGATAACCTGTGCAAATATTCTAGATTTACCTGTGCCCAGCTGAGGTACTTGTTGGTCAAGTGATAATGGACCATTCCCTGGTGTTCGTGTTTCAGTATGCTGCCTGAAAGAGAAAGCAAAGGTTTAATGATTGAATAATGGGAGCCTGGTGACAGCCAATAGCTAGAACTTCTGCACAGTGCAGAAGCCTGGAAAGAATTCTTCATTTATCAGAATACAAAAAGCCTAGGATATCCCTTTATATTCAAAAGGCAATTCATTTGTTATGGTTGAGGTTTCTCCATTTGTCACCCTGTGTACATGTGTAGGAGGGTGGCATGTTAAGAGCATTCTGCTGGCTACTATAAATAGAAATTCATCACTCGAGGACATAACTTCCTTTTATCCTGTATGTCAAAATTAGTGGGCCTGGATTGTGTGGTAGATAGCAGCTTGGAAAGAGAAGAAGAACATGGGGAAATGCCGAGTCTAACCCTCCATTTCAGGTTGGCTTTGACAGCTAATTTTATATAATTAACAGGGTTTGTCAAGTGCTTCTTTTCTGCACACTGTCAGAGGACCGTAAAGTAAGCAAGTTTTAGTCATCTCCGAGTGTGGAGTGTGGAGCTCATACAGCCCTTAAATATAATCAGAAAAGGGCCGAGAACATTCCAAGCTCAGTGCATAGATCCAGGGTTCTCACAGCAAATTCTTTTGCAAACTCGGAGCATGACCTCCAACTCTTGCTAGTGAATACAAGGACAATTCCACCTGAATCTCTCAGCTAATTTTAGCTCACTCTTACATTCATAGTGGCCACATCAGAGAAACAATGGTGGAGATGCAAAGTCAATCACTTGGAGAGAATCAAAAAATAAATAAGAAGCAAAAGAAGAACTTAATGCATGAATTAAAATTGAATGGTTTAACATGAAGGACTAAGGCTGGTACTGGGCAGACTTGCACGGTCTGTGTCCTGTACTGTATATGGCAATTTGGTTTAGGATGGGCTTGGGGGGGGGGCTTTGATGGCAAACTGGCAATTTGGAAAATTAGGACAGTGCAAAGTAGACTTTTATACAGTCTGTATCCCACAAATGACAAGATGGTTTGGATTGGCTGGAGTGAACTTTGACGGCAACTCTTGTAGTTGGAAACTAAGGACAGGACCAGGTGGACTTCTACGGACTATGTCCCAGATATATAAAAAAAAAAAAGATACTTTAATCATGAATTTATAAGGGGTTTACGACTATTGGGTATACTGGATGGACTGTTCAGGTCTTTATCTGCTGTCATTTACTATGTTACTATGTAAAAGCCCTCAAAGGGCAACCTCTGGAAAGCTGTATATACCGATGCCTATTGTACAGGAAATAAGGTTCTGGATCTAGAGGCTGTGTTAAACAGGCTGACCTGGATTTAGTGGTGGTCATGGAGACATGCTTCACAGACAACCATGACTGGGATATAGCGATTCTCAAAATACAAAAACACGAGGATAAGATCCGTGGTATAAATACTTAATGCTGTCCTGAAGAAGCTCTTGGCATTTGGATTAGAGCGAAACGGAGATCTTCCGTCGGGATGAAAGCCGGGCACAATATTTAACCCGAGCTAACTATTATACAGCAAACAGCATTAGTCAATGTTTGAATGATTTTGCAATCTAAATAATAGCTCACAGAGAAAATAAGACAATTATCAATGATAGCCTAGTTATAAGCTCAGCAACTATGACATGCTCTGGTTACTGGCTTTGGACACTTGAGATATAAAGTCTTCGTCTCTAAGGGTGAGCAAGATGAGTTTCCTTTTGTTCTACTGTTGGCCTTTTTTTAGGGTTTTTGAGTAATTATACTATTTATTGATTTGGACTGGTCAGGAAGGACAGAATAGAAAGAAAGATAGGTAGAGTACATTATCTTTAACATTCAACATTAAAGCAACAGAACTGCAGGTTTTACAGAGTAAGAAGAGGCACTGTGGGTCAATCTGGAAAGAGGGAATGGAAGAAATGGAGCGACATTTGATTGAAGATATTCACAATACAGCTGATTGGGGTATCCTCGTTGTTGGTCACCTAGAAGTAAGGAGATCCTGAATTTTCTACAGGAAGAACTATTCCAGCAGTTGGTAATGGAATCCAGGTGGGATAAGGCCATATTGGACTTAGTGTTTACGAATGGGAAGAGTATTTTTGCTGCTATAGTGGGTGATCATCTGGCATCTAGTGATCACTAGATGCTGTGGTTCAGTATTAAGTTTATTCAAAAGCAAATGTTCTAGACTTCAAAGAGAACTAACTTTGCCAAGATGGAGGATATCTCAAGAAGTTGTAAGCTGTATGGGAACTTTTGAGGCAGGCTAAAAAGCAACTATTTTAAGGTCAAACCTTAAAATAAGAGGAAAAGAAGGCTGTTTGGTGTTCAAAAGCAGTAGCAGGTACAGAAAAAGATGTTAGCCTTCATACACATCAAAAGATCAAAGAAGGAGGAAGACAGGTGGCAATATTTAGAGAAGCTGGTAAAGTAAACAGGAAACCAAAGATGCAGATGGAAGGAAAAATAGTCAATATAGTAAAATGGTGGGCAAGATATATATTTTAGGTATGTTAGTGACAGGAGAAAATGCAAAAGCAGTGTTGTGAGGCTCAAGGCCAAAGAGAAGTTAATATGTTGTAGCTGATAAGAAAAAAGTGGGAGAGTTTAGTAAACACTTCTGTACTGTGTTCATAGATGAAAGGCCGGGAACAGGACTACAGAAGAAATCACAAACAGGAATGTTTCTTCAGACTGTCATCCAGTCCCCGAGTGGGACTGAACCTTCAGACCCCCACCGGAGCCACATGATGTCATGTAGGGAGGAACGTAGTCGGCTCCAATCCTGGATAAACTGCCATGAGATCCACTCAGTCTGCGCTCAAGCCCACTGCAGACAGAACCTGGGATGAGCCACTCAAGTCCACTGTAGACAACCTGAGATTGTTCCCAAGATTATGGACCCTGAGCTCTGAGGAGTACTGATGCAGACTGGCTACACAGGAATCAAAGTAAGGAATGTGCCTGAGGGTTACAGATCTCAACCCTGAGAGTCCGTTATCCTCTTACAGCCAGAGATGCCCCGGGGTGACCGGGATCCTCTGCCACACTGAAAGCCTCTGATCAGATAATAAACCCCCCTCCAAAAAATGAAGATTCAACTCGAGGAGCACAGACACGCTCCCTACTCCTCGCTTGTACAGAGTAAGACTGAGGGGGAGGAGCTCATCCCAGAGTGATGGGAGGTGGAGCATGAAAACAAACTGTGGGCTCTCTACAATCCTCACGACTAGTAGGGGTTAAAACCCGCTGGTCAAGACGGCCAGTCCTGTTGCACGAGAAATATTCATTGTGGATATCCTCAAAACCTAACTGGCTTGGGTTCTCCTAAGTCAGGTTTGGGAACTGCTGATGTAAGTAAAAAAGAACCACAAAGACCGAGAGCACCCTTGCACAATATGATATTGATATTGATGTCAGAATTACATGGTGGTGGTGGTGGTTGGGCACACAGAGAAGGGGAGGTTCGTCAAGCTGTTTGTAATTTGTTCAAGGTCATGTCCCATGATGATGATATATACTGTTTGGTTTTCTTTTTGTATTGGACATTGCTATTGGATAATGTCAATTAAAAAAAAACAAAACTTAAAAATAAAACAAAGGAATTCTCAGGCAATCCCAGCACAGTTGACAAAATAGAGCTAAGATATGAAAGCAAACTGCAGGAGACAGTGAGAGTGATCTGCATGCAAAATGACAAGAGAGATTGTGACAAATAAAAGATAGGAAAATCCCCCATTCAATAAAAGTAAACATGAAAAATTAAAATAATTTAGTATTTCTTTTCAGTACATTAAGTGCCTCCAACAAAAGAGTAAATAAGGAACTTATTAAAAAAATATTCTGAAGTTGAGACATTTTCAAAGCAACACCCATTTACCAGAGAACAATTCTATCTTCATTTTTATTATTCTTTCCAACTCAATGGAAATTTAAAGAATTATATGCCAGTGAGGAAAGCATGACTCATGGAATTTTTTCCAACTCCTCTGTATGTGCGTACATGTGTGGATATACCTATTTTGTATATTTGTGCCATTTTTTTGACAAGGGGGTGGGGGAGGGCTTATTTCTCTGGAATTCCTGGTCCAATTTTGCCCATTTTTAAAACAGTATGGGGCTCATAATCGAAACAGAAAAACATCTAAAAACTAGCCTAAATCGGCACTTGGACGATCTAAAAGACAAGTTGTCCAAGTGCCGATAATTGAACCAGGTTTTAGACGTATTTAAAAACAACCTAGGCCTTCACAGTGCTGCTGAACGACCAGAGCTAAAAGGGGCGTGTCAGCAGGAGTGTCGAGGGCGGGAATTAGGGCTTGATGTGGGCAGTCCTAGACTTAGTCGTACTGCATGTATAACCAAAAGTTTTACAGCACTGCCAAGATGGAACTTGACATTGCGACTTAGGCCATTTAAAACCAGGTCTAAGTCCACTAAAGGTATCCAAAGTGACCAGATAAGCACTGCAGACACAAAGTACAGACCCCTACACACTGCCCCAGTTATTACTGCTCCCCCTCCCCCATAAAAATCATAACAACAACTTTACATATCTGCCTCCAGAACATCAGCACATGGCAGCCTGGCATAGGAAAGCCTAGTAGAGCTGCACAGAGTTGGTCTTGGGGGTGGGTTAGTGAACCATGGAGAGGAAGATCCAGGCCCATAAGCCACTCTAATCACTGCATTCATGGTGAAAAATGTCCACCCCACAAAACCTTTTTGTACTGCCATATAAGTGGCTCCTGCAGCTATATGGGCTATTGGGTTGGTAGATAGATGGTCTAGTAGATTCTGGGGGTATTTTGGGGGGCTCACCATGACCTATAAGGGAGCTGTAGTGAGATGTGTATGTGGGACCCTTTCTGTGAAGTTCACAGCAGTGCCCTGTAAGAAACCCTACTACTATGGTGCCATGTCTGGGTGTCCAGTCCATCACTTTTCTGGCCCTTCCCATGCCCAAAAGATCTTTTTCTAGGCGTTGAGTTGGATGAATTTTTGGTCGAAAATAGGGTATAAAGATGGATGACTTAGCGGTCTGGGCGATCAGACGGCTGGACGCATTTTTCAAAAATGGACCTTTTTCTGTATCTGACTTTGGGCGACTTGCGACTTAGGCCAAAACGGACTTAGACGTTTCTTTTGATTATGCCCCTCCACGTAGAAAAGAGAGACAGGGGAGAGATGATGTATTTTATATTATTTACCTATGTATGCTTCTTAGAAATATAAGCGGGTTAACAAATTTTAATAAACTTGAAACTTGATATAGACATTTAAATACTTGAAGGGTATTAATATAGAAATAAATCTTTTCAGGGGAAGCAAAAATAGCAGCGTGCCAGATTTTAAGAATAAATGGGACGCCCATGTGGGATCACTACGTGGGTCAGGGCAAAACATTGGCTAATCTCAAGGGGAGGGTCTATAGAGTGGGCAGACTTGATGGGCCTTGGCCCTTTTCTGCCGTCATCTTTCTATGTTTCTAGGTAAAACTAGAGAATAAGAATTAAAGTTACAGGGTGGTAGACTTAGGAAAAACTGTCAGGAAATTATTTTCCATGGAGAGGGTGAAAATCCCCTTGATGCATGGCGCCGCCCAGTGAAAGATTCAAGTCTTTGTACCATAAGGGTCGACAGTCCTGGCGCAGACTTCGATGTTGATGCAGGATCAGACTTTGATGCCATTTCCAATGCTGACTTTAAAAGTAGAGCTATAACACTCCATGGAGTGTCCACCTAATCTTTGTACATTTTGAAACAGCCATAGCAGCAAAGGTGTCGTGTTGCTGGCAGTTTTCAAGGAAGGAGAAATATAGGATAGGAGCCTGAGGCATAGCAGAGAACTGCTCTACTCCTTACTCCAGCTCCTCTTCTCCTGCTGTACTTGCCCCCTGGCCTACCGCTTCCTCTAGCTTGACAGTTCCACTTCCATTTTGTCTGCAAACTAAATCCTGTTTGAAAGGGTAAACAAACTATATGTATTTACGTATTCCACATCTCAAGCTGAAGAACCAGAAAGCACAGTTACTTACCGTAACAGGTGTTATCCAGGGACAGCAGGCAGATATTCTTGACTGATGGGTGACGGCACCGACGGAGCCCCGGTACGGACAATTTTAGAGTGATTGCACTCTAAGAACTTTTAGAAAGTTCTAGCTAGGCCGCACCGCGCGTGCGCGAGTGCCTTCCCGCCCGACAGAGGCGCGCGGTCCCCAGTTAGGATAAGCCAGCTAAGAAGCCAACCCGGGGAGGTGGGTGGGACGCAAGAATATCTGCCTGCTGTCCCTGGATAACACCTGTTACGGTAAGTAACTGTGCTTTATCCCAGGACAAGCAGGCAGCATATTCTTGACTGATGGGTGACCTCCAAGCTAACAAAAAGAGGGATGGAGGGAAGGTTGGCCATTAGGAAAACAAATTTTGTAAAACAGATTGGCCGAAGTGTCCATCCCGTCTGGAGAATGCATCCAGACAATAGTGAGATGTAAAAGTATGAACTGAGGACCAAGTAGCAGCCTTGCAGATTTCCTCAATAGGAGTGGAACGGAGGAAAGCTACAGATGCTGCCATAGCTCTAATCTTGTGGCCTGTGACAGAACCTTCCAGTGTCAGGCCCGACTGAGCATAACAGAAGGAAACGCAAGCGGCAAGCCAATTAGACAGGGTGCGTTTAGATACAGGATGACTCAACTTGTTAGGATCAAAGGACAAAAACAGTTGAGGAGATGATCTGTGAGGTTTGGTGCGATCAAGATAGTAAGCCAGAGCACGTTTACAATCCAAGGTATGCAAAGCCTGTTCACCTGGATTAGAATGAGGCTTTGGGAAAAAAACAGGTAGAACGATGGATTGGTTAAGATGAAACTCAGACACAACCTTAGGAAGGAATTTTGGATGTGTACGGAGAACGACCTTATCATGGTGAAAAACAGTGAAAGGTGGATCAGCCACTAGTGCATGGAGCTCACTGACCCTCCTGGCAGAAGTGAGAGCTATAAGAAAAACCACTTTCCAAGTTAGAAATTTAAAATGCGTTGTGGCCAAAGGCTCGAAAGGAGGCTTCATTAACGCAGAAAGAACCACATTAAGATCCCATACAACAGGAGGAGCCTTAAGAGGTGGCTTCACATTGAAAAGGCCCTTCATGAACCTTGAAACTAAGGGATGAGCTGAGAGGGGTTTTCCATGAATCGGCTCATGAAAAGCTGCAATAGCACTAAGGTGGACCCTTATCGAAGAGGATTTAAGACCAGAGTCAGATAAGGACAATAAATAGTCCAACACCAGTCCCACTGCTGTAGATATGGGATTATGGTGATGTAACAGGCACCAGGAAGAAAAGCGAGACCACTTTTGTTGGTAACATTGAAGAGTAGACGGCTTCCTGGAGGCATCAATAATAGAACGGACAGGCTGAGACAGGAGAGCATGAGCTGGAGTCAGCCCGAGAGATACCAAGCTGTCAGGTGCAGAGACTGTAAGTTGGGATGAAGTAGTGTTTGCTGATTCTGTGTAAGCAGTGAAGGAAACAGAGGAAGAGGTATGGGTTTCCTGGAATTGAGTTGAAGTAGAAGGGAAAACCAATGCTGTCTGGGCCACCGTGGAGCTATGAGAATCATGGTGGCTTGTTCCCTCTTGAGCTTGAATAAGGTGCGCAGCATGAGCGGAAGAGGAGGGAATGCATAAAGGAAGAGATTGGTCCAATCCAGGAGAAATGCATCGGGTTCCAGACGGTGAGGAGAGTAAAGTCTGGAGCAAAACAGGGGCAGTTGATGGTTGTGGGGAGCTGCAAAAAGATCCACTTGAGGTGTGCCCCATTGGGAGAAAATGGACTGGAGAGTCGAGGAGTCGAGAGTCCATTCGTGAGGTTGAAGAATTCTGCTGAGATTGTCTGCTAAGCAATTCTGTTCCCCTTGGATGTAGACTGCCTTCAGGAATAAGTGACGAGCAGTCGCCCAGGTCCAAATCCTTAGAGCTTCCTGACATAAGGGATGGGATCCCGTCCCTCCCTGTTTGTTGATATAGTACATTGCAACTTGGTTGTCTGTGCAAATGAGAAGAACCTGAGGAAACAGGAGATGTTGGAAAGCTTTGAGGGCGTAAAACATCGCCCTGAGTTCCAGGAAATTGATGTGGTGTTTCTTTTCCTGTGTGGTCCAAAATTCCTGAGTTTGGAACTCGTTCAAGTGAGCTCCCCATGCATAGGGGGAGGAATCCGTGGTAATGACCAGTTGATGAGGAGGTAGATGGAACAGTAGACCTCTGGATAGATTTGATGATTTCAACCACCAAAGAAGCGACTGTCGAAGAGACGAGGTCACAGATATGTGTTGTGAACAAGGATCCGTCGCTTGTGACCACTGAGTCGCTAGGGTCCATTGAGGAGTACGCAGGTGGAGACGTGCGAAGGGAGTGACATGTACTGTGGAGGCCATGTGTCCCAAGAGCACCATCATGTGATTCGCAGAGATGGAAGGTTGTTGGAACACCTGCTGACAGAGATGAAGGATGGTGTGAAGGCGGTTTGGAGGAAGAAAAGCCCTCATCTGAACAGTATCCAGAATGGCTCCAATGAATTGAAGTCGCTGAGTTGGAATGAGGTGCGACTTGGGTAGATTGATTTCGAACCCCAACAGTCGAAGGAAGTAAATGGTCTGATCCGTGGCTTTGTGAACGGACTGAGGAGAAGGAGCCTTGATGAGCCAGTCGTCCAGGTAAGGGAAGACTTGAAAGTTGTGGGAGCGGAGATAAGCTGCGACCACAATCAGACATTTGGTGAATACCCTGGGTGAGGAGGCTAGGCCGAAGGGTAGCACCTTGTATTGGTAATGATGTTGGTTGACAAGAAAGCGAAGATATTGTCTAGACATCAGATGAATTGGAACGTGAGTATACGCCTCCTTGAGATCGAGGGAACATAGCCAGTCTTCCTGAGAGAGAAGAGGATATAGGGTGGCAAGAGATAACATCTTGAACTTCTCCTTGACCAGACATTTGTTGAGCTCCCTGAGATCTAATATTGGTCTGAGATCTCCGGTCTTTTTGGGTACAAGAAAGTACCGGGAGTAAAATCCTAGGCCTTGCTGGTCCAGAGGAACTGGTTCGATGGCATTGAGAAGAAGGAGGGATTGAACCTCCTGAGCGAGGAGGAGGGACTGAGCCTTGTTGGAAGCAGACTCTTTTGGCAGACTTAATGGTGGAGGAGTCTGAAAGTTTAGAGAGTAGCCGTGGGCGATTATAGCAAGTACCCACTGGTCGGAGGTGATTGCTTCCCAGCGAGATAGAAAAACTTGTAGTCGACCTCCTATGGGCTGAGGCAGAGGACATGAGGGAGGAAGACTGGCAATGTTCTGGAGAAAGGAGTCAAAAGGGCTGTGTCGACTTATGTTGAGTAGCCGGTTTGACAGTAGGCTGCTGTTGTTGACGAGCCTGTTGCTGCTGCTGACGCTGTCTGCGAGGTTGAGGAGGATGAGGCTGGGCCGGCCGAGCAGAAAACCTCCTTTGATATGAAGATTGTTGCCTGAATGAACGAGGAGGAGGAGGTTTCTTCTTGTTTTTCAACAAGGTGTCCCACCTAGTTTCATGGGCGGAGAGCTTTTGTGTGGTGGTATCCATGGACTCCCCAAACAGCTCATCCCCTAGGCAAGGCGCATTGGCCAGCCGGTCCTGATGGTTTACGTCCAATTCTGAGGCCCGCAGCCATGCCAACCTTCTCATTGCTACAGAGATAGCAGTAGCACGAGATGTCAGTTCAAAAGTATCATAAATAGAACGGACCATAAACTTCCTGAGTTGCAGAAGACTAGAGGTACATTGCTGAAAAGCAGGAAGTTTACGGTCCGGAATATACTTTTGAAAAGAGGTCACCTGTTGAATGAGGTGCTTCAGGTAAAACGAGAAGTGGAAAGCGTAATTACTTGAACGGTTGGCCAGCATGGCATTTTGGTAAAGACGCTTTCCAAATTTGTCCATGGCCTTTCCTTCCCTACCAGGAGGGACAGAGGCATACATACTGGCTCCTGCAGTCTTCTTTAGGGTTGACTCTACCAACAGGGATTCATGGGGAAGTTGGGGTTTGTCAAATCCAGGGATTGGAATCACTTTATATAGAGATTCTAGTTTTCTTGGGGCTCCTGGGATTGTCAAAGGAGTTTCAAGATTCTTATAAAAAGTTTCCCTCAAGATGTCATGGAGGGGTAACTTTAAAAACTCTTTAGGCGGTTGGTCAAAATCCAAGGCATCCAAAAATGCCTTGGATTTTTTAGAGTCAGACTCTAAAGGAATAGACAGGGTGTCTGACATCTCCTTTAAAAATTTTGTGAAGGAGGAGTGCTCTGGCTTAGCAGTAGTATCCGGCACCGATGGATCCTCCTCATCAGATGTGTAATCCTCCTCGGTACCGAGGGGATCATCCGAATCGTCCCACAAATCAGGGTCCCGTACCGATTGTAAACGGCCCTGGGAAAGTGGAGTCGATGTATCAGCATGTTTAGTCTTGCGTACCGATTTACCAGACCGAGTGGAGACGGTACCAGGGGAATGTAGTACGGTACGGGGTTCAGAGAACGGTACCGGTTCCGATCCCGTAGGAATAGCACGCTGTTTTGGTTCTGCTGACAGAACAGGCATGGACAAAGATTTATGCGGTGCCGAAACAGTCGATGCCAATAACAGAGGCTGTTCGACAGACGGCACCGAAGGCTCAGTCGGTACCGACACTGGAAGGTTCGGAGACAATAGAGTCGGGAGCAACTGTTGAAGTTGCTGCTGAAGCTGGACCTGGAGGATAGAGGCAATGCGCTCATCCAACGTTGGTCCCGATGGCACCGGTACCGGTTTTTTCTTGCTCGGTACCTTCGGTGCCGCTCGACGCTCGGGTGAAGTCGATGCCGATGAAGAGGCCGAGACTTCAATGGGAGCGGAGCGTTTACGGGGCCGGCGCTCAGTCTGCAGGACTTGGCTCACTGCATGCTCGACTGGCTGGCCTAGAACAGTAGGGGAAGGCTTCTTAGCCGGCTTACCTACAGGAGTCGACACCGCCGATGGATCTGGCGGTGCCGAGGTAGTCGGAGTCGATTTGGAGGAAGTCGTCGACGTCGATACCGGTGCAACTTCCATAGCGGTACCGAAAAGGATCCGCTGCTGAATTTGTCGATTTTTTAAAGTTCTTTTTTGTAAAGAACTACAGCGGGTGCAGGTTTCAGCCCTATGGTCCGGACCCAGACACTGGAGGCACCACTTGTGTGGGTCGGAAAGGGAGATAGGGCGTGCACACCGTTGACACTTTTTGAAACCCGGTGACGGGGGCATGAAGGGAAATACTGCTGTAGCAAAATCGAAGCCCGAGGCTTCGATGGTGCCAACAGGCCCCGCCGGGTCAGATTCGATAAAAAATATGAAAAATAAGAATTTTTTTATTTTTTTATTTTTTACACAAAAGGTAAAAAAGAAGGAAAGAAATAAAATATGAAGAGAAAAATACGCGCGAGCGGGAAGGCAAGTGAAATAGAAAAAAACTTCCAACAGCCGTTGGAAACACGCGTCTTCTTAGCTCCGCGGAATTAAGAAAACTGGGGACCGCGCGCCTCTGTCGGGCGGGAAGGCACTCGCGCACGCGCGGTGCGGCCTAGCTAGAACTTTCTAAAAGTTCTTAGAGTGCAATCACTCTAAAATTGTCCGTACCGGGGCTCCGTCGGTGCCGTCACCCATCAGTCAAGAATATGCTGCCTGCTTGTCCTGGGATAACTGATTTTACCTTGTATGAGAGGAGTTCCTGCCTCTTAATAATATTGGTTGTCTTCTTCTGTAGCTTTTATAATTCCGTATATCTTTTTTTGAGATGCAGCAAGAACTGCACACAATACTCAAGATGGAGCAATATAAAGGCATTATGACATTCTTTACCATTTATTCAGTTCCTAATATTCTAGTTGCTCTATTGGCCACCACTTTACTCTGAGCAGATTTCAATGTAATGTCCACAATGGCACATGGATCTTTTTCTTAGGTAGTAACTTCTAATGTGGAGTAGAGAATGGCACGGGGACAGGTACCCACAGTTAACCGCAGGGCGGAGACTGGGATAGTGACAGTACCTGTGGGGATGGGGCTGGGATAGAGCCTGCGGGGATGGAGTGGGGACAGAGCTCACGGGGCGGGGATGGGGCCAGAATCCATGAGAATGGGATGGAATGGAGACAAACTTTGTCCCCATGTTATTCTCTAAAAACTTGAGACAAGTATCAATACATAAAACCTTAACACATTTTAGACAACCGAATTCAATGATTAAAAAAACTGCAGAAGCTACTTTTGGATTTAAATGAACTAGTGTAAAATGACATCACTTGTGCCTTGTTTGCCTTTGATGCGGCAACAAGAGTCTTGTCTGCTAATCAGACTCCTACCACTTGCAACATCCTTCCATCATGTGCCCAGCTGCTCAAGCATCTTACTGTTACTACAACAGATTCATCCATCGCTGTTGGCATCAAGGAGCATTTCTAATATTTAATAGACACTTATTTTCCTGTTCATTCACTACACAGTTTAGGTTCTCTTCTACACCCATGTCTGAAAGACAATCCAATTGTCTTCCCAGATGGTTGAAAAACATAAGTAACTGACTCTTTGAGAAGGTTGTACCATAACCAGATCAAAATGGAAGGATCTATTTGGGATTTATAAACAGCTATATAGAATATTGTGCCTTTTTATACTTTAATAAAAATATTTAAATATAAAATCACTAGTGTTTTAGCCCATTACATTAACGGTGCTAGAGACTCCTCTTCCGCCTGCCCTTGTTCCCTCTGTTAGGTGGTGTGTTTTTTTCCCCCACTCAATTTGAAGCCGTCACCGAGATCACCGTCAAAGCTACAGAAGAGCCTCCGTTCGCCTTTGTTTAAATTTTTTTTTTAATTTTCATTGTAGGCTTCCTCTCCCTCCCTTTCCCCTTCTCGTCCTACCTTTCGCTTTTTCAACCCCCTTGCATTTCCCTTTGCACGGTCTCCCTCATGCTGTGATCATTCGCTCCTTCTCCTAGCCTCACTCTGTGGCGGCGCTGAGTTAACTTCTCCCTTCCTTCCCTGCTTCCCTCCCCCTTCGCGCTATTCAAGGAGATCGGGCAGCCTTTCCTCGCTTCCCCCCTTCTCACCCCCCTTTTCCTGTGCCTGTTTGGAGGGGAGGCTCTTTTCCGGGATCTCGCTGTCACGGGGGAAGGGAGCCGACGGAAAACTCTGGAGTGGTGGCTTCGGCCTTGCCCTCCTCCTGCTTTTTTCCCCCGCCTTCTTCATTGCCCCCTTGGACTTCAACTTAGAGACGATAAAGGGATCAGGGCCGGCACATGAAAAAAAACCAAGCCAAAACACAAAACAAAACACATTCCCTACCTGTATCACCAACTGCCTCGCGCATGCGCACTCCTGCCTGCTACGGACATACAGATCACAGATCATGCAGGTAGGAGTGCACATGCGCGCTTAGGGTTTTATTATAGTAGATAAGTGTTCGAAGTTTGTGCAAATGAGGGCAGAGCCTGTGGGGATGGAGCAGGGATGGGGACAGAGCCCGTGGGGACGGGGCAGGGATGGGTACAGAGCTTGCAGGGATGGGGTGGGGTCAAATTGTCCCTGTGTTATTCTCTAATGTAGAGCCCAACATTGTGTTATTCTTCCTAATGTGTATCACTTTGCATTTGTCCACATGAAATTTCATCTGCCATCTGGTTGCCCAGTCTTCTAATTTGCCAAGGTCCTCCTAAAAATTCCTTACAGTCTGCATGTGATTTAATAACTGACTAATTATATGAGGGTTGATTCATGTCATGGCAACTATTTTTTTTCTCTCTTGAAAATGCACCAACATGGAAAATCTAATATATACATTTTAAAGTGTGTGACATGTACTTCTTAAATGTTGCCACCAGATGAGAGATGAGTGTAGCTATCTCTGGTAGGGGAGAAGCAAAAAAAACATGACATTTTAAATCATTTTATTAACAAACAAGTAATAAATGTTAGCTGTTTCATTAAACCAAACACACAATCAACTTGAGAGTGAGTATGCTTAAATGTTAACATCCTTCAAAGCGTTGTCATGTAGGATTATGGCATTGTGCAACAGTTCTGGACATTCCTCCCAAACTGCACTACAGTGGTACTGCAGAAATGACTTAATACTGTGCATTCACAGTGTGTCCCTCATGAACTGGATGACACACAACCTAGGAGTTTACTTTGATGTTAACAGTTAAACAGTTTGCATTTGTAATTTGTTGTTCATGTTGTGCACTGCACGCTTTAATAAAATGATGATTTCAAATGTTATTTTTTTGCTTCTGCCCTACCAGAGACTGCTGCACTCATCTTTCATCTGGTGGCAACATTAAGGAGTGCATTACACATTTTCAAACATGTGGAGGGGCATAATCGAAAGGGACGTCTAAGTCGCAAGCTGTCCAAAGTAAAAAACTGCATAGGAGACATTTTCGAAAATTAGATCCAAAATTTTTTTGTTTCAAAAATTGTCTAATTATACGTCCTGCCGATTTGATAGTCCAAGCCGCTAATCTTCTATCTTTATACCACATTTTCGTCCAACTTTTCGTCCAAGTCAAAAATGCCTAGAACAAGCCCTGTTGGACGTGGGAGGGGTCTGCAAAATGATGGACTGAATACCCAGACATGGCACCTAAATAGTGGGGTACCTTACAGGGCACTGCTGTGAACTTCACAAAAAGGGTGCCATGTCTTCATCTCACTACAGCTCCCTTATAGGTCATGCTGAGCCCCCAAACCACCTCCAGAATCCCCTAGATCCACTTATCTACCATTCTAATAGCCCTTATGGCTGCATGAGCCACTTATATGCCAGTAAAAAAGGGTTTTGGGAGTGTATAGGAGAGTGCACATTTTTAAGTATCAATGCAGTGATTACAGGGGCTTATGGGCATGAGTCCCCCTCTCCATGAGTCCCTAACCCACCCTCAAGACAGCTTAAGCCGCCTCTGTGCTGGACGACTAGGCTTTCCTATGCCAGGCTGCCAGGTAATGATGGTCTGGAGGCTGAATTTTAAAGGTGTAATTAATATTTTTATGGGGGTGGGGGGGGGGGGGTCGGTGATCACTGGGGTAATGTGTTGGGTTCTGTATTATGTGTTTGCAGTGCTTATCTGGTGACTTTAGGTGGGTTTTTGTGACTTAGACCATGTTTTACATGGTCTAAGTCACAACGTTCAAGTTTCGTCGATCCTGGGCTGTATAACTTTCAGTTATACATGCTGTACAACTAAGTCTAAGCTGGCCTACATCCCGCCCAACTCCCACCCTCGACACTCCTCCTGAAATGCCCCGTTTAGCTTTGGTCGTTCAGCGGAACTATGAAAGCCTAGGTCATTTAGAAATATGTCCAAAACCCGTTTTTATTATCGGCACTTGGATGTATTTGGACAATGTTCGTCCAAGTGCCGACTTAGGCCGGTTTTTGGACGTTTTTCTTTTTTGGTTATGAGCCACATAGTATATATTAGATTCCCAGTGTCGGCGCATTTTTGAGAGAGAGAGAAAAAAAAAGTTGCCATGACTTATGCATCAACCCTCATATGTCCCCTGCAAATTTGATCCTACCACTATTCATTTTCTTCCACTGAGAAAACTGTCTTCAGTCTCACTAGCTCTGTGATTTTATATAGAAGAAAGAGCAGCTTTCAAAAAAACATGGAAAGGCTGTATTCAGATTAGCAGAAAACAAAGTAAATGAGACAGACTACTCACCTGGAAAGGTCCTTTCCACAAACTCTTTGAAGGCCTGCAACTCACCCTCTGTCTCACCACTACTGATTTTCACTAACAGGGTGTAACCACTTCCAAACTTGCTCTTGAGGTGCTGTGTGCTGCCCAGGCATTTAAACTGCCCATTCACCATGATGGCAAGCCGAGTACACAAGGCCTCACACTCTTCCATGCTGAAAAGGTGAAAGGGATAGTTTTAAAATAAAAGGAGAACATGCATGTAAAAGACAGATTGCTAACTGATGTCACTCAGTCTTACATTACAGAGCAAGCCAAACTTCCCTGTACAGGCCTAGGGAGTCCTAAGATGAATTGGCAGCATCAAGAGTTTGATTTTCACTTGTTGCTTGAAACCAGTTTACCCCAAACCAACATAATAAACATCAGGCCTTATTATATCCAAGAAAGACCTCCAAGCTCTATTGGTGATTTATTGGTGTACACTATTCCACAATCCAGCACAAACCCAATATTCTGGCACAGTGTTAGGGGTTACGCCTCCCTTGTCAGTATTGACCAATATCTCTACATAATGTTAAGGACACTTCAACCTGAGTTTGCAATAAACCATCTCTCAGTATTATGTTAAGGAATCCTGTGCTGCTGAAGGTGCCATCTTTTACAAGGCTATTAAATGGAGGTCACTTAATATCTTGTTCACAATAGAGAATGGCACGGGGAAAAAATTTGCCTTCATCCCCTGAACTCAGTCCCTGTCCCCGCCCCGTCCCCATAAGCTCAGTCCCCGTCCCTACAAGCTCAGTCCCCATCCCCGCAAACCATCTGATCCAATCTGTACAAGACTTGAATAGTTTTATTCTGAACTTATTTTAATAAAGTATAAAAAGAAACAATATTCTGTACATTTGTCATTTTATGCATCAGAGTTCTGGCTGCTGAACTAGAGAAATATATCTTCAGCTACAATACTACTTTATCCTAAAGCAAAAGAAAAGAAATAATTTTTTTTCTACCTTTGTCTGGTTTCTGCTTTCCTCATCTTCTCGTCATTTTCTTCCTTCCATCCACTGTCTGCTTTCTCTCTACCTCTTCCATATGGCATCTGCTCTGTTTATATGCCTCTACCAGAAACTGTCTGCCTCTCCCCTTTCCATCTCTCCCTCCCCCCATTAGTCTGGCACCCATCTTCTTCTCTCCACTCCCCCCATGGTCTGGCATCTCTGTCTTCTTCCCTTCGATCACTCCCTCCCTCCCCAAGGTGGTTTTTAGCATCTCCTTTCCTCCCTTCAGATCTGGTATCTGTCTCCTCCCCCTCCCCAAATGCTCTGGTATCTCTCTCTCCTCTCTCTTTCCCTTCTTTTTCTTTTCTGCTCTTCCTTCTCAATTTGTCTTCTACTGCTTGTCTACTTTCTTACTTTCCACTCCTCAATTTCCCTTTCACTTTGTCTACCTACAGATTGCCACCTCTTTCCCTAACCCCTTCTAGTATCTCACTAACTCTATTCTCTTCCCCCAATCCAGCATGTGCCTTTTTCTTTATCCCCTCCTTCCATCCAGTATGTGCTCCCCTCTCTCTCTCCACTTCCCTTCAACATCTGTTCCCCTCTCACTCCCCCCTTCTATCCAGCATCTGCTCCCCTCTGTCTTTCCTCTCCACTACCCTTCAGTGTTTGCTCCCCTCTTCCTCCCCACTTCCATGCAGCGTCTGTTCCCCCCTCTTCCTCCCCATTTCTCTTTAGAATCTGTTCCTTTCTCTCTTCCCCCCTCTCTCCCCACTTCCGTTCAGCGCCACTCAACCTCTTCCCCTCATCAGGCCATCTCCTCCCTTACTGTCATCTTCACAGGCGCTTTTCAGAATCAAAGTTTTCTCTCTCCGAGCGGCTCAGATGCCAAAGACTTCTCACAAGTCTTGTGCAGCTACCCCAAAACTTCTCTGGCACAACTTCCTGTTCCTGCCTGGGTGGCTTGCATCAGAGGAAATGTTTTGGGGCAGTCGCGCACGACTTGTGAGAAGGCTGTGGCGTCTGGGCTGCTCAGAGAGAGAAAACTCAGAAAAACGCAAGCGAAGGTGAGGGGAATGGGGGGGGGGAAGAGATGCCAAGACCATGGCGATTGGGAGGGAAGGGGCTGCTAGACTGTGATCGCGAGGAAGGCTGCTGACTGGGAGGGATGGGAAAGGAAGCAACGTGCAGCAGATACTTTACTGCGGGGACAAGATCATTCAGTGCTCTAAGGGACGGTGAATGGCCTTGTCCCTGTACTCACGGCTACCAGTCTTTTTTTGTCCCATTCCTGTGGCTTTCCCGCGGCTACCTGTGGGTAACAGTTACCGTGTCATTCTCTAGTTCACAATTCGATTCCACTGATGTGGTTCACAAGAGTAGGGAAATAGACTGGTATTCTTGCTAAATTCCAACACAGAGTTATACATTTGGACAGCTGTTAAAATTATCTTTTTAAATTACCCGTAAATAATACTTTTTACAAATGGATGCAACAAAACATACAACAAGCAAACTATTATATAGGAGCAAGAAATAGAACACATGCTAAACTGCAAATAGTGGCAATGCTCTTTTACCTGTGGGAGGTGATGATAATGGCTTTCCCACACTCTCGTGTCCGCGACACTGCATCCCAGAGCAGACGTCTCGCCACTGGGTCCATGCCAGTAGAAGGCTCATCTAGAAAGATCACTGGAGGGCCTCCAATCAGAGCAATGCCAGCACTCAGTTTCCTTTTATTGCCACCACTGTAGAAGGAACAAGGCAATGTGTAAAGTTACATTCTCTCAGGCCCATCCCTAACCAGCACTCTAACCACTATACAATATATGGCTGTCAATCCCATTTGTGTGTTTTTAATTTAATTTAATTCTTATATACCGCTAATAACCGTGAGGTTTCTAAGCGGTTTACAAAAATGATGCATTAAAAGATACAATAAATAAAATTAAATAAGATAGGTACTTGGAAATTCCCTAACTGTCCCAAAGGCTCACAATCTAACTAAAGTACCTGAAGAAACAATTTAAGAAAAGTAAAGATAAAAATATAAAGACAGAGGTAGATATAGAGATAGAAATGAATTTTCCAACAAGATAGCAGCCAGTTAGGTCATCTTCTGTGCTGTCTCCCTTATCCTGCTTTTGTTTTTTTTTTTATTTTGCCTTTGTTGATTTTTCTTTTAAATTTCTTTTTTGTTGGTTTTTTGTTTTCCACATACTAACTCTCCTCAGGTCACTTCATTGGCTCCCCATTCATTTTCAAATACAATTCAAACTCCTCTTACTGACCTACAAGTGCATTCACTCTGCAGCTCCTCAATATCTCTCCTCACTTATCTCTCCATAAGAACATAAGCAGTGCTAGAGGTCCATCATGCTCAGCAGTCCGCTCATGTGGCAGCCCATCAGGTCCAGGTCCTGTATTGCAATCTTCTATCTATACCCTACTATCCCCTTTTCCTTCAGGAAATTATCTAATCCCTTCTTGTACCCCAAAACCATACTCTGTCCTATCACACCCTCTGGAAGCGCATTCCAGGTGTCCACCACCCTTTGGGTGAAGAAGAACTTCCTAGCATTGGTTCTGAATCTGTCCCCTCTTAATTTTTCCGAATGCTCTCTCGTTTATGTAGTTTTTGAACGTTTGAAGAATCTGTCCCTCTCCACTTTCTCCATGCCCTTCATGATCTTGTAAGTTTCCGCTCCTCTAGGGATAAGAGCCCCAGTATCTCTAATCTTTCAGCATATGAAAGGTTTTCCCATACCTTTTATCAATTGTGTCACTCTTTTGTGAACCCTCTCGAGTATCATCATATCCTTCTTAAGGTACGGTGACCAATATTGGACGCAGTACTCCAGATGTGGGCACACCATCGCCCGATACAACGGCAGGATAACTTCTTTCGTTCTGGTTGTAATACTTTTCTTGATAAATCCCTCCTATCCATACCCTTATCCTCCATTGCCAAATCCAGACTCTGTCCCTCTATCTTACTGTGCCATATGCATGGAACACACTGCCTGAGCCATTATTGTCAGGCTCTGTCTCTAGCAGTATTAGCAATATTCAACTCCAAGCTAAAAGCCCACTTTTTCGAGGTTGCTTTCAACTCCTAGCTCCCGCTCACCATATTAAATTACCTGTGTTCATCCTATCAATCTCTCTGCAAGAAACTTTCCAATCCCTGTATGTCATTATCCCCTCTAGGAAGAACCTACCAACACTGGAGGTTGTAGTGAGGCAGAAATTGGTAGGTGCCGTTTTAGTGTTTGGGTTCCCACTTTGTTAAATCAATTACATACTGACATTCGTAATGAAAAGTCCTTAAAGGCATTTAAGAAAGTTTAAAAAACCTATTATATCTCAGCATTTTCCTCTAATAATATGCTTTAGTCCAGTGTTTTTCAACCTTTTTTGGGCAAAGGCACACTTGTTTCATGAAAAAAATCACGAGGCACACCACCATTAGAAAATGTTAAAAAATTTAACTCTATGCCTATATTGACTATATATAAAGTAATTCTCTTGAATAGGAATCAAATAAACACAAAGAAAGTATTTTATAATGCTGCCACTGCCACTGGGGAATAGGCTGCCACTGCCGCCATCGGGAACAGGCCGGCACCGAGTTCTCCCTGCTTCTCTTCCCGCGGGGCCGACCAACTCTCGCCACCCGTCGTCAATTCTAACGTCGGAGAGGACGTTCTAGGCCAGCCAGGCAGCGATTGGCTGGCCCAGAACGTCCTCTCCGACGTCAGAATTGACGCGAGTGGCGAGAGTTGGCCGGCCCCACAGGGAAAAGCAGGGAGAACTTGGCGCCGGCCTGTTCCCGATGGCGGCGGTGGCACTCAAGTGGCTAAAGAGCTGCAGTTTGCCGGCCTAGGGACAACACTGGAGGGTGGCCAGCTGTGCACCCCCTTGGGACGTAAACCCGGGGTGGGGCAGACCGCCCCCTCCCCACCCTGGTATGCCACTATCTGTACCTCACTCCCTCCCTATGACCAAAAATTCTCCTTTCTTCTATTCCCTGTGTACACAACCATCTCTTTCCCTCCCTTCCTCTCTCCAAAGTCCATGCCTTCTGTGTCCAAACACTCATTCCCTCCCCCACCTCAGCATCTCTTTCCCTCCCTTCCTCTCTCCCAAGTCCATTTCTTCTGTGTCCAAAAACGCATTCCCTCCCCCACCTCAGCATCTCTTTCCCTCTCTTCCTCTCTCCCAAGTCCATGCCTTCTGTGTCCAAAAACCCATTCCCTCCCCACCTCAGCATCTCTTTCCCTCCCTTCCTCTCTCCCAAGTCCATGCCTTCTGTGTCCAAAAACCCATTCCCTCCCCCACCTCAGCATCTCTTTCCCTCCCTTCCTCTCTCCCAAGTCCATGCCTTCTGTGTCCAAAAACCCATTCCCTCCCCCACCTCAGCATCTCTTTCCCTCCCTTCCTCTCTCCCAAGTTCATGCCTTGTGTCCAAAACGCACTCCCTCCCCCCTTTTGTGTTCCGTGTTTGCCTCCCAGCCCATCTTTGCAACTTTCTCAGCAAAACGAAGCTCAAGCCGCGAGGCTTGTCTTCTGCTTCCTGCCTGCCCTGCCACGCACAAATAGCCGAACGGAAGTATTCTCCGACGTCAGCGCTGACGTCGGAGGGCAGGCTTTGCTTAAGCCCGCCCTCCGACGTCAGCGCTGACATCGGGGAACGCTTGCGATCGGCTATATGTTAGCTGCAGGGCAGGCAGGAACAGAAGACGAGCCTCGCGGCTCGAGATGTATTGGAACTCCGCGGGTCCCTCGTCCAGCTCTCTCCTGTCCACGTGGGGCGGACCGCCCCTCTCCCTAGACTGGTGGTACTGCCCTGATGGCGGCCCTGACCGTACGGCACACCAGGCAACATCTCGCGGCACACTAGTGTGCCGCGGAACAGCGGTTGAAAAACACTGCTTTAGTCTATGCTTTCGCTGTAGGCCACGGCATGTGTTGTGTTTATTTATGGCTTCCTGTTCCCACCTTATTGTGTCTTTTAACCATAATTTTAATTCTTACACATTATTGATTAATTTAACTTTGCAACTTTGGCCTCCTTATGTAGCCTCCTTGTCTCTCACTCTGTTCTCCTTTCATTTAGTTTTACTGTAAACTTCCTGGATAAATCAATTCTGTGGGTGGTATATCAAATAAAGATGAACTTTTCTTTTTCTATTACTCTTTAAAATGGGAAGTAGAAACTGTGCACAGGAAGGTTGGTTGGGGGAGGTGCTTGACAGATAGGCAGTTTCCCCATGGTCTCACCTGTAGGTCCTGATTAACTTGTCAGCATAGGGTTCCAGAAGCAAACCCCGTAACATGTACTCCACACAGCTTCCCATGTACTTCTCAGGAATACCTCGCAGTCGTGCATACATGTTCAGGGTCTCGCGGCCGGTCATGTGATCCAGCAAAGCATCAAACTGAGGACAGTACCCGATCCGCTGCTGAACCTGACATTTTCATAAAGACACAATGTGAGGAAAGGAATGATACACCCATGTATATACCAGGAAGGTAAGAAAGAATATCACACCCAGCCAAAACAAAGGAGGGTTTGGGGAAATAAACTTGCAAAGGAAAGGGGGAAAAGGAGGGGGCAAACAGACACACACAGAGAGATAGGAAAAGAGGATACAACACACAAGCATACATACAAAGAAAGTGAGAAAAGACAAGATACAACGCATAATTTATTATAGATGCTCCATTGTACTAATGCAGCTGGACATGAAGGGCTAGATTCTGTAAAGGACGTCTTAACTTTAGGCATCCAAATAAAGTGGATAATAAGTCCAATTAATGGTTTTAACAAGCAATAATTAGAAGTTAGACATCCAAAAGCTGGATGCGATTCTACAAATAGATGTCCACAATTTCATGGATACCTATCGGGAAAAGGTGCATCTAAAAAATAGGTGTGGGCGTGGTGTAGGCTTGGGAGTGGCTTCGATTAGGACGTCCATTTAGAGAATTGCAGGCCGATCAGCTTCCGAACGCGTCTACCTAACGCCTAAAATGCAGGCGTTGCAAAATCAGGTCTACTTTTGTGCGTGAGCTGGGTGCTAGGTAGGCGCAACTTAGGCATGCCTTAGTTATCCACTTATTGGTGAACGGGGCTTTTATTTTTGAGGTATAGAGGATTCAAGGTTGATATTAAGGTCAAAAGATGTTTAATAATACAATCACAAGGCACATGAAAAAATATTGCATACTAAACTTCATTTCCAAAAGGTTAAGAAAAGAAAGATACACTACTCACAATGGATGTGGTTCAGAGCAAGCGGATGTGTCTGATGCGCAATCTTGACATCATTGTGACATCAATTTGCACCTAGATGGCAGAATGCCACTAAAAAATAATAGGAACCCCTAACTAAACAAAAGCTCCAGTGGCTCAGTGGTTAAAGGCATTTCTTCCATTTTCTACAGGTCATAGGTTCAAATCCTCCCCGTACCATAACAACTTCTTTTAGGTCTCATACGAGATTGGCTGTGGAATGCGCCATATCAATGATTTTTTCAGGGGTACTTCTGTATTTACTAACACCTCTTTGGAACTTTCTTTTTTCATTCTACTCATTTTAGTGCATATCTTCATTCTATTCCTTCTTCTTTGCCTGAGCCTCTCCCTGCGAAAGTGCTCCACCGTCCTTTGCGTAAGGTTTGGCACTGGGTCTGTAACTATCACTCTTTATCTGCTTCTCTAACTCCCTTTCTACCTATCCGCTTTAATGGCTTCTTTCTACCTGGGATAGATGGGCCGAGTTTTGCTCGGTGGGAAACAAAGGGTATTCATTATGTGTTTCAGTTGGTTGATGATGATGGCAAAATTATGTTCTTTGCACTTTTGAGGGACAAATTTGATCTCCCACCTAATGATTATTTTGCTTTATTCACCATTATATTTCTTCTTTACCCTCTAATTCTTTGCAGGCCTCTTGTCAAGAGGTACTGTCTACGGCTTTTACCATTGGTTCCCAACTTCCTGTTCCCCTTAAATTCCATCATCGCCATTTGAAGGATGAGTCCCCTTTGTTTGACCTTTCTAAATTGAGGGATGCTTGGGCCCGTGACCTTGCAGTAGTGTTGCCTGATTATGTACTTTTGCAGGCTGCCTTTCGAAAATATACAACCTTTTGGGAGCAACATTATAAATTGGTCTTTCGTTTGTACATTTCTCCTAGGAGGGCTTATCTCTCTGGCTTTCGTGAGACGGCAGCCTGTCTTAGATGCCAGGCCCCTGAAGCGAGCTTGGGACATATGCTCTGGACTTGTCCTAATATTCAATATTTTTGGAATGTCATCTTTCGTTTTGTGGAGCGCATTTGGAACATTACAATTCAACGATCACCTTTGTTCTTATTTGGAGCTGTTCCCCATTATTACCCTCGTACAAGGGGGGCTGCTGCTTTTCTTAAGTGGACTGTCCTCGCTGCCTTGAAATGTATCTTGCTGAAATGGCTTGAGGGTGAGGCACCGGATTACTCTCTCTGGCGGTGCCGGATGATTACCGTCCTGATGTGGGAACGCCGAGATGTGCAAGACTTCACTTCTCTCCCGGGGTGCGTTTTTCAACACATCTGGGAACCTTTTTGGACTACTATGACTCCCTTGGCTCGCAGTCGCTTGCTTAACTGTTAATTTCCTGGTCTCCTGTATCACTTTGTTACAGTTGGTATGCCTGTATCATTTTGCATTCTATTTTAGCCTATGTTGGTGTTGTATTTGGAAGGAGGACCTGGGGGGGGAGGTATGGGGGGATTTGTTGGGGGAGAGGGGTGGTCACGCGATGGGGGGGGGAGTTGTGTGGGATTTTGTATAACGAAATTTGAGCTTGTTTGTAATCCCAAGTATGGTCAGATACCCTAGCACATATTCCTATTTTTTAGTGGCATTCTGCCATCTAGGTGCATATTGATGTCCAGATTGTGCTTGAGTAATGTATTATTAAACATTTTTTTCTATCTTTTCTCTCTCTCTCTCTCTCTATCTATCTTTTCTCTCTCTCTCTCTATCTTTTCTCTCTCTCTCTCTCTCTCTATCTTTTCTATATATATATATATTTTTTTTTTTTCATGTAGTTTGAGGAACATAGAGGCCAAAAGAGGAATTGAAGGTACATGTTTGATATTTATTCTAGAGATCTTGTAAATCAAGAGGATATAAGCTTGGATTTGGAATTGACATGCAGTGTGGTGCAATGAGCACCCTGACGTTGTTGATTCAAATCCCCCACTGACTCTGGGCAACCAAACAGAAGAGAAATATGATAAAGGAGCCAAATGTAAATAGTGGTGCCAGCCTTTTACCGCATACAATTTTAATGTAAAAAAAAAAAAGCATAAAATCGCCATTCTAATGACATCATAACACTAACACATGATGTTATAGATGTTAGTAGGATGTCTATGTAATGCCTAAAAGGCAATTCTGCAAAAGACGTCTAATAATATAGACGTGCTTAGATTCACTCAGCGCTGCTGAGTGCGATTCTCTATAGTGTAGCTATTCGTTATAGAATTGTGCTCAGCATTCTGCTGACCAACTGGACCAGGAGCCAACACCTCAGAATTAGAGGCTGAATAGCCTGTCCATCTGCCTGCTGGAGACAGAAAATACTGAAGAGCTGGGCTGTCTAGCTGAAAGGATATAGCACAGCTCAATTCTGTGCTATTCCAGATGTCTTGGAATAGTGGGGGGGGGGGGGGGGATGTAATGGAAAATTATGATTTTTTTTTAATATATATCCAGCTGAGGCGATTTTGAATTATAGTATGAGTGTTTTGTTGTTTTTTGTTGTTTAAGGATGTAGAATTACAATTGTTTCACACAGTGATACTTTCATATAATAAAAGGCACAGCCAACAATATATATGAACTTATAGATAAAGAAGTGCACGTAGCAGTACAGCCTATACTCCTTTTACCTCCAGGAAGTTGCTTCTAATATGTTTAAGTACCCTACTAAATTGAAAAAAAAAAAAGCAGCTATAAGGTCAATTATGAACTCTGAAGGTTTGCACAATTCACCACCTTCACTACTGTCCCTTCTGTCAACTCCTGCAAAGACTGCCACAGCCCACTTGGTACCTTTTTGATATTGGTGAGAATACTATGACCCTCCACATAAGCATCTCCTGCAGTGATAGTCTCATCGCCTGTCAGCATTTTAAATGTGGTGGTCTTTCCAGCCCCATTGAAGCCAAGAAGTCCAAAGCACTCTCCTTTGTTCACAGCAAGTGAGATCCTATCCACGGCTAGCAGAGACTCGTGGTTGCTGTATACCTGAAGACGACAAACAAATTCTCTTACTAAGCACATAGAATATGACACCAGATAAAAACCATAAGGCCCTCTTGTTTGCCCAGGGCAACAGATTTTCTACAAAATTACCAAATAATCTCATTACAGTACTCTGTATCAGGAATGTTAAACTGAAATCCTGGTGGACTGCAAACCAATCTGTCTGGTTTTAAGGAGACCGTCAAATGTGCATGAAATATATTTACACATATGGACTCCAATGTATGCAAATTAATCTCACACATACTCATTAGTAATAACTTGAAAACCACTCTGATTTGTGGCCCCTACTCTACAATAACTCTAATACTCCTTTTCAATGATGCACATGCTGTGAGCCTTTTGCTTTTATGAATAGCGTCGCCCATAAAGTTACATAATAGACTTAAAGCAGATTTTACCTGAGTGTACTCGTTAACATTGCTCTTTACCTGCATAATAGTGTTATGCCATGTGCTCACAGCGATCCTGCCTCTGAATATCATTTTTACAATGAGTTTTGAGATCAAACTCTAGCTTTTGAAATAAAGGAGCTAATATGCTTGGAGCTTGACCCAGAATTTTTTTTTTAAGTGTATAATTTTAATCTTACCTTAGTGAGCTCTTTAATGACAAGTGGGCTATTCAAAGATGTCAGCAGCTCTGGAGGAGATTCTAAAACTTTCTTTCTCTCGTCAGATACATCCCGATCCTCTGGTAACACTACTGCCCTATTCTGTAAAAGCATCTGTGAGAAGAACCATTACGTCATTAAAAAGAGAATCTAGAAGGCTACCATACATTCAATTTCACATTAAAAAGGTATTTCCACATGTCAGCACTAAAAGTATTGGCTTAATTCAAATGCTATTTGTGGATACACAATGCTAAATTAGTGCATGAAGCACTCTCAGGAAAAGAAATCAAAGGGATACCATCTGTGCTGGTGAAATGAGAATTACCATATATACTGGAATATATACCCATCTGAATATAAACCGAGGTAACCTTTTTCCCCCAGAAAAGGTGAAAAAAAAAAAAAAAAAAAGGTTGACTCAAACATAAACCAAACTTGCATCAGTCTCACAAAGTTACTGTGGAAGTGAGTGGCCTAGTAGTTAGAGCTGCTGCCTATGCACCTTGAGGTTATGAGTTCAATCCTAGCCTGCTTCTTGCAACTCTGGGCAAGTCACTTATCCAATGTCTCAGGTACCACAGTTAGATTGTGAGCCTGCTGGGAAAGATAGGGAAACGGTATCTTTCATGAGATTATGAAACGGGAGTTTCAGAAGATCGCCAGGAACTTGGTCAGAATCCAGGGCATCAAAAAGCTCAGCCTGTGGTTCAGTTTCAGCCTCTGCTTTCACAGGTAGAAAGTGACTCAATTGTCGTATATATTTAGTAAAAGAAAGACTCTCTGGAGATGATCGCGCCACGATGGAGGAGGAGAAGGATCTGACTCCAGACCATAAGATTCTGGTGCTGAATATTTTGGATCAGAGTTATTATGTAAAAGGAGATAAGAGTCCAAGTCATCTATACCTGGAGACTTAGTATGTGCTGTCCTAGGAGACGTGCAACCCTGAGAGGGTTGATGGCTACGGTGTTGATGTGAGCATTGAGAAGGGCTTCAATGCCTCCTTTGATAGCCTCTTTCGATGAGGAGGTAGTGTGGCGCCGGGATCTGGACTTGCACCGAGGAGGAAATATGAAGCATGCACCATGGGGTCTCGACGAGCCTTGCTCGGATTGGGTCGGTACCGCTGATGTCGGTGCAGCAGGTGGTAGTGATTGGCTCTGAAGCACAGCTAACAACTCTTTGTTAAGCAGTACTCGTAGTTGATTTTGAATGGACAAATGTGGTTCCAAGGACTGCAAATGCACCACAGGTTAAACAGGGTGTTGAGGCATTGATGACCTTGATGTAGAGGCATGCCTCAAAGGTAACAACCGCTGTGTGAATGGTGACAGAGACTGTTTATGCCTTTAGGCATGCATTGACTTACTTGATGACGGAGATGCTGGTGACAAATGTTGAGAAGGATGGGAGTGTTTCTTAGCTGATTTACCAGATGGAGCTGGTGCTGATGAGGCCGACGTTGAGAGAGTACCAGATGCTGATGTCGATGCAGCTTTATCGATGTCTGATGTGGTTGACATTGCGGAAGTCTGACGAGACCTGAATAACTTCTCCTGCTGTAAAAGTCGAACTTACAAGGAGTGTTTCTGCAGCTTCGAACAGCAAGAGCAAGAGTTGACTCGGTGCTTGGGACCAAGGCATTGGAGACACCAGTTGTGTGGGTCAGTGACTGAAATGGACCTGTTGCAGAGTACATCTCTTGAAGCCAGTAGAAGGCTTTGACATGGACAGAAACATTGCTAAAGCTAAATCAAAGGACTCAATTTCTACCAAGGGTCATGGGAATATGAGTCCGAAAAAGGATCGAGGCACCCCATAGGGGAGTCTAACACCGGAAGAAAGAAAAATTGAAAAGTCGAAGCTTTTTTGAAGAAACACTAAATAAAAGAAAGTAAAGGAAAGAATATAAATGGGAAGACACAAAATATAAGAAAAAAATGCTTTGGAATAAGCTCCAAAAAAACATATCTTAGCTCCGTACAAAACTAAGATCTGATGGTCCCGCAAGCCGATGCTGGTGGGAGTTCGTTTGCGCATGCACATTACAGATGGTCTTGAGATTTCTAGGAAGTTAAAGTGACAGTACACTTTGAACTGACCATACTGGGCTCCGTGGATGTCACCCACATGTGAGAATATGAAACACGTCAAAAGATAGACCCCCACCAAATTCTGGAACAAAGTAGACACCCTAATCCCTGAAGGGAACCTTAAAGAGTTCATAACCCACTAGAGAACACTAAGAAATACCATCCTAGACAATATGATGCAACTACAAACAAAAAAAAAGAACATGCAGGAGCTCAGATAAATGGTTTGACAATGAACTACTCCAACTCAAAAGACAAAGCAGAAGACTCTAAAGAGAGTGGAGAAAAAAAAGACACCAAGAACACAGAAGAACAACCTGGAGAAAAATAAACAAATACAAGAATAAACTAAAAGGAAAACATTCTACACAAACCAAATAGGCTTAGAAATCCAAGACACCAAAAAATTATTCAAATTACTAAAGGAACTCACAGACACCAAACCCTATCTGGCCACTAACAACGTCCCCACTCCATCTGCCTCCCAGCTAGCAGAGTTCTTTAGAAACAAAATTGCAATAGCTAAGGATACCTTCACTGGAACCCCAATCCAACTGGACACGATCACTCTCCCCCTCACAGAGAAAGAGTCATGTGCAACAAATAGAACCTGGTCTGACTTCCCAAAACTTCGATGGTCCAACATATACAATACTATACAATAAACTATACAACAAACTATACAATAAATACAGTCATGCAGCATGCAACCTCAATTACTGCCCCCACACCCATTAAGAACCTCAAACCTCAAAGAACCTCAAGCCTGAAATTCCACACCCACCTCACTCAATGGATATAGTCTATGGTCACAGAAGGCCTTTTCCCACAAGATCTCAGTGAAATCATCATCACCCCTATCTTGAAAGACCCTAAGGGAGCAACAGATCTACCTTCTCTCATTTATACAGCCCCAACTTAAAAATTCATCTTCTACTCTTGTTCTACCAAAACAACGCGACAACTTTTGTATTGCTGGAAGTTGATTCCTTTGACTTTGTTGTCTTTGTTGTTCGGTATTCATAATAAAACAGATTTGAACATAAAAATTCATCTTCTGACTCTCTCTAGAGAAGGGTGGTACTGGCTTACCCGTTTCTGTCTCCAGCAGAAGCCACTGCACAGATTTCGAAGCCTGTGAGGAATGTTGGTCTCGATGAAGAGTAGTAGTAAAAGGAAGAAAAAGCCCTGAACAGCCATGGACGTGAGGTACTGCCCGATCCCCGGAGAATCCCAGGAAAAGTAATTCAGCTGGTAAGTAATATCTGAGGACAAAGGGAAGAAAATGAACCACAGACATTTTTAGTTTGCTGAGAGTTTTGAAGAAAACAAAAGCAGATATGGACAGACAACAGCAGAAAAAAAACCAGCAACAAAACATGGCCCTGCAACCTTCCTGATAGATATGCCTTCCACTAGTAAATGTGTGAGTCCAAAAGACACTCGTAAATTAGATTAGCATGGTAAAAAATGGTTTTTGTTACCCAGAAAATCCTTTAAGAATCTACAACAGTCTTCTTGGTAAGATTCTGAAGAGGAATTTCTAACTAGTTAATTATAGACAGTTTTGTTAACATACTCCAGGTTCTCTCTATCACTAAAATATAGCAGTAGACATTCCAATAAGTCTGTACATAAAAGAAAAAT
This sequence comes from Geotrypetes seraphini, assembly GCF_902459505.1. NCBI lineage: Eukaryota > Metazoa > Chordata > Amphibia > Gymnophiona > Dermophiidae > Geotrypetes > Geotrypetes seraphini. Next base: position 54,761,701 of record NC_047094.1, on the reverse strand, counting down.
TACTATATGCCAAAAATAAAACACTCAATTGAAGATCTGAAAATAGCTTTTCAACAAAACTTTCAGATAACAGTGTTATGGGGTAAAGATGCATTCCTCAGTATGTAGGGCACCAATGAAGCTTGGGAAAAAAAGTAGTTCTGTGACAGATCTGACATGCAGAGACAGACTGTCAAGGTGTACTGCAAATATTTAGCTACAGCAGGGGTCTCCTTGAGGGCTGCAATCCAGTCGGGTTTTCAGGATTTCCCCAATAAATATGCATGATATCTATGTGCATGCACTGCTTTGGGGAAATCTTGAAAACCCGACTGGATTGCGGCCCTCAAGGAGGGATTTTGAGATCCCTGAGCTAGAGTAACAAGGTTTTAATCTAGAATAGGGTTGTCCAAACTCAGTCCTTGAGGATCAAAATCCAGTCAGGTTTTCATGACTTCCTCAAACCTGCATTAGATCTATTTGCATATACTGCCTCTATTGTCTGCAAATAGATATCATGTGTATTCATAGTGGAAATCCTGTAAACATGATCTGGCAAGGGCCGAGATTGGACACCCCTGATCTAGAACATTCAGCAGTTCAGGTAAGCACTGTATTTGAAAGGTCCCTACTGTGGTCTGTTAAGACAGTCACCAGTTACTAAATTGTCCCACCTCAACACCACTACTGATTACAAGACCTTGAAAGCAGCAAAGATGACACATGTGCACTCACTGAATACTTTGCAGAAGAAGGCTGCATCAAACGAGGAGGTGCAGAACTGAATGAACTCATAGTTCTGGTAGAAGTCACTGATAGACCGGCCCAAGCAGTAATTGGGAAGAATTATAAAGACTTTATCCAGAGTTTGGGCGAGTTTCACTAGACCCAGTTCTATGAAATAGACATGAGACACGCATTTGCTGATGGCTACAAATTTCTCTTGCTTCTAGAAGGGAAAAACACACTCCACAAACAGCAGAATTAATCTACTGCACAGAATGACAACTACATTCCACTGCAAAGTGGTCTGGCCCTTCAGTTAGGCATACACTAGTTTTATCTATGAACAGTGCCAGCATTCCATCTTTAATAAAGAGAGATTTGATTAAATAAAGATATTTATAATAGAGAGATTTGATGAGACATGTGCTGCTCTTGTGACAAACATTCAAACTTAAGGACACAAACTATGCTTCCACTCCAAGTGCTGGCGTTAATCTGGGGAGAATCAAGTGGTCAAGGTGGGGAAGGGACAAAATAAATAGGTTGATGAAAAGGAGTCTCACAACCAATATTCCCTCTAAGCTGCGTACCTTTTAGCAGGAGGTTGCACAGCCATTCAGCCCCACCATGTAGCCAGTGGAGTCTGGACTAGCACTCCTCCGGTATCACTCTTCATCTTGTGCCAGCAAACTGAAACAAACCAGCAGTGAGACCTTCCCATATATACCTGTGGCAGCCAGCCTGCCCTCTCCGATGTCATTTCTTCTTCCGGGGCAAAGCTGGCAGCTGTGGATATGTATGGAAAGGTCAGCAGCTGATCTGTTTCAGTTCTCTAGAGGGCAAATGCTGGTGGATGTGGGGTGGGGGAGTGAGAGGGAGCAGTCAATGTCTGATGGGTGGAGAGGGGAGGGGCAGATGCTGGTGGGAAAAGGGGTGTGAGAGAGGGGGTAGACACTGGTGGAAGTGGGGTGAGAGGAAAGAGAGGGGGTAGAAGGTGGTGGAAATTGTTTGGGGTGGGGAGAGTGAGGGTAGATTTTGTATATAAGTGGCTAGAAGAGGGGAGAGACATGAGGGAGATGATGGAAGGGAAGTGAAAGGGGAGAGAGGGGGCAGACTGTATGGAAGGAGGAAGAGACAGAGGATGTGGATACTGATGGAGGGGGGAGCAGAGTGTGGAGATACTGGATTGAAAGGGGGAGAGGAGGCACTGTATAAGAAGGGGTAGATGCTGGATGGAAGAGGGGAGAGAAATTTGGGGGAGGGGGAGAGACAGAAAGGAGAGAGATAATGATGGAAGGAAAAAGAAAGTGCAGATATAGAGGAAAAACACCGTATAGAAGGGGGAGGAAAAGAGGGCAGGGTTAGTGAAAGACTGGGAATAAGGGGAAGTAAAATAAGAGAGGCAAGGTGAGGGAAAGAGATGGAAAGCTGCTGGTAGACCGTAAACAAAAGAGGGAACTTGAAGACTAGATAGTAAGAATGAGTTAAATCTGGACACAGGTAGGAAAATAAATTTAAGAAAAGCTGAAAGGAAAAGGAGAAAAAAATCATAGAAAGAGACTTAAGACAGAGGAGAGCAGAAACCAGAAAAATGAATGGCCAGAAAATAAAGGTAGAAAAAAGAATTTTATTTTTAATTCAGGATAAAGTAGTGTGGTACCTGTGTTTATAAAGGTTATATAAAAGTGGATATATAAAATAGAATTAAGATGGTATCTTTTCATTGAACTAATTTTAATACATTTTTGACCAACTGTCAGAGACCAAAACCTCCTCTCTTAGGTCAGGGAAGCTTACTGTCTTGATCTGGGGAAGGAGATGTTGGCCTCAGAGCTAACTGAAAAATGTTTCAAGACCTTTCAATAAAAATCATCTTATTTTCCAATTTATAATGTGCAGTGTGTATAATATCATTAGGGTAATGTAACAAAACTTTTTACTCACATCAACTCAGTTCTTTCCTCATGAAAATTTTTTTTTTGCTCACTCATAATTGCTAGACTGTGACAGATCAAAGGTCCATCAAGCCCAGTATCTTGTTTCCAACAGTGGCCAACCCAGGTCCTGAGCACCTAGCTAGATCCCAAGTAGTAAAACAGATTTTTTTCCATTAACTTTTATTGAATTTTCAAAAAGTTACATGAAACAGATTTTATGTTGCTTATCCTAGGAATGAGTAGTGGATTTTCCCAAGCCATCTCAAGAATGGCCTACGGACTTCTCTTATAGGAAATTATCCACACCTTTCTTAAACCCCGCTAAACTGATTTCACCATATTCTCTGGCCACGAATTCCAGAGTTTAATTACATGTTGTGTGAAGAAATATGTTTCATGGTTTATTTTAAATCTACTACTTAGTAGCTTCATCACATGTCCCCTAGTCCTAGTATTTTTGGAAAGAACAAGCGATTTACATCTACCCTTTCCACTCCTCTCAGTATTTTATAGACCTCTATCATATCACTCCCGAGCTATCTCTTCTACAAGCTGAAGAGCCCTAGGTGCTTTGGTCTTTCCTCATAGGGAAATTGTCCCATCCCTTTTATAATTTTTGTTGCCCTTCTCTGTATCATTTCTAATTCTACTATATCTTTTTTGAGACAGGGCAACCAGATTTACACACAGTATTTGAGGTGCAGCCATACCATAGAGTGATACAAGGGCATTATAATATTTTCATCTTTGTTTTCCATTCCTTTCCTGATAATTCCTAACATTCTATTTGCTTTCTTAGCTACCGCCGCACAATGAGCTGAGGGTTTCAACGCATCCTCAACAATGACATCTAGATCCTTTTCCTGGGCATAGAACCCTGCAAAGAACCTCACATCACATAACTATAGTTTGGGTTCTTCTTTCTCATATGCATCACTTTGCAGTTGCTCACATTAAGCTCGATTCTTAGAGGGAATGTTGCTCAGAACACAAATCAATTTGCTGCAAATGTATTACCACAAGTGTTATATAATTCTTCTCAGTTTGTGTATTATAAATGATGGTTTCACGCACACTATTAGGTGTCTAGTTTTCTTCTACCTCTTTTGAATTTCCAATTAAATCGATACCCATCCCACAGCAGCACAAGAGCTTTCAATCACAATATCCACTTTGGGGAAGGGGTTTTTTGGATTCTTCCATTTTTCACTCTCTTCCATCTAGCCTATGTTGAAATTTTGGCATCAAAAGCCTCATGAAATACAACAGAATTTACAGTGTTAGAAAAAGAAGCAAGATACATCCTCACCTGGAATACTCATGATTGTGACAGCCAGGAAGGTGGCAGTGCCCGAGAGGATGTTGAAAATAGTGAGTCTTGTGTACGCTGTGGCTGCCACAGAAAAGAAGTAGCTGAGCAGGTACATAAGGGGGATAACAGCCCAGCCGTATAACAGGAAAATCAGAATCACATCTACGAGGTGGTTGTCCTGGGTGAAGGCTTTCACATCAAAGGCTTGGAATACTGCCTGGAAAGGAGAAAGACCGAGAGAAAGAGAGAGAGAAAAGCATACAGATAAGGTAGGAAATAATCTGCTTCATTTCCCTCAGTGGTGTCTAAATATATACTGGATGGTGTTGTTTTGATGAGATCTACAGAAATGAATATCCCATTTACCCCCTCCCTTTTTTTTTAATAAAACCGCGATAGCGTTTTTTTAGTGCTGGTCGGAGCGCTGAATGCTCCGTGCTGCTCCCGATGCTTAGAGTTCCTATGAGCGTTGGGAGTAGTGCAGAGCATTCAGCGCGCCAGCCTGTACTAAGAACAGCTATCGTGGTTTTGTAAAAAAGGGGGGGGGGATTAGTGAGTAATTATCAAAAGCAACCAAATTTTAAAGCTTACTTACTAATGAAAGTTTTCCCACAGTTCCCCTGTACCACAGACAGCGTGGCATTCAGCACCTCTGATTTCCTCTACTTATTTTCACTTGGCAGATGTTAGTAATGCTTAGCGATGGTTATACTGCATGCTGACATGAAGCCTTGGAGCGGCGCACCGTTCTGTGCTTAGCACATCCTCCACTTTCTAATCTGGGACTGTCAAAATGCCCCTCCCCTTGCTTCCCTCACATCTCACCAGCATCAGTAAACAGGGGATGAGAAAGTTGATGAAATCCCACAGCAGAGCAGAGAACCAGAAGTTGACGATATAGACACCACTGACGAACTGCACATGCTTGGACTTGATGGCTCTCTCACTGACCAACAGGAGGGCAAAAGTGCTGGCCAAAGATGCCATTCCATAGAGCAGGTTAATGGCAATTGCAAAGCCAGTCTGGCCCCTGCAAAGGAATGTGGAAGGGGTGGAAGGGACAGAGGGCATGAGAAGAATGGAAAAGAACAGAAGAGCAATAGTGAGGATAGTCCTTAATGAGAACATAAAATGCTAATTTAGAAATCTAATTATTCACTGACTCTATGGAACTAGACATTCTAGCACCATTAGCGAAATTGTCTTATCTTTTTCCTTTTAGTCCCACAAAACCAGGACAGAACCTGTGGGTTATGCACATCAAACAGCAGATGAAAACAGAAAAAAAGTGCTGTGAGCTCTGCCCTAACGGTGCCCTGTGCATCCTTAATACCTCAGTATTCTGAATGACAAAAGCGATGGACCACGTGTCCTTTTCCCTTTTGCTTAATCTATTGTCTAAACATTTTTTTTAAAGTTACAAATTTTGGGGGGAAAAAAAAAAAAAAAGACTGAAAAGAAACCTCCCATTTATATAAGAATTGCCATTCTGGGATAGACCGAGGGTCCATCAAGCCCAGCAACCTGTTTCCAACAGTGGCTAGGCCAACCCAGGTCCCAAGTACCTAGCTAGATCCCAAATAGTAAAACAGATTTTATGCTGCTTCTCCTAGAAATAGGCAGTGGATTTCCTCAAGCCATGTCAATAATGCCTATGAAGAACTCTTAGGAAATGATCCAAACCTTCTTTTAAACCCTGCTAAGCTAACTGATTTCACCACATTCTCTGGCAATGTTAACCGTGAGAAACCATCCCCGTGTCATTCTTTAAATAGAGAGTGAAGAAATCAGAGTATGAATGGGCACAGCCACTGACCCTTAAGCCTTGCATTGAAGAATTCTGGTGTAGAAGGACTGAGGATGGACAGACACTAAAGAGACATATGATAGTTTTCTGTGGTTATCCACAGTGATGGGAACAAATTCTGTCCCTGTGTCATTCTCTATAATTTAATTACACATTGTGTGAAGAAATATTTTCTCCGGTTTATTTTAAATCTACTACCTAGTAGCTTCATCGCATGCCCTCTAGTCCTAGTATTTTTTGAAAGAGTAAACAAGTGATTTACCCTTTCCACTCCACTCGGTATTTTATAGACCTCTATCATATCACCCCTGAGCCGTCTTCTCCAAGCTGAAGAGCCCTAACCGCTTTAGCCTTTCCTCATAGAGAAGTTGTCACATCTCTTTTATCATTTTCGTTACCCTTTCTCTGTAGCTTTTCTAATTCCGCTATATCTTTTTTGAGATACAGTGACCAGAACTGCACACAGTATTTGAGGTGCGGCCATACCATAGAGCAATAAAAGGGCATAACATTTTCATCTTTGTTTTCCATTCCTTTCCTGGTAATTCCTAATATTCTATTTGCTTTCTTAGAAGCCACCGTACATTGAGATGAGGGTTTCAACATATCCTCAACAATGACATCTGGATCGTTTTCCTGGGAAGTGACTCCGTCCTAACATGAAACCCTGCATCACGTATCTATAGTTCGGATTCCTCTTTCCCACATGCATCACTTTGCACTTGCTCACATTAAATGTCATCTGCCCAGACTCATAAGGTCCTCTTGTAATTTTTCACAATCCTCTTGCGATTTAACAACTGTGAACAACTTTGTCTCATCAGCAAATTCAATTATCATAAGAACATAAGCAAGGCCTCTGCTGAGTCAGACCATGGGCCCATCATGCCAAGCAGTCCGCTCCTGCGGTGGCCCCCACCCCCAGATCCATGACCTGTAAGTGATCTTATACCTAAAACATTCTATTCCTTAATCCTTTAATATCCTGTATGGTAACCCTCTAACTATACCCTTCAATCCCCTTTTCCTTCAAGAAATCATCTAATCCCATTTTGAAACCCAAAATCGTACTCTGCCCTACCACCTCCTCTGGTAGCGCATTCCAGGTGTCCACCACCCTCTGAGTGAAGAAGAACTTCCTAGCATTTGTTTTGAACCTGTCTCCTTTCAATTTTTGCAAATGCCCTCTTGTTTTTGTTGCTCCCGCTAGTCTGAAGAATCTGTCCCTCTCTACCTTCTCCATACCCTTCATGATTTTATAAGTTTCTATCATGTCCTCTCTAAGTCTCCGCTTTTCCAGGGAAAAGAGCCCCAGCTTCTCTAGCCTTTCAGCATATGAAAGGTTTTCCAGGCCTTTTATCATCCTTGCTGCTCTTCTCTGAACCCTCTCGAGTATCGCCATATCCTTCTTAAGGTACTGCGACCAATATTGAACGCAGTACTCCAGATGCGGGCGCACCATCACCAATACAGTGGCACGATAACTTCCTTTGTTCTGGTAGTGATACCCTTTTTGATAATGCCCAACATTCTATTCGCCCTCTTTGAGGCCACTGCGCATTGTGCCGCCGGCTTCATTGTCCTATCCACTAAAACCCCCAAGTCCTTTTCCAGTTTGCCTTCTCCCAGTACCATTCCCCCCATCGTGTAGTTATACATCGGGTTTCCTTTCCCTATGTGCAAGACTTTACATTTCTCCACATTGAAGCTCATCTGCCACTTGTCTGCCCACTCACTGAGTTTGTTCAGGTCCCTTTGTAGTTCTTTGCATTCCTCCACAGTTTTAACCCTACTGGAGAGTTTTGTGTCGTCCGCGAATTTTATAACTTCACACTTCGTTCCTGACTCCAGGTCATTTATGAATATATTGAACAGCAGCAGTCTCAGTACTGACCCAAGCGGGACGCCACTCGTGACCCCTTTCCAGTCAGAGTAGTGTCCCTTTACTCCTACCCTCTGTTTCCTGTCTGCCAGCCAATTTTTGATCCATCTGTGCACTTCCCCTTCCACCCCGTGGTTCCACAGTTTCCTTAGTAGGTGCTCATGGGGCACCTTGTCGAAGGTTTTTTGGAAGTCCAGATATACGATGCCTATAGGGTCACCTTTGTCCAATTGTTCACTTATCCCCTCAAAGAAGTGCAGTAGGTTCATTTGGCATGATCTTCCTTTACAGAAACCATGCTGGCTTGTTCCCATCAGATTCTTTCTATATGCTCTCTAGATCACTGATAACTTGGGGAACCCCACTATTTACCCTTCTCCATTGAGAATATTGACCATTTAAACCTACTCTGTTTTCTATCTTTCAACCAGTTCTTAATCCATAATAGGACATTATCTCCTATCCCATGACTTTCTAATTTTCTCAGAAAGTCTTTCATGATGTACTTTGTCAAATGCCTTTTGAAAATTCAAATACACAATATCAACCGGGCTCACCTTTATCCGTATTTTCATTTACCTCTTCAAAGAAATGCAGTAGATTGGCGAGACAAGATTTCCCTTGACCAAATCCAGGTCGGCTTTCTCTCATTAAACCATGCTTATGTATTTGTTCTGTCATTTTATTTATTTAAAATAATTTATAACCCGCCTATCCACAAATCTAGGCGAGGAACAAAAATACATACATAATAAAACCAAACACAAAACAACATTACAAGCAGAATAAAAAAGCAAAAACAAGCATTACCAAAACTTACAGCAAAAAACATATTCAATAAAAACAAGCACAAGTCAGCAGAATAAAATTCAAACATTATCAGACTTTGCCTCCAAAAAGCACTCATACAGCAAGTCTTCACCCCTTTCCTAAAATGTAAAAGCACATTAGATTGGCGCAAAAATAACGGAAGAGCATTCCAAAGCATTGGACCCTGGACCAAAAGCATTGACTTCCGGTTACTCAGAAGGCGCACCACAGCCAAAGAAGGAACTTCCAAACAAATTTTATGTGAGGAACGCAACTCACGTAACATTTGATACCACTTCAACAAAGCATGAATGCTCAATGGACAGTTAGACTTAAGCACTCATTCCACTTCTGGAACACTTTTTTTTTAAAAATCAGCGTCACATTGGTCACCCTCCAGCCTTCCGGTACTATGCTGGATTTTAAGAAAAATTACAAATTACTAATAGCTCAGCAAGTTCATTTTTCAATTCTATCAGCACTCTGGGATGTATACCATCCAGTCCAGGTGATTTGTTACCGTTCAGTTTGTCCAGTTGACCCATTACATCTTCCAGTGTTAGATATTTGAATGAGTTTCTCTGATTCATCAGAACTGAATATCATTTCTGGAACTGGTAACTCCCCCCACATCTTCCTCAGTGAAGACTGAAGCAAGAATTCATTTAATCTCTCTGCTATGACCTTGTCTTCCCTGAGAACCTCTTTTACCCCTCAGTCATCTAGCAGTTCAACTGATTCTCTTTCCAGCTTCTTGCTTTTAATATACCTAAAGAGTTTTTACTGTGTGTTTTTGCTATTTTTCAAGGTCTCTTTTTGCCTTCCTTATTAGCGCCCTGCATTTGACTTGCCATTCCTTGTGCTGTTTATAAATTACTTTCAATCAGATCCTTCTTCTACTTTCTTAGGGAGGTGCTTGGACTGGGCTGAGGCTGTGTGCATCAATGCAGGAGTTGGCACAGAGTTGGCAGCATCCCAGCTAGCTCCTTCTACAACAGCACTCAAAGCTGTTCTTGAAGATGGCGTCTATACCAATATTGACAAGAGTACATTAGACTCTGGTTGCGTTGGCTGTCGAGGAATTAGGGACCTCAATGTCGAGGCACACACTTCAGGGGAGACACCAACTGCAAAGATGGAGATCTGGCATCGGTGCTGCGTTGGCTATCAAGGAATTGGGGACCTCAATGTCGAGACATACACTTCAGGGGAGACACCAACTGCAAAGATGGAGATCTGGCATCGGTGCTGCGTTGGCTGTCAAGGAATTGGGGACCTCAATGTCGAGACATACACTTCAGGGGAGACACCAACTGCAAAGATGGAGATCTGGCATCGGTGCTGCGTTGGCTGTCAAGGAATTGGGGACCTCAATGTCGAGGCACACTTCAGGGGAGACACCAACTGCAAAGATGGAGATCTGGCATCGGTGCACTGATGTTTAGGATGCGTCAATAGTGAAAATGCTTGAGACGATGCCAATGCATGCTTGGAGGGGGAAACGTATTTATGCTTCTTAGCATTTTTACAAGGCTCCCCCGACAATGGTAGCACCAAAGAAGAGGTTGTGGAATGAGTTGTTAATGCTGGTGTTGATGCCTGTACTAATTGATGTTGGGTGTCAGCTAGAGAATGACATGGTGAACACACACTGCAGTGAGCCACGGTGAGTTGCGGTTTGCCTGTGGCTATGGAGATGTCAAAGCCAGGCTTGCCACAGACACAGGAACAAAACTTTTCATCGCCTGCGAGAGCAGTGAAAAGTTTTGTCCCCCACAGTTGGAAGCACCCCTCCCTCCTTCCTTACAACCATTAACTGCTTGGGGGGGGGGGGTAACGCAGCACTGTGTGGGTCTCACACCCCTTTCCTCCCTAATGTGGAGCCACTTGTTCACTTCCACCGCCAGGGATTCCATTTGTAAACAGCCCCCCCTCCGCCAAAGCCGACCGGAAGGCTTCCCTCCGATGTCAGAACTGACGTTGAAGGGAAGCCTTCTGGGTCAGTCAGAGATCCCAGTTACCTCCAGTCCTCCCTTCAAGGTGGGTCTGCTCTCTCCTGCCTTCAGCCACACTTGTTCTTTGCAGGGACATAGGCAGCGGCACTTGTATGCTGCACGTGGCTGACCCAGAAGCTATCTCTCCAACGTCACAGCTGATGTCAGAGGGAAGACTTTCAGGTCAGCTACATGCAGCGTGCAAGAGCTGCTGCCCGTGTTCCTGCAAACGAGTGTGGCTGAAGGCATGAAGGAGCAGCCTAGCTGGATGGCTTTGAAGGAAGCGAGTGTGGCCCTGGAGCAAGCAAGTAAGGGAGATAGGACATATCAACATGGGACAAAGGGAGAAAGGAGAGGGGAAAGAGTACTTTGGGACATGGGAAAGGCACAAATTTGGGACAAAGGCTAGAAGGCAGGGAGAGCAGCATGAACTCGGAACACAGAAGGAAGGGAGGGGGGAATGAATTTGGGACACAAGGGAAGGAGGAAGGAGGCATAACTTGGGACATAGAAGGGAGGGAGGGAATAGAAAGGGAGAATTGCTGGGCATGAGTGTGTGAATAAGAGGGAAAGAGATGGTTCATATGGGGAAAGGCAGAAAGAGAAAAATTGTTGGGTGGGTAGAGAGAGAGAGAGGAATGAGGTAGAAATACATGGGGAAGAGAAGGAGAAATGTTGGATATGGTGGTAGAAAGGGAACAGAGGGACAGATTGAAGGGGATGCAAGGGGAGAAATGTTGGACATAGTGATGGAGAGAGAGGTGTGGCATGATGCTAGAGAGGGATGATAGGAGAAATGTTGGGCATGGGGCTGGTGGGCAAAGGTAAAAAAATGCTGCACATGATCTGAGGGATGAGAGAGGGAAAAATGTTGGATGTGGCAGTAGAGGGAGTGGGAGAAATGCACCCTAGATCTCTATCTCTTTCCCCATTCCCTGTACACAGGGGGAGGGAATCATAGAATGGTGAGATGATGAAGGCAGGGAGATGGGCACGGGGGAAATACTAGAAAGGGATGTAAAGGAGACAGAGAAGGGAGATGCTGAACATGGGGAACAATACATACATAAAGATAAAAAAAGAACTCCATTAATATAAGAATAGACCTATCTAAATTTAGAAATACATTTTAGCACAATCCTTGAATATCATCCGGAAACGATCAGTAAATATGATCATTCTGAGGCATATCTTGCCCAAATGCTAAATTAAACAAATACATTTTCAAAAGTTTTTTTTAAAAGCCTTTATACATCCCCCTCCATATTCGCGGGAGTTAGGGGCAAAGCAGGCCTTCAAATACCCAAAAATTGCAAATAACTTTAGGGATGACTGACCAAACCCCACCTCTCAACTGTACTTATTTTTTTTAAAGCCTGGTGGTCTAGCAGTGAAGTGGGGCAGGAGCGATCTTCCTATGCTCCTGCCCTGTGCAAAGCCGGGAACAAAAATGGCTGCCTTGAGTTCCCGTGAGACCACGGTAACTCACAGCAGCCATTTTCTGTTCCCAGTTCCCAGGAGCATAGAAGATCGCTTCTGCCCTGCTTCACTGTTAAACCACCAGGTTTTAAAAAGTAAGTAAGTTAAGAGGTCCAGGAGGTAAGGGTGGGTTCACCCAGACGAAAACCACAAATAACTGAAGTTGAGCGTTCCGAATCCGAACCCGTGAATATGGAGGGGGATGTGTAAATTCAATTCCAAATGAAACTGACTTGGCAGCTGATGCCATAAAATTGGTGCTAAATAAAAAAAAAAAAGCTTTTGATCAGGTGAATTCCCACTTTGTCCTTCTAACTCAGGGATAGGGAACTCCGGTCCTCGAGAGCCATATTCGTCGGGTTTTCAGGATTTCCCCAATGAATATGCATTGAAAGCAATGCATGCAAATAGATTTCATGCATATTCATTGGGGAAATCCTGAAAACCCGACTGGAATATGGCTCTCGAGGACCGGAGTTCTCTACCCCTGTTCTAACTGATGGTATAAAACCAGCCTATTATCCTGTAATGTTCTTAATGGAGAATACAGAATTGTAATTGGTTGTTGCAAATGCAGTGACTTGTGTGCAAGCATCAAAGTTTTAAATTGAATTCTGTATGGTATTAGAAAGATATAATGGTGTTACATGATTAAATTTGCTTTTATCATCCAAAGGTTTTATACTCGCATAAGCTATTTTGAATAATCAATTTTAGAAATCAGAAATGCATGAATCAATGTATGAAAGTTCTTGTTATCAAAATAATGCCTAATAAAACGGAGGTATTGGAGGACACAAAAACCCTCTCTCATAATCTCTGAAATCTGGCATCACCTTTCTTCGATATAGGTATGAACAGTGATCTTCTCCATTCGATTGGTCATGTTTTTTGCTTCCAAATATGTTGACACAGTCGAGTGAGGGCCATGATAGCCCTTTTGAGCCTTTGATTAATTAACATAGTAGATGACGGCAGATAAAGACCCGAATGGTCCATCCAGTCTGCCCAACCTGATTCAATTTAAATTTTTTTTTTTTTTTTTCCTTCTTAGCTATTTCTGGGCGAGAATCCAAAGCTTTACCCGGTACTATGCTTGGGTTCCAACTGCCGAAATCTCTGTTAAGACTTACTCCAGCCCATCTACACCCTCCCAGCCATTGAAGCCCTCCCCTGCCCATCCTCCACCAAACGGCCATACACAGACACAGACCGTACAAGTCTGCCCAGTAACTGGCCTAGTTCAATATTTAATATTATTTTCTGATTCTAAATCTTCTGTGTTCATCCCACGCTTCTTTGAACTCAGTCACAGTTTTACTCTCCACCACCTCTCTCGGGAGCGCATTCCAGGCATCCACCACCCTCTCCGTAAAGTAGAATTTCCTAACATTGCCCCTGAATCTACCACCCCTCAACCTCAAATTATGTCCTCTGGTTTTACCATTTTCCTTTCTCTGGAAAAGATTTTGTTCTACGTTAATACCCTTTAAGTATTTGAACATCTGAATCATATCTCCCCTGTCTCTCCTTTCCTCTAGGGTATACATATTCAGGGCTTCCAGTCTCTCCTCATACGTCTTCTGGCGCAAGCCTCCTATCATTTTCGTCGCCCTCCTCTGGACCGCCTCAAGTCTTCTTACGTCTTTCGCCAGATACGGTCTCCAAAACTGAACACAATACTCCAAGTGGGGCCTCACCAATGACCTGTACAGGGGCATCAACACCTTCTTCTTGGAATATCATCGATAGACCCTTTTAGAGAAATTAGGAGGGTCAAATGATTGTACCAGCACATGTAAATACTATGAGAGGCAGCAATATAGGATCAATCAGAGATCTGACTGGCCACAGACTTTCTAGCATTTTCTGTTTTACTTTCTGGATCTGGTACCTATATGCAATGTAACCTTACCACACAATCTCCTGAGAGTCCATGAACAATCAAATGACCGCCTCACAACTGTATAAAAATTTGTATAGCTCTACCTATGGCAGGCGTCAATTTTCTGCTCTGGAGTAGCACTGTAGGCAGCAGAAAGTTTATAGGAGCTCTTATACCCTTCTGGGTTTTGAAAAATATAAAAAGTAGACATGGTGAGAGAGATGGAGAAGCTACCTACTCCATAAGCTGATCCCTGGCAGTCTCTTTCATGTTGCGTGGCTGAGGGTAGTTAGTGGCAGTGATGGAGGCATTAGGCCCAGCCACAAGTTTGAAGAGGGCATTATCAGCCAGCATGAGTGCAGTGGCAGAGGAATGAAATGCCTGATTGTTGAACAGGGCAGTGATTGTAGCTTTGTTCCACATTTCTTCAAAGGATGCGGCAACAACACAGTGTTCGTTAAAGGCTCCTCCCTCCTCAGAAATCTGCATGATCAGATACTTCTCCAGATCACCTATAAAAAAAACCCCAAAACAACAAGACAATCTCTTAGTTTTTAAGTGTTAAATTATTTAAAATCCCATTTTTTTGGTAGTTTGTTGTACTAACAAAGCTGGCCTCCTGCTGTGGCTCAAGTCATATAACAAACTACAGGATAAAATCCAAACTATCCATGGTTTGATTTTTGCATTAATGTAAACTAGATTAGGTTCTTACCTTGCTAATCTTTTATAGTATGTGTCATTCTAGATGGTAGGGTATTCTCCCCATGTTTGCAAACCGTACAGAAGAAATCCACTCCAGTTTTTCAGCTTCTCCTCCCTCACCAGAGGGCTCTGCTGCCCCCTTCGGTTTGTACCAAAGCAGGCAATAACCCTATAAAGAAACACATGTGAAGGAGGGGTACAGGGAAACTCCCCAAACTACAAATCTGTTCTGCTCCGCAAATATAACAAATTATAATGAACAAAATGAAAGAATATTTACATAAGCATGGATTAATGAAAGAAAGTCAACATGGATTTAGTTGAGGGAATCTTGCCTCACCAATCTACTGCATTTCTTTGAAGGGGTGAATGAACATGTGAATAAAAGTGAACCGGCTGATATTGTATATATGGATTTTCAAAAGGCATTTGACAAAGTACTTCATGAAAGACTTCTGAGGAAATCGGATTCATGGGATAGCGGGGTAATGTCCTAATATGGATTAAGAACTGGTTGAAAAACAAAACAGAGAGCAGGTTTAAATGGTCAATATTCTCAATGGATAAGCGTAAATAGTGGGGTTCAAATATCTCCCAAAAAAGCTGTGAACAATCAGTAAAATGAAGATAACAGCAAAAAGCACTTTATATTGCGTCAAAGGAGGAAAAGCCTCAGAACCCTGTTAGGGAATAACTCTCCTCTAACTAGAGAGGGCAAATATCATCAGTAAAAAAACCTCCTTTGCTGGTGTTGAAGCCGATATCTTAACTGCAATTGTAACTTTCTAAATAGCAGAGTTACTGTTGTTAACAATATACATTCAGGAACCACCATTAGTTTTAAGTAATTATTTGTATTAAACAGTCCCCAGAGATGACTTATCTGCAGGTGTTTTTAGGCTAAGTCCCTGCCCCAACCAGTCTTCCCACACACCTACTGGATGGGAGATTCGAGTCCTGTAGAGGGGACTTTCCTTTCTGCCTACTAAATGTTCACAATCATTTCAAGCAAGAGTGGACATTGAGCGATTTATGAGGTTACTACACATTAAAGAATATTTTTCTTACAATACCAATATTCAACGAAGTACAGACTCTTCGATTGTTTTTTTTGTGTTTTTTTTTATTTATTTATTTATAACTTTTCATTATTACATACCAAGTAATACACTTGTACAGAAAGTGAGATAGTAAGAATACAAGTTCATATAGTGTAAAAGACATTACACCTTAGTACAATTGCAAAAAGAAATGAAAAAAAAACATTTACTAACTCACTCAAGTCCTCAACCTATGATTCCAAGATTACACATAGGCGAAGAAATAAAAGGGAAAATACAAGATAAGCTACAAATAATGCTGAGGTAGGAGCGGCTTCATTAGACTCTTCGATTGTTAAGAAAAAATTTAAGTGGGTACCTCCCACAGTTAAATTATGCCTTAGAGACTTATAAAGAGTTAGTTTTAAAAGATCTTCAAGCACTTCAACAAAAGAAACGTTTTTGTCAGTTCAATTGTACCAAAGATGAATATCAAGCTCTGGGTAAATTAAGATTTAACAGAGATATTATAATACTTCGGGCAGACAAGGGTAGGGCAATAGTCCTCCTTAACGCATCAGACTATGAGAGAGAGAGATGATGAGACAACTTAATGTATCCACTGATTACTAGTTACTTGATGTGGACCTCACAGAAGAATTAAGATCACAAATAATGTTGCTTACACAAAGTGGTATGATAAGGGGGTTTATCACTGTCCAGGAGCATTCCTTTTTGAATGTGAAGTTTCCTAAGACACCGGTTATTTACCTGTTACTGAAAGTCCACAAAACACTGGATACCCCCCCCCCCTCCCCGGGAGACCTATTGTGTCTAGCAGAAGATCCTTACTGGAGCCATTGTCAGTTTTTGTGGATTTATTTTTGAGACCAAAACTAGATAAAGGTTTCACCTACATTAGAGATTCTTCACACTTTTACAGAAGTTGACCTCGATGGACCAAATAGAGGATGTTACCTACCTTGTAACCCTAGACGTGAAATCCCTGTATACTGTGATACCTAAGATGAAGCTTAACAGGTCCTGCATTCATTCTTAGACGAGGATGTGTCTGGAAGGAAAATGCCAACAGCCTTCATTATAGATTTAGCAGTTCTTGTTATGAAGAACAACTTTAAGTTTGGAGAAAAATATTTCAGGAGACGCGATGGGGGCTATGATAGCACCCTCAGTCACCAATGTATTTATGTTGGCTTTTGAAGTGAAATGGATAAAAAAACATCTCCCTTTTCCCCCATATATTAAATTATGGGTCATGTATATTGACAATGTGTTTTGTCTATGGTCCGGTTTTGATGAGTTGCTTCAGGATTTCTACAGATGGCTGAATGCCCATCATCCAAGAATACAATTCACAATGACTGTAGACCATCCTTGGATTCCCTTTTGGATGTGATTTATTTATTTATTTGTTCAGATTTCTATCCCGTTCTCCCGGGAGCTCAGAACAGGTTACAATTGACATTTACAATAAAGTTACAGGACAATAAAAGTTATAGGCATTTGAAGAAGAGACAGGTAAGAAGACAGAGAGAGAAGGGAAGGGGGAGCGGGAGGGGAGCAAGGAGTTAAAGGAAGGGGTGCAGGGAACTGGAGAGTGGGAGGAGAGAAGGAGATAAGGAAGGGGAACTAGGAGGAAGTTGTCCGTTTGCACTGTTCATTCTTTTCAAAGGTTTTTCGTAAAAGTACTGATAGGAATACATTTTTGGATTTCAAAAGCTGCCATCCTTACGCCTTAAAAAAAAGAGTATCTTTTTCTCAGTGTTTAAGGTACAGGAAGGTATGTTCAGATGTAAATGATTACAAAAAAACAGGCTCATTTTTTGAAGACTAGGCTGCTGAAACATGGATATCCAGATGCTATTGCACATACGGCAAGGAAACGGGCACAATATGTGAACAGAAACCTCATGTTTGAACATACAGAGAGGGTTTGTACTTGTGTTCTGAGATACAGCGGTGGGACAAATAAGATTGTTGCTATTTTTAAAAAACATTGTCATGTAGCTCAATTACAGCAATGTTTCACTTCTAAATCTTTGAGAATAGCATACAGCTAGCTGCTTGCAGAATTTGAAAGAGTTCTTGTGCCCTTCAGATTTTAATTCCTTGACTAGGACAACCGTGATAGAGGGGCATCATAGTATTTGTGCACAATGTAAAACTTGTGATTTCACTCTGGAGTTAGATGGTGTTTTTGTTCACCCACAAACGCATAAGAGGTTTAGATTACATCATATCACAGACTGTGGCACAGGCTACGCAGTTTATGTGACAATTGACCCCTGTCCGAAGATATATGCAAGACAGACTTCCTGTCGCCTGAGAACACGAATAGGTGAGCATCGAAGTAGCATCACCCACCACAAAACCGAAGAGCCCTTAGTGGATCACTGGATGAAATATAATCACACGCTAGAACAGCTGAAATGTGCAGCCATTGACCATATATACATAAATCCCCAAGAGGTGGAGCTAAAAGGCTTTTTCTTTTATAAAGAGAAGAATGGATTTACAACTCAGGATGTGAGGAACCAGCTGGACTAAATTATAAAATTGAACGATGCCACTTTTTTTAAAGATATGTCTGGGTATTTTTTTGAGATATGCTTGAAAAGATTTTGCGACATGCCCAAAAGAGTTTTTTGATATATGCCTGAATGACGTACGCTGACAGTTTTGTGATGTGCTGATACTGTTTTGGGCACACGCAGATTTTACAGCAACTGTTTAACGAATGAACCCAGGCACGCTGAACAAGTGCAAGTACACCACTGGATATGTTTATCACAGTGCTACTTTTGGCTGTCTTTTTATGACGGTTTAGAGTGGTTTACTGGTTAGGTCTATGCTGACTCAGCAGGTCATCGGTAACTCTCTGCTTTAATTGGTCAAAAAGGATACGATGTCACTAGCAGGAACGGTTTAAATTGTAAATGTCAGATGAAGGACAGCACCATTGTCGTGCGTGACTTGAGCACTGGTTTTGCCATTGAAAAGTACCGTATATACTCGAACATAAACTGGGATTTTTCAGTTAAAAAATTGGCCCAAAAATGGGGGTCCCAGTTTATATTCGGGCCAGCGCACACCCAATCCTCTCCCAGACTTATTGCAGGCCTCCGCTGGGCCACCAGGCTCTGCGCACTGTCCCCCCCCTCCCTGCCCATCATACCTCCTCTACCGCTGGAATCCCTGGTGGTCCAGAGATGTAAAGGGCAGGAGTGAGCTTTCCACGCTCCTGCCCCACTGCTAACCCGGTCGGTCGCTGCTGCAAGTTCCGGCTTAAGCTGATGAGTGGTACCGAGCAGG
This sequence comes from Geotrypetes seraphini, assembly GCF_902459505.1. NCBI lineage: Eukaryota > Metazoa > Chordata > Amphibia > Gymnophiona > Dermophiidae > Geotrypetes > Geotrypetes seraphini. The sequence continues at coordinate 54,742,812 of NC_047094.1, read as the reverse complement.
AGCATACTTTGCTGCTACTGGTAAGCTTCCTGAATGGCTCCCGCAAATTCTCAGCAAACCGAGTGTTCTGCGCTGCTCCTGACACAATCAAAGATCCAAGCCTGGAAGCACAAGTCTGGACACTATGGTTCAGCTGTGGCCGAAGAACGAGCTCTTGTAAATGTTTCCTTTTTAGCCCACGATAGGGCGGATACTCCACAGAATTGCAAACCATCTAGAGAATGTCATACAACATGGTATGGCAAGCACATGTTACAAACGAGGCTGCTGCAGCTACTTTGAGTCTCAAGGCCATTGCTTCAAACTGTCTTTTAAGGATCACATCCTTTAATACCATGCCTCCCTTACTTGGCAGGGATGCGAGTTTGGTTACTTGTGCTATAAAGGAATCTAACTTAGGCTGGGTGAACATCTGCTGAAACTCCTGTGCAATCGGATACAGCGGAGCCATTGTCCTGGCTATCTTTAATGATCCTTCAGGAGCATCTCAATGCTCCGTGACTAAAACACTCATATCAGGATGCCAGGAAAAAGATGACAACTGGGCTTTCACGCTGCACAGAGCCGACGGAGCCTGCTGGGAGTCCAACTGTAACTCCCGCAGGGAATCAGCAATAAGCTCTAAGAGAGGTGAGAGTTTGAACAGCTGTCAAACCATGGGGTCACCCCCCTGGTCAAGGGCCACCACTGTATCTTGTGTACTTGCTCCTGCCTGTAGCCCTGTATCTCCCAGCAGGGAAGGCTCATTCTGTGACAGCAAAGGCATACAAATAGACCCCTTGTCCTCAGAGTCTCTGTCCAAAAGGTCCATTGGATCCTGGCCAGCCTCTGATACTGAGCCAGACGTGCCCTGGAAGCCCAAGCCCCCTCACGTGTATCCTAGTGCGCTGCCAGACCTCCCCTGAGGATCCGGTCCATCCAACTCTCCACCTCAGATTAACAAATTCAGGAGAAAATGCTGTATTAGGCAGTGCAGAGTCCCCTTTAGATGACTCCACTTTTTATGTCTCTTGGGCTCTGCAGCTTCTATGCTCCTATGCTTAGGTAAACTGCTACTCTGAGGCTCTTGAGATTTTCTCTCAGCGGTCAGGCCCTCCATTGGTCTCCTCAGCCCTAGAGACCCAAGGAGCGGTTAAGCCCAAAGCTCCTACCCCATCACACATTACATGGAACATGGCACAAGAGCGCTCTTCCATCACCCATCCAGCACAAATTTGACATGAATTATGGAAAAAAGAGCCTGAGGACTCTTTCCCTGAAAGATTTGAGGCAAAACAAGGAATTTTGAAGGTTCCGGAGGACTCTGGAAAAAATCAGTACATCCAAGAAGGTTGCCACGGCAGCATTTTGGTGCCAAAAGACTCTAAAACAGTTTAACTAAACAAAAAAAAAACTCAGAAAATGGGATTTTAGAAGTAGGGAACCTTAAAGGAATGGCTAGTCTCAGTTAGGGCGCTGGTCTTTGATCAGACGGCTACCGCGTGAGTGGACTGCTGGGTACGATGGACCACTGCTCTGACCCAGCAGCGCAATTCTTATGTTCTTAGAAACCTTGAAAACTCATTTTTTCAGAACCCCTCATTCCCAATTTTTTTTCTCATAGACTGTAACAGCCTTATTCACTGTGACCTGTGCTGTGGATGTGCTGTAGCCTGCCTCAGCTCTAAAAGTAGCTGGATCTGGGAGAAGAAATCACTGCCTTAAAAAAACTGTTCTTTAACGCCGAAACCTTCGGGCTGCCAGTCAATCCAAAATGACTGATCTTTAACCCCCATGGACCTGTGGATGCAAAAAGGGGGAGGTGAAATGCAGCCAGCTTCCTGAAGAGTCCTGCTGAGCCCCCTGCGATGTCTAACAGCCTACGCTCAAGCCCCTCCGACCCAGTGGGTGTGCAAAACCTCTAGCAGACAAACCCTGAGCTAAACAAAGGTTTCTGAAGGCTAGCTAACATGTACCACAGAGAGATTGGGCCATCAGCTGCAGACCTCAGTTTGCTTCTCCTCCACACAGGCAGAGTTTAATCCCTGATCTGGGGAGCTCTGAACATTAAAAGCCATCAAAAAACACAAACACACACACAAAAAAGAAATCTACAGAGCAGATCAGAAAAACTCCTTCTGGCTCATGTGCAGAGGGAATAACTGAAGAAGGCAGCAGAGCCCTCTGGTGAAGTAGGAGGAGTTGAAAAGCTGGAATGAATTCCTTTTGCATGGTTCACGAGCAAGGGAAGAATACCGTACCATCCAGAATGACACACCTATTGCATTAGAACAGGGGTAGGCAATTCTGGTCCTTGAGAGTCACAGGCAGGTCAGGTTTTCAGGATTTCCACAATGAATATATACGAGATGGATTTGCATGCATTGCCTCCTTGGGATGCAAATCTATCTCATGCATATCTATTGTGGATATCCTAAAAAACCCGACCTGCCTGGGGCTCTCGAGGACCGAAATTGCCTAACGCTGCACTAGAATATCTTTTCTATTATTAACAGACTTTACACAGAAAACATCATACACATTTTATATAGACATTAAAAATGCCACTCTCCATTACCTTTCTACTTACCCAGCACTTCCTGTGCAGTGCCTTTCTGCGACACAAGGGATTCCACATAGTATTGGGCCATCCTCTGTGTCAGTAAAGATGAGTTGGGCATGACAGAATAGGGTACAACAGTGCGGCCATAGGGTTCCAAACTAAGCAGCAGTGGTGGAGAATCCTGTGGCCCAGGGAATGTCTTGACTACAATCAGTGCAAAGGCTGTGAAGATAAGTGGTACCAAGAACTGTGCAACCACCATCTTCCAGTTACGCCAACTGTACATAGCTCGCTTCATAAACATGGCATAGAATTGCTGGCAGAAAAGGGTGAGCTGTGAAGAGAGAAGAGGGAGTATCAGCAAAAACACCACATTAAAAAAAGGGAGTAACTGGACCTTGGCTACTTTTGTCTGCATAACTTCCTCCTAATCCCTTTTGCTTCCAACTCAACCATAATGGGGCCTTTCTGAGGCAAAAGAATAATGAGGGTTATTAACAAGGTGCGAACTGAAGGTATGATTTATGGCACCTATTTTAAACTAATTTATATTTGGTCTTTTTATTACTGTAATGCTGTTAATAAAATTGTACGTTTTATGTTGAATTATACCTGCTGGGTATCACTAGTGATATGAACACTCTAAATATCAAATGATGGACAATTTATGTAGCAGAGGAAAAAGACCTCAAAAAAACCAAGATGTCTGAATCAATTGAAAGACACCTGTATTGTGGGTCAAGGGTATTATCACTGGTCAAAAACCTCTGTATATTTAAGTATTTTAAATAAATATATTTTAAAAAATCATCTTTATCTATTTTTCTTAATATTCTTTGTGATTTTTTAAATGTTTGTTTACATTCATAGTATTGGGCCATCCTCTGTGTCAGTAAAGATGAGTTGGGCATGAGAGAATAGGGTACCACAGTGCGGCCATAGGGTTCCAAGCTAAGCAGCAGGTGGAAAAGGAGAAATTAGGTTCTTACCTGCTAATTTACTTTCTTTTAGCTTCTCCAGACCAGTAGAGGTTAACTTTACGATTGGGTATATATCTAATCATGACCAGCAGGTGGAGACTGAAAACAAAACTTTGGGACAGTATATCCTAGCCCCTCCTCTCTATTTCCCTCAGTCTGCCGAATAGCCAAGCAGAACCAAGAACTGGAAAACAACAGAGAGAAAAAACAATACTCCGAAAGGAGTAACAAATAACATACCCAAAAATGCTGTTGGAAAATGCAGAGGAGAAATTCCCGAAGGAAGAAGGTCCCCACAGCTCGCCAGCTAAGCCAGCCGAGCCACAGCCGCTGTTCTTCAATTCTCCCCGGCCCTAGAAAAATACTAGAACCCGCAGCAAAAAACAAAAACTGCCCGCGCAACAGCCCCAACAACAACAACAACAGACAGGGTGGGGACCTCTACTGGTCTGGAGAAGCTAAAAGAAAGTAAATTAGCAGGTAAGAACCTAATTTCTCCTTCTTTAGCACTCTCCAGACCAGTAGAGGTTAACTTTACGATTGGGACGTACCAAAGCAGTCCCTCTCACGGGCGGGACCCCCGAAGGGCCGATACCAGAACACGCTCACCGAACACCGCGTCCCGACGCGCCTGAACATCTACCCGATAATGCCGAACAAATGAATGCAAGGAGGACCAAACCGCAGCCTTACAAATATCCACCGGAGGCACGAGCGACGACTCAGCCCAAGAAGCCGCCTGACCCCTAGTGGAATGAGCCTTGAGAAACTCCGGAACCGGCTTCTGACTCAGAAGATAAGCGGAAGCAATCATCTCCTTGATCCAGCGCGCAATAGTAGCCTTAGAAGCGCCAGCCCCCCGACGAGGACCCGCCAGAAGCACAAAGAGATGATCGGAGCTCCGAAAATCCCGGGTCCGCTGCACATAAGCATGGAGGACCCGACCGACATCCAACTTGCGCAGCTGTCGTTGCTCAGAAGAACCCTCCCGACTACCCAAGACCGGGAGGGCCACCGATTGATTGACATGAAAAGGAGAAACTACCTTCGGCAGAAAGGAAGGAACAGGCCGCAAAACAACCCGCTCCTTCGAAAACTCCAGGAAGGGAGCCCTACAAGAGAAAGCCTGTAGCTCAGACACCCGTCTAGCGGAAGTAATGGCCACCAAAAAGACCGACTTCAGCGTAAGGTCCTTCAACGAACAGCCATCCAACGGCTCGAAAGGAGGGCGCACTAGAACAGAGAGAACCAGATTGAGATCCCAAGAGGGAATCGAGGGCCTTATGGGAGGCCTGATCAACTTGGCCGCCCTAAGAAAGCGAATCACATCAGGAATGGCTGACAAACGCTGACCTGTCACCAGCCCCCGAAAAGCCGACAGGGCCGCCAGATGAACCCGAAGAGAAGACCAGGCCAGGCCCCTATCCAGGCCATCCTGCAAAAACTCTAGAATGTTAGGCAGAGAAGCGCGAAAGGAGACCACTCCCCGCGCTCGGCACCATTCCTCAAAAAGACGCCAAACCCGTACATAAGCCCGAGAGGTAGAAAGCCTCCGGGACCCCAAAAGTGTAGAGATCACCTTGTCGGAATATCCCTTCTTACTCAGGCAGCCCCTTTCAAGAGCCAAGCCGTAAGACAAAAGGGAGACGGGTCGAACATGGGAATGGGACCCTGCGTCAGAAGATCGCACCCGAGAGGCAGAGGAAGAGGATCCGCCACCAGATGCCTCACCAGATCCGCATACCACGGACGACGAGGCCAATCCGGAGCCACCAAGACCACCAGCCCCGGATGGCGAACAATGCGAAGCAGTACTCTGCCCACTAATGGCCAAGGAGGGAACACATACAACAGCCCCTCCGTTGGCCACGGTTGGACCAGAGCATCCAGACCCTCGGCCAGACCGTCCCTGCGACGACTGAAGAAGCGGGGTACTTTGGCGTTGCCACTTGTAGCCATCAGATCCATCAGGGGCTGCCCCCAAGCACGCACTAGCAACTGAAACGCCTCGGCGCCGAGACACCACTCTCCCGGATCCAAGAAGTGACGACTGAGGAAGTCCGCCTGAACGTTTTCTACCCCGGCAATGTGAGAGGCCGAGAGGTCCAGAAGATGCGACTCCGCCCAAACCATGAGCCGAGCCGCCTCCTGCGCCACCAGAGTGCTCTTGGTGCCCCCCTGACGATTGACATAAGCCACCGCCGTGGCATTGTCCGACAGGACTCTGACCGACTTGCCCAACAAAAGGGAGTGGAAAGCCAACAGCGCCAGCCGGACCGCCCTGGTCTCCAACACGTTGATCGACCAGGAGGCCTCCTCCGTGGACCAGGTTCCCTGAGCTGAGTGACCCAGGCACTGGGCCCCCCAACCCAGGAGACTCGCATCCGTAAGGAGCACCGTCCACTGCGGAAGATCCAGACCCACCCCCTGAACTAGGTGAGGGGTCCGGAGCCACCAACGCAGACTGCAGCGCGCCAAGCCTCGCAGGGGAACCGGAACATCCATCCCGTGCCTCTGGGGAGACCACCTCCGGAGCAGAGCATACTGGAGAGGACGCATGTGGGCCCGCGCCCACCTCACCACGTCCAGGGACGCCGCCATCGACCCCAGGACCTGGAGGAAATCTCGCGCCCGAGGACACCGGGACGCCAAAAGCAGGCGAATCTGAGACTGCAATTTGCTCACCCGGGCCTCTGGGAGGAAGACCTTCCCCAAGGAGGTGTCGAACAGCACCCCGAGGTACTCCAGACGCTGAGCCGGAACCAACCGACTCTTGGAAAGGTTGACCACCCAGCCCAGCGACCGGAGAAACTCCACCACCCGAGCCGTAACCCGGGAGCTTTCCTGCAACGACTTGGCCCGAATTAACCAGTCGTCCAGGTAGGGGTGTACCAGGATGCCCTCCGACCGCAAGGCTGCCGCGACGACCACCAGCACCTTGGTGAACGTCCGGGGAGCCGTGGCCAGCCCAAAGGGAAGCGCACAGAACTGATAGTGCCGACCCAAGATCGCAAAGCGCAGGAAACGCTGATGAGAGGCCCGAATGGGAACATGCAAGTAGGCCTCCGTCAGATCGAGAGAAGTGAGAAACTCCCCCGGCTGAACCGCCAGAATGACCGACCGCAGAGTTTCCATACGGAAAGAGGGAATCTTGAGAGCCCTGTTGACCCCTTTCAAATCGAGGATGGGCCGAAAAGTCCCCTCCTTCTTGGGCACCACAAAGTAAATGGAGTACCTGCCCGTGCCCCACTCCGGGGGGGGCACTGGAACTACTGCCCTGAGATCTAGCAAGCGCTGAAGGGTCTGGCGAAACGCCAGCGTCTTCCCAGGAGTCTGACATGGAGAAGCGAGGAAAAAATCCGGCAGAGAGCGGGCGAACTCCAGGGCATAACCGTCCCGCACCACCTCCAGGACCCACTGATCGGACGTGATCTCGGCCCATTTGGGAAAAAAGTCGCGCAGCCGGGCCCCCACCGGAACCAAGGGGGGCGCCGGCAAGGCGTCATTGTGCAGGACGGGAAGCGGGGGAACCGGCGGAGGGATTCCCTGCCCCCCGACGGGCCCCCCGAAAGGGCTGCATGCGCTGGAAGAACCGACCCCGGGAAAACCCCGGAGACTGGAAAGAAGCAGCCCCACGCCCAGGGCGATACTTGCGAAATTCCCGCAACCGCCCCCGGGCCGCACCACCCCGAGACGCCGGGCGGGCACGGTCCTCCGGCAAACGGGGAACTTTCGAGTCCGACAGAGTCTGAATCAACTTATCCAAGTCCTCTCCAAATAAAAACGACCCCCGAAAGGGAAATTTAGTAAGCTTAGCTTTGGACGCAGCATCCGCCGCCCAAGCGCGCAGCCACAACACACGCCTTGCGGCCACGCCAAAAGCCATGGACTTAGCCGAGATCCGCACCAAGTCATACAGAGCATCCGAGAGGAATGAGGCAGCCATCTCAATCTTCGCTACCTCCTGATCCACCAGAGACCAGTCGTCAGACTCTCGATCCAAGACCCGCTCCGCCCACCGAAACACGGCGCGAGCGACCAGTCCCCCACAAATAGCCGCCTGGACCCCAAAGGCAGAGACTTGAAAATTTTGCTTAAGGATGGTCTCCAATTTGCGCTCCTCAGAGTCCCGCAAGGCAGAACCGCCCTCAACAGGCACGGTATGCCGCTTGGAAATAGCCGAGACCACCGCATCCACGACTGGCGAAGCTAACGTAGCCCGATCCCCTTCAGGAATGGGATACAGGCGAGCCATGCTGCGCGCCAGCCGAAACGGCGTCTCCGGCGTTTTCCACTGCTCAAGAATAATATCCCGAATATCCTGATGCATAGGAAAAGAGCGGGAAACGGAGCGGATCCCTCGTAACAGAGGGTCCCCCACACGCGGAGTCTCCGGCGGCGCGTCCTCAAAACGCAAAGCCGAAGAAACCTGTTGAATAAGGTCAGGCAGCTCATCTCTCTGAAAAAGGCGCACCACGGACGCCTCGTCACTGGAGAACGGGAAACCCGACAACCCGCCGCCAGCCTCCGTCCCCTCCAGAGGGTCCTGGAATTCCTCAGAAGGGTCCAGGTCCTCGTCCAGACCGACACGTTCCTCCGACCACAAATCCTCGTCCCACGACACCCGCGGACGCTTGGACAAGAGAGGCGGCGGAGGGGACGTCACGTCAGACGAGAGAGGCAAAGCCGCAGGGAGCGCGGAGGAAACCCCACCCCCCGAGACCCCCTGGGCGCAACCGGGACCCCCAGCCGCCTGAAAATAGGCTTTGCATAATGAAAAGAAAAAATCAGGGGAAAAACCCCCCGAGGGTCCCAAGGGACTCCCTGCCACAGCAGGGGACCCAGCAGAAACCTGCCCCTGCTTAGCCAAAACAGGGGGAAGGTCACCTGAGGTGGAAGACAAAATGGAGGGGCCAGACAGAGAAGATGGCGTCTTTCCCGCCAAAACAGCTCCCTCCATAGCCTGCAGCGGCTGAGAGACCTGAATAGTCTCAGCCGCTAAAACAGGCAAGCCGGCATCAGCTGTCAAAATATCAGCTGAGAGGGAATCCTCTAAAACCCGACCGTCGGCGGCTCGGGGAATCCCTCCGTGGGCGGACGGAGAAGACCGGGCTTCTCCACCGTTCCCTGCCGACTCGCGAGGCACCATCGGCGGGGAGCTCTGGGCGCCTGCAGCCGCTGCCGACGGAGCTCCTCCACCGCACCGGCCTGAACACCGCTTGCACAGGCCGGCCGCGAGTGCCTCGCGTCTGGAGCACAATGAGCACTTTTTCCCTTTAGAAGTGCTCATTGCTCCATACGCGACCTAGCTGTAAAAAAGTGCCGGTTAGTTGAAAAAATACAGTAAAATACAGTTTTCTTAAAGGGATACAACCCTCCAGACCAGCACTACCTCAGGATTTTTTTTTTTTTTTTTTTTTTTTTTTACAGAACAGACTCCACAGGCTCTCGAAGCAATATGCCTTGCTTGATTTAGGGGGCAAGGCTTACTGCTGAGGCTCCTCTAAAAAAAATATGGGGAGGTGGAGGAAGTGGGGGGAGGGACCCCGCTCGTGACCCGCCGGGTTTGACACCCCCGAGGTCGGACGAACCCCCAAACAGAGTCCGTCCAAGCTCCGTCCGGCTAAAAACAGGGACAATAAACCCCTAAACAAATTCCAACAGCCCTACCAAGGGAGATGGGTACAGATCACTCAACACCTGCTGGAGACTGAAAGAAGACTGAGGGAAATAGAGAGGAGGGGCTAGGATATACTGTCCCAAAGTTTTGTTTTCAGTCTCCACCTGCTGGTCATGATTAGATATATACCCAATCGTAAAGTTAACCTCTACTGGTCTGGAGAGTGCTAAAGAAGCAACATTTATAGTTCAGTGTGCAACATTTTTCTTCTTAAACAGGCAGCAAACTTGAAAAGAAAGATATAGTAACCAGGCACTTATCTTTTCTCATAACGGAGGTCAAACCCGTTTCACTCTTTTCTGGCTTCTTCAGGGAAAATGCTCTGTTGTCAGTTGAAAACATACTGCTGTTTGAATGACTGGATCAACAAATTTGATATAGAGTGTTCATATCACTAGTAATACCTTGTGGTTTTGGTTTTGAACACTGAATTGAAGTCTTCAATTAACAGAATTATACCTGCTGTACACTATCTTGGGTAAATCTCTTCATAAGAAATAAAGAAATTCTATAAAGAAAATTAGGCACCTACTTTTCTTTACAGAATACAGGCAGTCCCCGAGTTAGATGCCCGACTTAAGTATGACATACATAAGAATGCAGTTGCGACTTCATTTGATTTCACTGAGCAGTACTTCCAGTGGCATAGATTCCTACACTTCTCCTGCAGCAGATTCAGGAATAACAGTAGTGAGATGTGAATGTATGAACTGAGGACCAAGTAGCAGCTTTACAGATTTCAACAACAGGAGTGGAATGTAAAAAAAAACAAAAAACCAACTGAAGCTGCCGTAGCGTGGACTTTATGGGCTGTGACACTATTCCGCAGTTGCAGCCCAGCCCGAGCATAATAAAAGGTGGTATTGCGGTCCCGCCCATTCCTCTGACATCAGGGGCAGGATAGCGGCAGAGCCAACATGGTTCTGAGGACGATGGCAGCCTGCAAATATCGCTACAGCTCCACGATCCTCTCTGCAAGCTGCAGATTATCCTTAGGTAAGAGCGGGGAGGCCAGGGGGAAGCTGGAGGATGCTTCAAAGGGCCAAGGCAACACTTCCCAACTGACCCTCCCCCATTAAACAGCAGCAGCAGCGGCAAGCCAGCAAGATTCAGCACTGCCGCTCCTGCTTTAGGGGGCGAGGGGAGAGGGTTGGTAACAATCAGTGAGGCTGATTTTTTTTTTTTTTTAATTAATTCACCCGATTCAAATCGGTGAATTGATTCGAATCGGAAATCGGGCAGCACTAGTAGAGACCAAGAACTCAACTTGGTCTCTAGAATTCCAAAGTAAATGTCCCACAGACAATGTGGCAAGATGACTGGTCACAACTTGGCTGTGGGAGCATGTATCCTTATTCTAGGTGGCTCAGCAGATCAGGATCAAACTTACCCCCATGTTCAGCTTGAATTTAGAACAGCCCTCTGTGATAAGTGCTCCACTGTCATTTATGTCAGTCATACTACTCATACTACTGGAGTCATCGGCTGCCCAGTCATTGGATCTGCGCTCATGTTGGTATTGCAGTGCAGGTAGCTGGATGGCCTGCAGGTCCATGCTGGTGTCCACTAGCTTTCCAACTCTGTACATAAAGAGAAAACAGCTACAATAGGTCACTTCAGACACCTCTTGTTCAAGCTTATGCTCATCCGTTGTTACTCTTCTAGCAGAGATGAGTTTAGCAGGATTTAAAAAAACAAAACAAACTAAAATTACTTTTCTTATGAGGAGGAGGATTCTTGTATTGACCAATGGCCAGATTCTCAAACTCACCGTGCATTTAATGATGGATGCTAAACCAGTCCTAGCTGGTTTAGCATCCAAGTATTTTACCTGCCAATTCTCAAAAAGGCTCACTGTGGTCTTTTATGTACCCCCTAGTAGCCTTCGATTGTACTAAGCAAATGTAGTACAGCGAGGTCATTAATATTAAAACAAGCACTCCAGGCAATTCTCTAAACTTTTTACAGGCAAAAGTTTCCGGAAGGGTCTTAGCTGTCATAGTCAAGTTTCAAGTTTATTTAAAATATTTGATTGCAAAATCCAAATCCAATGCGATTTACATTTAGTTAAAAAATTGGGTTAAAATAAAAACAAGACAATTAGTCCTATTTTAATAAAATAATACATTTGAAAAAGGGAGGAGGAAAAAAAAAAAAAGGATTAAATACAATTCATAAACAAATAAAAAGGGATAGGTAATGAAACAAGAGGTTGGGGAAGGTTACCCACTTAATTTTCACTTAGCAGTACTCCTAGTCCACTGTAAAATAATAAAATTTAAATTTTACTTTCCTGTCAGTGCCTGAGCACTGACTGGCTCAGGCACTGACAAAAAAATAAGGCTTGACAGCTCAGACCACACTATGGTTAGCTGTTTATCAGCAGAAGCTTTTCAGTGCCTGTTAGAGCCTGATGAGAACTGAAACCACTGCTGGAATATAAACTCTTATCAGTGAAGCTAGCACATCTGTTTAGACTAAGCAGAGTTTTGGGGCCGAACTCTCATTACCTGATTTTCTCTCTATGAGAAATATCTTTGTTTTAATCCATTTTGGATAACTTAGATATAACCTCATTTTAGAAACATATTTTAGTTTCATATTTTGGAAACATGTACCATCCAAAGTTTGTTTAGGAGGTAAACAGCAAGTGAGAATGTTACTATAAGAAAAGCCCCTTAGCACAGTTATGTTTGAAGTTTGCCTGCAGCGTAAGTGCACTTACAGCTGCAGGGCCCTCCCATGAGCTCTTCCAGCCAGACCGTGCTTTGGGGCTTCTCGGTCTTTGTTTGAGAGGCTAGAAGATGCAGCCAACTTTGCATGGTGATATATTGTTTCTTTTCTTTGCAAATAATCTGCCATTTCTTTCTTTTACCAATCTTTTACTAATAAATGCTATATTCAGTTGTAAGAAATAGCTAGTGTGGACAATTTTGTCTTACCCTGAGAATCAGCGGGCTAATGTATTACTTTGGCTCTAATTTGTGTCCTTTAGGTAAAACACATCCTTCAACTTAAACGTACAGGGCCTGAGGGTTGTTGAGGGGGGGTCAGGGGACCCCAGTGGCATGAGGGAGTGGGCATTTCTCCTCCCAAGGCACAGGGGTGTGTGTGTGTGTGTGGGGGGGGGGGGTGTCTGGGGAGCGGCAACCGAGGCAGGAGGGAGTGGGCATCCTTCCCATTGATTCTGTACAGGGTGTCAGGGGGTGGGGGGTGTCTGCAGGAGGAGGGACTGTTCCTTCTGCTGTTCTCCCTGCCGGTTAATCAGCTGAACCAGCAGGACTCGAGGAGGCCTGCTGCTCAGTTGATCAGTAACAACAAAGAGGCACAACCAGTTGATCAGGGCAAGGAGAGCAGCTTTGACAGGAGCTGTACCTAGCGATTACTCTTCTGAGCAAGTGCCTGGCACAGCTCCTCCCCCCCCCCCCCCTTTACTGATGATTCTCCACACAAATAGTGTGCATATAAATTTGCATGCTATTGTGATGAGAATCGCCAATAAAAGAAAAATCACTTCCACTACGGCATATTTTTTTTTACTGTGTATTGGAGTCTTAGAGGATCTGGCCCTCAGAGTTTTCAGAGAATTGGTCAGAAGTTTCAGGAAGAAAGAGAGAAGAGTGTACTGGAGAGAGGTGAGCAGTTTTGGAGTTGGGAGATTCAGTATCAAGAGCCATACAGGACCTGAGAGAGAGAGAGACAAAAAAAGCACATTTAAACCTAAAGTTATTGGAGTGAATTACCAACCTGCTTTTCTGGTTATTTTTGTTGTATGCAGCTGGCAGAGGAATTCTCTAAGCAGCCAGTTATATCTGTCCTTATAGCTCTGGTGGATCAATGTCCCAGCCAGCCTGGAGCAGGGCTTCTCTATTGTATCTCTGAAAGTCTTATCCTTTTTTTTTCAGCTCTTCCAAGTCTACAACCATTGCCTCTAGAAATCAGACTCGTGCCCCGATAGCCAAGAGCTCTTTGCAATGAGTGCACAAATATGACATATAAATATAATCCATTGCCAACTACAACAGTCATCCTAACACTATCCTTCTGGGCACATGCCCCCAGAAATACATCCTGAAAGCAAGAGGATTCTGCATCATCCAGAGAGCAGGTCCTGGCTACAGGATCACTTCTTGCCACACCAAGTTGATGCTCTCCTTTCAGATGACCTTCTTTCTCCACAGCAGCATACTGGCCATACTGGAGCAGGGCTTCTCTATTGTATCTCTGACAGTCTTTTCCTCTTTTCTCAGCTCTTCCAAGTCTACAAACATTGCCTCTAGAGATCAGACTAGTACCTTGATTGCCAAGAGCTCTTTGCACTGAGTGCACACGTATGACGTATAAATACAATCCATCACTAACTAGTAGATACATGTGGAACTCTGTACAAAAGACTTGACAGTCTCCATCTCTATGATAGACCCATTAATAAGTTGTTTAGTTATTTAAAGTTATTAAGGGACTATGAATAATTAATATAAAGTTCTTTAAGGTTATTAGGTATATTTTATGCTATTTTACATTAGCTTCCATATAAACAGCAAGATCGTAAGAAACTTCAATGAGACTTGAACTCTGGCTTCCTTGGTTCTCAGCCTGCTATTCTAAGTTACTCATGTTGTTTTCCTCCTTCAACTTAAAAACACTTAAAGAAATATGGTCAAAATTGCCTGTAGGTTTACAATATACATATACAACCTTATAGTATAGGTTTAGCTAGGTATAAGAGCAATTCTCAGGTAAATGCCTTTGAAAACTACCCCTGTAGATCATTTTAGCTGAAATAATATGCATCAATAAAGCAATCTGTAACAACAGATCATTAACTTCAGTTGTAGATCGCTTTCTACTGTATGTGTAATGCAATGTCAGGAAAGATGAAATGCCTAATCCCTCTGCTGCCTACAATACACAAGCAAATATAGAAATGCAGAAAAATGGAAGCACATAAAGACAATATAGGTCATCTTCCAATTGCAAGGAGGACAATTTGGGTAGGAACTAGGACAAATCGTAGTCACACCTATCATAAAAAACCCAAAGGACTCCATTACATGTGCTAATAATTACTGACCAGTAGCCAGTATTCCGTTATTTACTAAAATATTAGAAGGATTAGTAAATGATGAACAGGTCAAATACTTAGAAAAATTTAATATCCTGCACAATTCCCAATCTGGATTCCGTTCAGGTTACAGTACAGAAACAGTACTAGCTTCACTAATTAATCAACTTAACAACCTATTTAGCTTAGGTACCAGTGCCCTGATCCTCCAACTGGATCAGAGCTGTGCCTTCGATCTGGTAGATCATGATCATGGGTAATGTATATAAATGGTTCCAGGGTTTCCTGAAAAACAGATCTTATTAAACATACAGTGCAGGTAAATACTCTTCTCTATGGACAAACTCCTGCGGAGTCCCGCAAGGCTCTCCACTTTTGCCAACACTGTTCAATATATACTTAGTCCCTTTGCCTAATTTACTACAAAGTCTAAATGTGACATTCTACATATACGCTGATGATATCTAAACTAAACTAAACTAAGCCTTAGGTTTATATACCGCATCTTCTCCACTGAAGTGGAGCTCGACACGGTTTACAGAGTTTAAAAAATATGGGAAGAGAGAAGAGAAAGAGTTTACAAAGCATAAAAAGAGGGGATGTAATCAGGAGAAGAGATTATTATATGCTAGAGAAAAGCCAGGTTTTCAGTTGTTTTCGGAATAGTTGGAGGGAGTCCAGATTCCGCAGCGGGACAGTGAGGTCGTTCCAGAGGCCGGTGATTTTGGAGAGGAGGGATCTACCCTGTTTACCTGCGTGGAGGATGCCGTGTAGAGAGGGGAAGGATAGTTTATGTCTGTGGGCAGATCTGGTGGTAGTTGGTGTCGGGGCGAGGAAGGATAGAGGGATAAGGGGCGGAAGGATGCCGTGAATGATCTTGAAAGCCAGGCAGGAGCATTTGAAATGAATTCTGGAAAGTACTGGGAGCCAGTGAAGATTGGTAAGTAGAGGGGAGACGTGGTCATATTTGCGTTTAGCAAAAATCAGCTTAGCCGCAGTGTTCTGGATAAGCTGGAGTCTGCGAAGACTTTTTTTCGTTAGGCCTAAGTAGATGGCGTTACAATAATCGAGTTTGGATAGGATGATGGATTGCACAAGAACGGTGAAATGCTTTTGGTGAAAATAGGATCTAACTTTCCTTAGCATGTGGAGGCTGAAAAAACAAGATTTTGCCAGGGAATTCAGGTGATCGTTGAGGGAAAGGGAGGAGTCGATAGTGATGCCAAGGACCTTGCTTGAGAACTCAAGGTGTAGAGCAGGGCCTGTGGGTAGGGTGAAGAGGGCGGGCAGGTGTGCTAATTTTGGGCTGAGCCAGAGTAATTTTGTTTTTGATTCATTTAATTTCATCTGTACTGAGGGACCAGGCGTGAAGTCTCATTATGCATGATGTGATGTTCTCTTGGAGGTTTGTAAGGTTTGGATCTGTTTCGAGGAGGATGAGGATATCGTCTGCATATATGTAAATTGTTTCAAGGGGGGATAGTTTAAGGAGCTTCAGGGAGGTCATATATATGTTGAAGAGAATAGGGGATAGGGGAGAGCCCTGTGGAACACCACAGGATGGTGTCCATGAAGCGGATTTGGAGCCGTTTGTGTTGACAATGTAGGAACGATCGCAAAGGAAGTTTGAGAACCACTTTAGGACAGAAGAGTCTATCCCAATCTCGGAAAGTTGGTAGATTAGTATGTCGTGATGCGCGACGTTGAAAGCCGCGGAGAGATCAAACTGTAGGAGAACAGCAAATTTGTTTCGGGCGTGTAGTTGTTGCACCTTTGAGATTAGGGAAACTAGGAGGGACTCGGTGCTGAAATTGGGCCTAAATCCGTATTGGTACTAATACCACTCCAATCATTCTCAATAGAACTACATAACTTATTCTCAAATATCCTGGGAAAATAGAACAATGGATGTTGCCGTCAAAACTGAAACTCAACCCTGAGAAAACTAAGATCTTCCTAGCTAGTCCTAATGATAAACTCAGAGAAGCTTCCATTTAACTTAATGGCCAAAAATTTGAAATAGCAAGTTATATCAAAATCCTGGGAGTTACTATAAGGTTGTATATGTTACTGCAATTTTAATAAACAACGCCTGCATCTTGTACATTATCTGCAGTTTTTTTTGTTGTTTTCTGCTTGCTGTTGTTCACTGCAGACCACGTTGGATTTTTCTTCCCCCCTTTTTTAGTTACTATAGAATGACACCTAACATTCGAGAATCACACAGATCAACTGACTATTTTATGGAAACTAAGAACTATATAAAAAAATATTTTGACATGGTGTCCTATAGAATACTAGTTCAATCCACCATCCTATCTACCTTAGATTATTGTAACATCACATATCTAGGGTCAACCAAGAAAACACTGCAAAGACTTCACCTTGGCTCAAAATGCTGCTGTATGTTTGATCTTTGGACTGAAAGTTTGACCATATAAGCCCTTTTTACATGCAACTCCATTGGCTCCCTTTTGAAGCTAGAGTGATTTAAAAAAAAAAAAAAAAATTTATTACAAAAGCAAAAAGAGGTTAGAAAATATAAAAGGATCCAATGAGGAGCTTCCACATAAAGCTTAGAGCAATGAATGAGTTTGAGCTCTGAGTGGTGGCCTGAGGTTCCAAAAAAACTGTATGATAATAGGTGTTTACTATCTCAGATGGTTAAGATCACTGTCGAGTTTAAACAGTATATTCATTGAAAAAACCACCTAAAAAAAATCACATAATAATTGTGCATTATAAGTGTTGTATTGTATAGCATTGAATTCTACTGCATCCTGCATCTTCACTGATATGCCTCAGTTCTCTTGTTGTGAACTACCCGGAACTTATCCATGACATCTACTATCTCTTCCTCTCCCTTAGAGATCCAATGTACTTGTCCCAAGTTTATTGAATTCAGATACATTATTAGTCTCTACTATCTCCACTGTGAGGCCATTCCATTTATTCATCACCCTTTCCATGAAAAAATATTTTCTGAGGTTATTCTGAGTCTATCCCTTTTCAACCTCATTCTATGCTCCCTCACTCCAGAGTTTCCTTTCAATTGAAAGAGACTTGCCTCATGTGCATTTATGCCATGTAGGCATTTGAACAATTCTATCATATTTCTCCTCTCCCGCCTTTCCTCCAAAGTATACATATTGAGATCTTTAAGTCTGTCCCCATACGCTTTATGACGAAGACCATGACCATTTTAGCAGTCATCCTCTGGACAGATTGCATCCTGTTTATATCTTTTTGAAGGTGCAGTCTCCAGAATTGTACACAGTATTCTAATTGAGGTCTCACCAGAGACACTGATCAAATTTAGTCAAAATGTAGGCACCACCACTTTACACAAGAGATTCATACTGCTGTAAGAATTTTATTTATTTTTAGGCTTAAATATACAGCCTTTCCTAAAAGTGTTTTGTATGAAGAAATTACATTATAGTGTAAGATTTAAAAAAATGGTGATTACAAGATTGTTGCATAGGCTGTTTAGGGGAGAAATATTTGGAAGCACTGACCTGAGGAAGACCTCCTCCATGGTGGTTATAGAAGCTCCATAGCTAGAGATGCCCAGTTCCTCTTGTCTCTGTTCCAGTTCTGTGAATAGAGCTTCAAACCTGTAAGGTATGGGGCAGAAAGAAATATGCTAATGACTAACCTCTCTCCTTTGCTACTGACCCAAATGTTTATCCTTATTACACATAGCTGAATAGGACTGCTCTGCTGGAGAACAAACTGACTGCAGGTATTATGCTATCTTACCGCATGGTGTCACTGCTCTGCTGGAGTCACAGACCACCAAAATAGCCACTCAGCGGGTATTTCACAGCGAATGATCACTGCTCCTTATTACCTGATGAGAATCCTGCAATTCCTTATAAGCTCCAACACCTTAGTGTAGCCATGAGTGGGACTGCCTCTGATGTAGGGTGAGGCCCAACAAAATACAGAGCTGGTAGGCACACCTAGTGGATGGCCAAAGAGCAGCTCTAGAAGCAACTCTAAAAGGAAAGAGTTATATTCTAAAGCCTGTGAAAAGATATTCATGTGTTTAAGTTACAGCCTCCAGAATTTACCTGTGTGTGCTCTCCTTTGGAAGTATGAATGACAGCTCTGCCCCTGCATTGCTCTCCAGAGTAGAATTTGGAACATAGCGGCAAATCAGCTGGGAGATCTCCCCCACATTGCAGTGCGGCTTCTTAACCATTATCATGTGATAGCCAGCCCCTGAGCAACACAGAGATTGCTTTTACATAAATGGAATGAAATAAAAGATTGACTTCAGACAGCTCTGCAAAGAACACTCAGTTATGCTTGGCTTCTCTTTCAGGTCTTATCTTAACTGCACAGGAGAACTCATACATTATTTAAGTAACACTGAATGTAGGCCAGTAGCATATTTACAAGGTGTGGTTAGTGAACAGAAGAAAGCCTAGTCAATTCTTGAGGACTATAAAACAAGGTTACCTTCCTGCATGGAGGTTCTCCATGGACTGCAGGGTAAGTTAGTCACACAATGGAAACGTCATCGGATGCAGCTAGGAAAGGATTTGCTCTCACTACTTTTAACAGGTTCCTTCTGTGCATGTGCTTAGCAACCCCACCACTAGTGAGTTCCCAGCCTTGCTTAGTTCATTCCAGAGAGGATGGTAGGTGGTTTTGTATGGCTGAGTTATCCTGCTCTCCATGAATAATGAGGATGAGTCAGCAACATAGTGATGACTCTCCAACTAAGGGGTGGAAAGGAGTGGAGTAAGGAAACACTGGTGCAAATGAGGTTACTGTAGTATTGAATGGAGAAAAGGAGTGGAGTAAGAAAGCACTGGTATTCTAATTGAGTGGAGTAAGGAAGCACAGTATTCTAATTGAGGTCTCACCAGAGACACTGATCAAATTTAGTCAAAATGTAGGCACCACCACTTTACATAAGAGATTCATACTGCTGTAAGAATTTTATTTATTTTTAGGTTTAAATATACAGCCTTTCCTAAAAGTGTTTTGTATGAAGAAATGAGGCTACTGTAGTATTGAATGGAGAACATGAGAAGGAATGAAGATTGGCAGCTGTACTGTAAGAACTTTGTGGGAGCTTTATTTAGCTCTAAAGAGTTGAGGTTATCCAAGGAATAACAGCAAACTTTCCCAATAATGCTTCAATGTGATAAAAGAAACAGAACACTGTCTGATTTTAGATTAGTGACACAAATATTAGATGGCAGTTAGTAGTAAGGCACCTCTGGGTCACAGCACATACTGGAGAATGGAACAGTATATCAGGACAACAGCAAAGCCATTGACAAATCACTGGTGTAAGCAGTAGTCTCGATGATTTAGGCACTATGGCAAGGGCTGGTTGGGCACCAAAGCAGTAAGAATCATCCAGAGGATTGAATGGCCAAAGTGGTCTGTGATCTGCAAAGGGTGCTGACTAAGAGGCCTTCTTGCAGATGTCTTTCAAAGGGGAAGAATGGAGGCTGGCCAAGGTGGTGACCTTAGCTCTGAGCTGGTGTGCATAGACCTTGTCACTCAATTCTAGATCCACCTACATTTTTAACAGAAGGGGTATGCAGTCAAAAATCCAAAGTGAGAGAAGGCATTTGGAAACTAGGGCTCTAGGCCTGTTTGGCTTGCATAAAATGAACAAATGAGAGGATTCTGGAAAGTCTTTGTCCTATGGAAAGTGTTCAGGGATCAAGTGCAGTCCTAAATATTCAGGTACTGTTACTCTGGAGTAGCATGTGGTTCAATTGCTGTGGAAGGCAGAAATAACCTGGAGTAAAAGTCTGGAGTAGGTCCTAAGGATGGTGTGATCATAGCTGAGCTTGCAACTTGATAATGCATTGGCAGAAATTATTGTGTCAAGGAAAAGGATCTTCCAGGCAATAAACTTGATGTATGCAATTCCCAGCAGCTCAAATGGGGTAGCATGAGCTAACAAAGGATGGTGTTGAGGTCCTATACAGGGGGACAGCACCAGATGCAGCAGGTGGTTCATGAGTTCTCTCATGAATGCGAAAGGTAAATATGGATTTGTTCTCAAGACAGTCATGGTAGACAGCCATGGTGCTCAGATGAATTCAGAGGATATCTTATGGCCAAAGTCTAACAAGTTGAAGAGGAATGGGGCACAAGGGGTTCAGCTGTGCAGAAGCATATCAGCACTAATTCATCTCCATCACATTCTGTGTCTGGTTCTATTCAAATTCTGGTGGTGAATCAAGTGTTGTGATATTGAGAAGTTTGTCTTCATGTTGATCTAAGCCAGGGTTGTCCAATGTCGGTCCTTGAGGGCTGCAATCCAGTCGGGTTTTTAGGATTTCCCCAATGAATATGCATGAGATCTATTAGCATATATAGAGATCTCATGATGGACACCCTAGTGAGAGAGATGGTCTTGAAGGTATTGAATGTGGAATGGATAAAGGTGATTTCTGCATTCCTTCATATCATGGAAGATGGAAGTAGTATTGTTTTTGTTTCCAGAGGGAGGAATGCCAAAGAGCTTTTGTCCTTCTGCAATAGTAAGTGATAGTAAAGTACAAGTTGAACTTGATGAATAGCTATTCTGGTATTTCGCATAGACCCTTGGAAGACTTTTCCCCATGACTCTTATGTTTTTATTTTGGGGGAAGCATTAGAATGGGAATGAGAGCTCTAAGACTTCAAGACAAATTCAACCTGGAGATGGCATTGACCTGGTATTTTACTTCCAGTTTTTGTGGTGGAGATTCCTGAGAAAGGTATCTGTCAGATTTTGTCATGACAATCAAGGAGTATTTTGTGCACGAGCACTTCTACCACAGACAGGGATGAAGATGCTGAAGACCTTGTTATATGGGTCAGATATACTGATAATTGTTGGGTGGCAAGTTTCAGAAAGAACCTGGGGTAAGTCAGTTCCTTGGATAGTAAGACAGGCAGAGGTGTCTAAGGCAGGGAATCAGACAGAATGCCTAAAGAGCTAGAAGATCTAGGGGTGAAAGCCACTCTCATGGTGGAATTTTAGAGTAATAGAAAGGGAGGACTGCTTTCAAAGAAGCCTATATAGTGGATGATCAAGGTTCTGGTACTGCCAGTTCCATCTGCTGAAGGTTAGGCATGGTTGCCTGAGCTAGATGTTGTTCCAGAAACCTGATACAGAGGTCCAATGTGCTAGTGAGATAGTGTGGTGGTGGAAGTGATCATTGTGAGAGGAACAGACATAGGTGTCTCTCTCTTTGGGATGGTCTGTGATGACTGAGTGGAGCCTGGAAGATGTACATCTGCATTTCCTGGGTTGGTCTGGGAAAGAGGAACTACTGGAGTGCTTGTGTCTGTGGGAATGTCTTTGTGAGCTTCTGGATGCTGCAGTTTCTTCAATAAGATAGTGTCTGTGGTGCCATGGGACTGTAGAGTCTTCAGAATAGCGAGCTATGTAGAGTGGGGATTCCCTAGTGCAGTGATGCTTTAAGAGAGTACAAAATGTACAGCACTGAGTATACCTTTTAGTGCTATATAAGTGATAAGTAATAGTAGTAGTAGTGGTTGGCTATATGGTCTTCTCATTTGCTATGAAGTCATGGAGACCGGCAGCGGGAGGAAGAGCCAAGCCCTGACAAACTGGAGCAGTGCTGAGATTGAAGAGCTCAAGAACAAGATGGGAGGGGCGTGCAGAGGACACTAGAAGAGAGGAGCAAGTTGAAGCCTCCAGATGAGCTGGAGCAGGCTGTTTAGACAGAGATTAATTTTTGCTCCGTCTTTATAGGTATCCCTTTTACTTATTCCGGGTGAAGATGTGTGCTTCTGATCAATGCCTCAAATGTTCCTACTCTCCATCCATTCTTGGACATCAGTTTTGGTCTTGTGTACAGATACAAACCTTCTGGCAGCAGATCCGTCGACATATCCAGCATATGTGGAATTATAAATTTGTTTTCAGCCCGGTAATGTTGTTCACTTTGGATCATCTTCCGCTCATTGCTCTGAAGGGATTCCGGAGTTTTTTGGCTCTCTCGGTGCTGTTGGGGGAAAAAAGTGATTCTGCACTGTTGGATCTCCTTGGATTCTCCGATGCTCTCTCATTGGCGCACTTTGATGTTGCAACAGGCCTCTATGGAACGTTTACAATTTTCCTCTTTGGACACAGTTTTGGGACGAACCTTTAGCCTTTGTTGGGAACCCTTTTGGCACACTTTAACACCCAGAGCTCGTAGTCATTTGTTGAATGTATGATTTTTCGTTATGTAGCTTGCATTGGAATGGAGTACGTTTCTTGCTTTCTGTGTTTCTTGTTGTATTGGGAGTGGGGTGGGGGGAGGGCGGGGCGCTCATGTATATGATGAAGTTTGGGAGAATATTGGTATTCAGGTATTTTGTTGTACACCATGTATTTTTGAGTGATCTGTTTTTCTTTTGTAAAAATAATAAAACATATTATTGCTAAAAATCCACTTTTGAGTGCATGGAGTAGTTGGGAGACCAGTGATAATATTCATGACCCCAGCAAGAAGCAGGGTGTGTTCCCACGGTGATAGTCATGACCCTAGCAAGACGCGGGGTGTGTTTCCACGGTGATAGTAGTCATGACCCCAGCAAGACGCAGGGTGTGTTCCCATGTTCGGGTGTTTGAGGTCCCCACCCTCCTCCTTGTTATAACATTGATCAAGTTTCACTAGACATAGTTCTATACACGTACATTTGTTGGGCACTACATTTACCAGGAAACAAATTATTTCTTAAATTTAAAAAGTGAACCCTTACCATACTTGTGTTTCAGAAAGAGAGAGGAGCCACAGCACTGTAGTTCACCCTTTGCCATAATGGCAATGCGATCCCCCAGTAGGTCAGCCTCATCCATAAAATGAGTGGTCAGCAGGATGGTTCGACCCCTCTTCTGCTGCTGAAGAAGATCCCAGGTAGCTCTTCGAGATGCTGGGTCCATTCCTGATGTTGGCTCATCTAACATCACCACCTGAGGGCAAAGAAAATAGCATCACCTACCCACCCTCAACCCTACAGTACACCGATACCATGAATCCATCAGAGGTTTCAAAGCTCATGTTTAGAACTGTTGTGAATCCTGAACTCCACATTTCAACTCATTACTGAACAGGTAGGTATTACCCTCTCTCTATGTGTTCAAATTTATTGGACCTGTGAGCTAATCTACATTAAAATTTTCCACTGATTTGAAAAAAATTTAGTTATGGTTAAACTGTAAAAAGCTAATTTGCTCTGTTTTTGTCTATAATAACAGTATGTTCAAGATGAAACCATTGTAATTGTTACATGTGATTGTATAAACACCCTGAAAAAAACCCCAAAAAACAAAAAAAAACAACCAACATAGGTTTATTTGCCAGTTTTAGACCATAAAGCTTTTAGTACCCTGAGCATTAACAGTCTGTTATGAGCTTTGGAGCCCCATCTCTGCTTGCAAAGAGATGCCCCTGAAAGGATCAACCAAGTGCTTGGAAATCATCCTGGAAATAAGAGGAGAAAACTGAAAACAAAATTGTGCTAAATATTGGTAATGAATTACCTAAAATAAGATAGGTCCTTTATAGATGGAATTCTCCCTTCTGTATTGTCTGCGAGAAGCATTTGCTGTAATCCAATCGCCTTTCTAAATCACCGATTCCATTAAGAGGATTAGGATTATTAACAAAACACCACCACCAGTTTGATTACAATACAAAGTTCATGAGAACACATTTCTGTCTCATACATACTTTGTGTTTATAGCACAATTAGAAGACAAAAATAACTGTTCACACCTCTTGAACAAAAATCTGATAATTAGGACTGTGAAAGGCAAAAAAGGGCTTAAAAAAACCCCCTGAAATTTGCCAGTTCATTAAGGAGTAGACTTCTAGCAGCCATGTTGGCCATGGCAAAAAAGTAGGCAGTTTCTATTCCATGTAAATTTTTTCTTTAGATGTCTTAAAAGCTTTTGGTTACAATATTTTTAATTGCGCAATAAAACAAGTATCCCAGCCTACAAAGATTCCACTCACCTTCACTACGTGTACAGCACAGCAGTGGTGTAGTTATGCAGAGAAGGGGGGGGTTGTGTCCCTACCATTTTGGGTTCAGGCCCCCTAAAATTGCAGCATCAACGGCCTGGCAGTTGGTGCACTTCCTATGGGCCGCAGCACTGCCCCTCCTCATACATGTTTGTTTTTTGCAAAAACTGAGCAAGTGGGGAGGGAGGCAATATGGCGGCGGCAATGTGGCTGCTGACTGCCAAAACACAGGTGGAGGACTTCTTTGGATGGCGGAATTTGGGGACTCCCCAACAGCCTCAAGTATTTGGGGATGCAGGAGGAGCATAGACAGCAGAGTGACAACAACCTCCCATACATACTTTAGGGTTAAGCTCCCTTAAAATTGATGATCTGGCTACATGGACGCAGCACAGACAAGAGGCAGGGAAAACTTCCCCTACATATATTGTTCCAGAATAATATAGGAATCATTGGGGGGGGGGGAGGTGTTGTAATAGAAAATCTCATTCATTTTATGCCTCATCACAAACAGGTACAGTGCAGGTGACAACAGTGGAAGATACAAATACAATGCAATGCATCTCAAACTGCAATAATGTAAGCTTCATGACACTAATGTGTGATAGTCTTTGAAAAAAAAAAAACTGACTTAGGTAGCAGATCCAAAATATTAAGAATGGCTGATTTTTCATGTTATAGGTCCATAGCACTCTGCAAAAGTTATATGTTTCAACTTCTCTAAGTGCTGTATTATAAATTATTTGCTCTTGTAGAATTCATTAAAACCTCATTTTTGTTTCTGGCTACTTTAGTCACCTTTTCCAGAGATGGTCACATATACTTAAGTTTGTTCTTTGTCAATACTTAAGGTGAGAGGATTTTAAACTGCACAGCCCACTGCCTCTCTTATACAGAAAAGGTGTAGGTTATGTTCTGTGAAAAACTTACCTTGGAGTTTCCAATGAGAGCGATGCCGATAGAGAGCTTGCGTTTCATGCCTCCAGACAATGTTTTTGAAAGTGAGCAGCGCTTTTCTTGCAAATCCAAGATCCTTAGGATTCGTTCTATTTCCTCTGGGCATTTCCACGGTGAGAAACCTTTCATCTAGAGAGAGACAGAGAGAAGATTATATACATACATACATACATACATACATATATTTAGTAGTTGCAATTTTTTCAAGAGTTTTACAGGGATACCTATAGATAGAGGTATCCCTGTAAAATTCTTGAAAAAATTGCAACTACTACAAAACACTGCAGCAAGACTGATCTATAAAGCAAGGAAATTCGACAAGATAAACTTACTGTTAAGGGAATTACACTGGCAGAGCAAAGCAGAATCAAATTCAAAATCGCCCGCTTTGTCTACAAATCACTAACAGGATAAAGTCCAGAGAGAATTGGCAATAGATGCCTACTTCTTCAAACTCAGAATAAAGTAAGAATAAGCAGGAAACATATCTTATTTCCTATGGAAAAAAAGTGAAATTCAAAGACCATCATCAACTTTCCTTTGAATACCAAGGATCAAGAATTTGGAACAAACTGCCAGTTGCAATTACATCCTCATCAACCCACACCATATTTCGAAAGACCACAAAGACATACCTTTTCTAAAGATGATCTTCTAAATAATCACTGCCATCCCTAACTCTAAACATGCCTCTCTCGGCAGCCTAGCATCCTTCTGGATATGGCCTCTGCCTTGCCACATTGTTTTGTTGTCTTAAGATCCTCTGGCATACCTAGCATATGTGACACCCGGGCCCATCATTTTTTGGCACCCCCCCCCCCATCTGTACGAAAAACATGATTTTTAGTAACAAGCCACGTCACACATGAGTACCTAGGAAAAGGCAGCATCTTACATACTGCAGTGAGTGGTACAACATCAATACACCCATTGTAAAACTAAACAAGCCAGACTAGTACAGATCAATCCTACACCGTCAATCCTAACAGAAAACCATGTCTTTCGAACACACAGAAAACACCTTCGCCTAGTATGGAATATGTCATCAAACTTTCCCCTCTCCCTTTTACAAAACTGTAGTGTAGATTTTAGCCACGGTGGTAACAGTTCTGATGCTCATAGAATTCTGAGCATTAGAGCTGCTACCACCACGGCTGGTGCGAAAAAACGCTCCACAGTTTTGTAAAGGGGGGATATAAATAGAAATACATAGTCAAAAGTTAAATTGAACCAGCAAGAAAATGGACTCTGCATAAAATGCAACACCACAGAAACAGTGACACATGTCTCCTAAAGCAATAAATAAATAGAAAATTTTAGTTCTACCTTTGTCTTCTCTGGTTTCTGCTTTCCTCATCTTCTTGTTACTGTCTTCCTTCCATCCACTTTCTGCCATCTCTCTGCCCCTCTCTATATGGCATCTTCTCTCCTTCTATGCCCCTTCCAGAAACTGTATGCCTCCCCCTTCCATCTCTCCTTTCACCCCCATTGGTCTGGCATCTCTCCTCTCCTTCCCTTTCCCACACCTCTCTTCAGCAATCCCTTTCTTCCCTCATTTTCCTTTTCAATTTATTTTCTGCATCCATCTAGATCAATGGTCTCAAACTCAAGCCCTTTGCAGGGCCACATTGTGGATTTGTAGGTACTTGGAGGGCCGCAGAAAAAATAGTTAATATCTTATTAAAGAAATGACAATTTTGCATAAGGTATAGTTTATAAATTTAACTCCCCCCCCCCGAAGGCCTGCAAGTTCCCCCTTCTTTGCAGCATCCTCCCCGGCCTCCCGGTCGTAATTTCAGCTAATTACCGCAGCCTGCAGAGAGGATTGCTGGTGCTGTAGCGTTCCTCGCAGGCTGCCATTGGCCTCCGCAGCATGTTTCCTCCTCAGCAGTCTCGCCCCTTCTCTGACATCAGGGGCAGGATTGCAGCAGAGGGAACATGATGCCGAGGACGACAGCAGCCTTCAAGGATCGTTACCGTACCGGCAATCCTATCAGTAGGTTGCGGTTATTATCTGAGGGTAAGAGCGGGAGGCCAGGGGGGAAGCCAGAGGATGCTGCAACGAGCGGGCAGCACTAGTACAGACTGCGGGGCGCAAAACTGTACCTGGCGGGCTGCATGTGGCCCCCAGGCCGCAAGTTTGAGACCACTGATCTAGATTATGTTCTTACTACCCACTCATCAATTTCCTTTTTTACTGTATACCTACAGCTCCCCACCTCTTTCCCTCACCCCCTCAAGTATTTCCCTAACTCAATCCTTTTCCCCCATCTGCTCCTTTTCCCTACTTCCATCATCTGCCCTCTTCTCACTCTCCTTTCTCCCCACTTCCATCAATCTGCCCCCTTCTCTCAATCTCTCCATCCACCACAGGCCCATCTTTCTCCCTTCCTCACCTTTCCGATTTTGGCAACAAGATTTGCAACCCCCCCCCCCCCCACGATAACACTTAAGATTGGCAAAGGGCCTCCTTCTACCCCTGGCATCAACAGAACTTCAGATCGGCAACGCGGTGCTCAGTCAAAAGTGGAAACAGGAAGCTGAGTCAGAGGGAAGCTTTTGACATTAGCACTAGAGAATGACACAGGGAAAAAATCTGTCCCCATCACTGCCCCGTCCCATTCACCGCCATCCCATTCACCGCCCCGTCACCGTCCCTGCACCATCCATACAAGCCTCAGTACTGCAATATTTAGCTTATTCCTTCCTTATAAATCAAAGTTCTGGCTGCTGAACTGGAGAAAGAGATGTTCAGCTGGCAGGGCTTTGTTTATAAATTTTTATCAACACAACTAATATACTACTTTATCCTGAAGCAAAAAAAAAAAAAAAAAAAATTCTACCTTTTTTGCATGGTTTCTGCTTTCCTCATGTTCTCATTCAATTCCTTCCATCCACTTTCTCTCTTCTCTCTGAGTCTTCCATTTGCTCCGTTAGTGTGCCTCTCCCTTTCTCCCCCCATTCCAAATTGGTCTGGCACCCATCTTCTTCCCTCCGCTCCCCCAATAATCTGGCATCTGTCTTCTTCCCTGTCAGCGTCTTCTCCCCACTCTCTCTTCCCCATTTCCCTTCAGTGTATTCTCCCTACTCTCTCTTCCCCATTTCCCTTCAGCGTCTTCTCCCCACTCTCTTCCCCATTTCCTTTCAGCGTCCTTCTCCCCCCCTCCCCATGTCCTGTCAGCGTCCTTCTCCCCCTCTGTCTTCCCCATGTGCTTTCAGCGTCCTTCTCCCCCCCTATCTTCCCCATGTCCTGTCAGCGTCCTTTTCCTCTTTCTGTTTTCCCCATGTCCTTTCAGCATCCTTCTCCCCTCCTGTCTTCCCCATGTCCTTTCTGCGACCTTCTCCACCACCCCCGTCTTCCCCATGTCCTTTCTACGTTCTTCTCCCCCATCTTCCCCATGTCCTTTCAGCGTCCTTCTCCCCCCCCGTCTTCCCCATGTCCTTTCAGCGTCCTTCTCCCCCCGTCTTCCCCATGTCCTTTCAGCGTACTTCTCCCCCCCCCCGTCTTCCCCATGTGCTTTCAGCATCCCTTCTCCCCCCTCTGTTTTACCCATTTCCCCTTAAGCGTCTTTTCCTCTCCACTCCACCTTTCTCTCTCCCTGCCCCTTACCTTCGTGGCACTTCCCCCCCCACCCGCCCGCCCGACAACAGGCCCAGTCCGACCGACAACAGGCCCAGTCCGACAAACCTTCCTGCCCTGTGGCCACGAGTCTAAATTACCTTCTTACAGAAGCTGGAGTATTGAAGCTGTGTGTGGCTGCCGAAAAGGTCATCTCTGATGCAACTTCCGGGCAGGGAGGTTTGTCGGACTGGGCCTGTTGTCGGGCGGGCGGGCAGGGGGGAAAGAGCCATGAAGGTAAGGGGCAGGGAGGGAAAAAGGGAGCTGTTTCAACACTATTTACCGCTGAATTTTCCGGAACTGGCCGGCTGTGCACCCCCCCTAAGGCTGCACCCGGGGCGGCCCTCCCCCTCTCATCTCCTAGTAAATACATCTCTCTTGGGTTTTTACATCCTATGTGAATCACCCTACTTTTCTTTGCATTAAACTTTAAACTGCCAAATATTAGACCATTCTTTTAATATTTTTAAATCACTTCTCATCTTGTCATCTTTCTTGCAAATCTGTCTCATCCTGTTTGTCTATCTTGGCTGTTTAGATTGTAAGCTCTTCCAAGCAGGGACTGTTTTCTTCTTTGCGACTCTGTGCAGTGCTGCGTGCGTTTGGTAGCACTATAGAAATAATTAGTAGCAGTAGTAGTCACAAAAAGTTGTAAACAAAAAAAGTTAAACTTTCCCTTCAATAATGTCACTCACAAATACAGTGAATAGAATTGGGCTTCATACCAATCCTTGGGATACTCCCTACTCACCCTTCTTTCCTCCAAGTGAATTCCATTCACTTCCACCCTCTGACGTCTGTCAGTCAACCAGTTTCTAATCCAGTTCACCATTTTGAGTCTTGCTTCAGCCCATTGAAATTGTTTACAAGCCTCCTATGAGGAAGTGTGTCAAAAGCTTTGCAGAGGTAGAGAACTATGAAGGTCAGAATGTGTACACAGTACTTCCTCTTTGACTGGATGCCTCCCCTTCACAAGGAGAATGTTTCCTGAAAACCTCTTCGGAAAACACAGTAAAAAAATGTGCTCAAAAGTTTAAGCTATGAGGTGAGAATACTGGCATACTCAAAGTGGAAGTTTGACTTTTCCATACATTTTAAGCTGTCATGTGATAAAGAAGGGCAGTGGTATCCCATGCATTGTGCACAAAAGCAATGACTTCTGGCAGTTCCACAGTCTAGAGAGACTCTGTACTGGAACACAGCTAGTAACAGTCTCTTCAAATTGCTGTTAATTTTGAAACCAGAGTTACTGAAAAGAAATGAACAGTGTATGGTGCTCGATTACTGCTGAACCAAGTAAAGTAGCAAGCAAGATCAGAGCCCTATGGCATCAGCAACAGCTGAAAGATGAAGTCTTTTTGAGAGAGGAGATGTCAATCTACTCTACCTAAAATACATACCAGAGGCAGAGTCAAAGAGATAATACATTGTCACCAAAGAAT
This sequence comes from Geotrypetes seraphini, assembly GCF_902459505.1. Lineage (NCBI taxonomy): Eukaryota > Metazoa > Chordata > Amphibia > Gymnophiona > Dermophiidae > Geotrypetes > Geotrypetes seraphini. The sequence continues at coordinate 54,712,523 of NC_047094.1, read as the reverse complement.
AAAAGAAAAGGGGCATACATATATTTTTCTCCCCATAAAGTGCAAATATGGGATATATGTATGGTATTTATCTTACATCAGAGTAGAAGAAAAGATGCTCCTCGACAGTCATGTTATCAAAAAGAACATCATGCTGGGGACACAAACCCAAGCTTTTTCGGATTAGCACCATTTCCCGTGTGATCTCATATCCATTGATGTATGCCTCCCCACTTGTGGGAGGGTATAGTCCTGAGGGTAAAATCATACCAGGAAAAACAATCAATCATTCTATAAATCCATGGACTCCTACAAAGAGTGTCACATTAGATTTTACAAGGCAATGAATTTTGAAGCTTGTTTCCACAATCTAGAGAAAAGATTAATTTTTTGCACATATTTCCCAAACCTCTCATCTTTTCCTATCTTGCAGTAAATGGATCCTCACATACACATCATAGAAAAGTATAGTTGTCAGACTTGCCCCATACCTGTAAGCATAGACAGTGTAGTACTCTTGCCTGCCCCATTGTGCCCTAAAAGTACTGTGATCTGCCCCTCATACATGTTCAGGGTCAGGTCCCTCACTGCTTCCTTGCTTTTCTTTCCCATCTTGAACACCTGCAGATAAAACAAAAATTTAAGGAACAAAGAAGTCTGTCTTGACCCTCTGTACACTGAAGTAATAGCAGTTCTGGCTTGTTATAGGCATGCTATCAGCAGGAATTTAATAACCCAAACCACGGACCCATCAAAACAATTGCATCCAAAGTCATTAAAATTAGAGTCAAGAACTTTCTGTTTATAAAGTTTAACATGTGGACTATATTATTCATGTATGGGCAATTTCATAGCAGGTTCATAAGTGCACAAAAGATAGAAGAAAAAAAGGGCTGTGCTCAGTACTGGAGATCTGGGGATTTTGGGTTGGAAAAGGGGGGCGGGGGGAATTGGTCTCATTTTTGTTCAACTATTTTGTGATTGGGGATTTTCTCTTTATTATTCTGTAATGTGGAAATTCTGATTACTATGATGGCTGTTTTCTTTTTTGGTTGTATTATCTATTTTTCTTAATAAAATTGTTTGAACGTAAAATCAAAGTCAAGAAAACAGTTGATGTCCAGAGTTTCTCCTTCCTCAACCCTCCTTTTTCATTACTCCACTTTTCTATCCTCAGGTGTCAATTCAGTGAAGTAGAGGGGGGGGGGCAGGAAAACAATTTATCTGTTTATCTTTAACCTAAAAATCTCTGTACAAATACAGAAATAGCTGTTTCAGATCTTGTGGGTCAATTTCGTTTAGTACATCAAAACATTCAAATTTCTAAAGGCTTTTTGCACAACACTCATAATAAAATTTTACATAGCTGGTTAAGTTGCGAGTTCCCTATTGAATATCCATGACTGTATTTTGTGGAATGTTTAAGAAGCCATTCTGCAAATTTTAGAAATTTAAACATTTTACATATTCATAATATGCAAAGGAAACAATGACACATAATATAAACAAACAATCTAGGGCAGGCCTGCACAACTCAAATGATCCGGGACCGAAATGAAGTCAGAAAATGTAGCGAGGTGCCGCAGGTAGTGGCCACAGCTCGAGGCACCCAAAAGTTTGCAGACGTTGCCATGATGACATCACATGCATGCGTGACATCATCATGTTGGCATCCGCACATGTGCAGAGGCCTTCCAGAAGGGCCCCGAGATGCCAGTAGGGGGTGCCAGTAAGGAAGAGGGCGGGAGAGAAGGAGAGGCACTGGTGGTGGCTGATTGCCTAAAGCAGTGTTTCTCATCTACTTCAAGCTAAATACCACAACCACAGACCTCCCAAGCTCTGCCCTAAACCCACTCATGCTCTGCCCCAGATCCTGCCCCATTTACTAATTATAATGAAATTTTTTCCTTTCATTTTTCATATACACACACACAATACACACAGATGGATATAAATTCTCAAAACTGACACATTTCAATCACTAAATTGAAAATAAAATACTTTTTCCTACCTTTGTTGTCTGGTGATTTAATTAGTTTCTGGTTGGATTTCCTTCTGAGTGTGCATCCAACATTTCTTCACAATCCAGCACCATCCCCTTTTGAGTGCAGGTCTATCTCTTTTCCCTCTGCTTACCTTCCCCAGATCCAGTGTCAGTTCTCCTTTGTACCTACCACCATCTTTGTTCCAGGTCTCCCTCCTCTGTTATGATCTTGCATATCTCTGTTCTTCCTCAAGGTCTCTCCCCCTCTGTCTGCACCTTCCATAGTCCAACATCTGCCTCCTGTTTAACCCCTATGACTTCCTCCAATCCTGACCAGTCCTGTCCCAAAATGAGATCATATGGGGCCCCAGGAACTAAGGCAACAGAAATTGGATATACCCTATCCTGATATAACAAAGTAGTAGGTCTAAGGGAATACCTTACTTCATCTCCGTGTATACACTTTATGACCACTCTCCTGGTATGGGAAACTTCCTTCTCCCCGGGGAACACCTTCCTCCAAAACCGCATGGCCATTATGGACTGATCGGCCCCTGTATCAAGCAGGGCTATTGTTTCATGTTCTCCCACAGAAACCCTAATGATACATACGGCACGTGGTCCTCCCCCTAGTGTATCGGACTCAGATGATTCAGAGTGTGTCCCTTGAGAGCCCTGACTAGATAAATTTGATCCCTTTTGATCCAGGCCCCTCCTCCCATGTCCAGCATTTGTTCTCTTTGCCTCTTTCTCTCTCCCTCCTTGGTCCAGAATCTTTCCAACTCTCTACAGTCTCTTTCTCTCTCTTCCTTCTAGACACCTTCAAGTCCAACATCTGCCCCCTCTCTTCTGCCTTCCCTTTGTTTCAGATCTATCTGTCTTTCTCACTCTCTCTGTCTTCCCCTCCCCAGGGCCTGACGTCTCTTCATCTTTCTTCCATTCTCCCCAGTCTCCCTGTTCGCGGCCTGACTTCTCTCCCTCATTCTAAAGCGCTCCATCTCCACATCCTACCCGCGTAGGCCACGCTGACTGACCAGTTCAGGGTCCTGGGACGAAAACTGAAGCAGAGTACCCGGAGGATAGCATTCTCAGAGATCCTGCCTGTACCGAGAGCAGATGCAAAGAGGCAGGCGGACCTCCAGGCTGTGAATGCATGGTTGAGGAGATGGTGCCAGGAGGAGGGCTTCCACTTTGTAAGGAACTGGACGTCCTTCTGGGGGAAGAGTAAGCTCTACCGGCGGGACGGCCTGCACCTGAGCACAGAGGGAAAGCCGACAGCTGATCTGATGTTGACGCTTCGGACAACAGTATCCAGAACAGATGCTGAACGGGCTAACTGCATGGAGGAAGTAGAGAGACCAGTGGATCGTATGATCAGACAGCGAGGGAAACAACAGGTAAAGGGAGCTTGCTGGGAGGAGACTAAGGGGCATGGAGACACAGGGGGACTGGGTGGCACGAGGGCGAAAGCTGAGAGCATTATAGGGGCTACACAAGGCGAGGGGGATGGAACAGAGGCCGGGGCCCAGGAGGGGGCAAGAAACCTCAGAGGAAAAGCGGGGAAGTGGGGTGGTGGAAATGTGGGGAAGCTGAAAGCTACGAGGGTAAAGGCTGAGGGCAAAGCAGAAGTACAGGGAACAGGAGAGGCGGCCCAGGTGAATGCAGAGGTGAATACAGAGGTGGAGGAAAAACGACGGGACCTGCGGTGCTTATACGCAAATGCAAGAAGCCTCATGGCCAAGATGGGTGAACTAGAGGTCGTGGCCAAGGGGGAAGACCTAGATATAATTGGAATTACAGAAACATGGTGGACAGAGGAGAATCAATGGGATGTGGCGCTGCCGGGGTACAAGCTCTACAGGAGAGACAGGACCCACAAGAAGGGGGGAGGCATAGCACTATATATAAAGGACTCTATCTACTCGGTCGGGACGGATATGGCAACGAAGGCAGAGGGGCTGGAATCGCTATGGGTCAAATTGCCGGGAAACAAGGCATAAAACTGGGGGCTGTACTATCGCCCACCTGGTACGCCGGAAGGAGTCGGACATGACTTGGAAGCTGAACTGAGACAGGAGTGCAGGACTGGAAGGGTAACAGTGATGGGGGACTTCAACTACCCAGGGATTGACTGGAGTACGGGTCACTCCAACTGTAATAGGGAAACAGGATTTGTAGAAGCTGTAAGGGACTGCTTCATGGAGCAACTGGTCAGGGAACCGACGCGAGGGAGGGCTACTCTTGACCTCATCCTGAACGGATTAGGGGGGCCTGCAAGAGGGGTAGAAGTGGGAGGACCACTAGGCAACAGTGACCACAACACGATCAGATTCACATTAGAAAGGGGGACACCCATAGTAAGGAGGACCGCAACAACTGCGCTCAACTTCAAGAAAGGGAACTATGTTGCTATGAGGGAAATGGTGGGGAGGAAGCTCAGAAACATCTTTAGGATGGAGACTGTGGAAAGCACCTGGACCCTATTCAGGGACACCCTGCAGGAAGCACAAAGAATGTACGTCCCCAGTTTCAGGAAAGGCTGCAAGAATAAGCGGTCAAAGGACCCGGTTTGGATCTCAACAGAAGTAAAGAGGGCAATAAATGATAAAAAAGTATCCTTCCAGAGATGGAAAAAGGACCCAACGGAGGAAAATCACCAGGCGCACAGGAAATGCCAAAAAGAATGCCACCGAGAGGTTAGAAAAGCAAAAGGGAAATACGAAGAGGGGCTGGCCAGGGAGGCGAAAAACTTCAAGGCATTCTTCAGTTACGTAAAGGGGAAACGACCAGCGAGAGAGGAGGTGGGGCCGTTGGACGATGGGGATAGGAAGGGAGTGATTAAGGAGGATAAAGAGGTAGCTGAGAGGTTGAACACATTCTTCTCATCGGTTTTCACGAGAGAAGACACATCTAATATACCGGACTCAGAGGAGCTCATGAGTGGGGAACAGGCTGAAAAATTGGAGCACATAGAGGTAAGTAAGGAGGATGTCCTCAAACAGATAGACAGGTTAAAATGCGGCAAATCACCAGGTCCGGACGGGATACACCCAAGGGTTCTAAAGGAGCTAAGACAAGAAATAGCGGGCACAATCCAGCATGTTTGTAACCTATCCTTGAAAACTGGAGAGGTACCAGAGGACTGGAAATTGGCGAATGTCACACCTATCTTCAAGAAGGGATCGAGGGGTGACCCCGGGAACTACAGGCCGGTGAGCCTGACTTCAATTATAGGGAAGATGGTAGAAGCTATGATAAAGGACGGCATTTGCGAGCACATTGAGAGAAATGGCCTACTGAGAACAAGCCAGCATGGATTCTGTAAGGGAAAGTCGTGCTTAACGAACCTTCTGTACTTCTTTGAGGGAATAAGCAGTCGGGTGGACAATGGGGAACCCATAGACATCATTTACTTCGATTTTCAAAAGGCTTTCGACAAGGTGCCACATGAAAGGCTGCTTAGGAAACTGTGGAACCACGGGGTGGGAGGGGATGTGCTCAGATGGATCGAGCACTGGTTGTCGGGTAGACTGCAGAGGGTCGGAGTAAAGGGCCAATATTCTGACTGGCGGGGAGTCACAAGCGGTGTGCCACAGGGATCGGTGCTGGGGCCGTTACTCTTCAACATATTTATCAATGACCTGGAAAAGGAAGCAAAGTGCGAGGTTATAAAATTTGCAGACGATACCAAACTGTGCGGCAGAGTTAGCTCCAGGGAGGAGTGTGAGGACCTGCAAAGGGACCTAGACAAGCTGGAAGACTGGGCGAACAAATGGCAAATGCGCTTTAACGTGGAAAAATGCAAGGTCATGCATATAGGGAAAAAGAACCCGTTGTTCAACTACAAATTGGGAGGGGCATTGTTGGGAGAAAGCAATCTTGAGAGAGACTTGGGTGTGCTGGTGGATCCATCACTGAAGCCATCTGCACAGTGCGCAGCGGCCTCAAAAAAAGCCAACAGGATGCTGGGCATCATAAAGAGAGGCATAACAACTAGGACGCGGGAAGTCATCATGCCACTGTATCGAGCGATGGTGCGTCCGCATCTGGAATACTGCGTTCAATATTGGTCGCCGTACCTCAAGAAAGACATGGCGGTACTTGAGAGAGTCCAAAGGAGAGCAACGAAACTGGTAAGAGGGCTGGAACACTGCCGATATGCTGAGAGGTTGGATAGGCTGGGGCTCTTCTCTCTGGAAAAAAGGAGGCTCAGGGGTGATATGATAGAGACCTTCAAGATCATGAGGGGCATAGAGAGGGTGGATAGGGACAGATTCTTCAGGCTGAAGGGGACAACAGGTACGAGGGGGCATTCGGAGAAACTGAAGGGAGATAGGTTCAAAACGAATGCAAGAAAGTTTTTTTTCACCCAGAGGGTCGTGGACACTTGGAATGCGCTACCGGAGGAAGTGATTAGGCAGAGTACGGTACAGGGATTCAAACAGAGACTGGACGGATTCCTGAAGGATAAAAGGATCGTGGGATACTGAGAAAGCTAACCAGAAAATAAATATAGAATCCCAACCAGGTCGTGCATGTGCAAGACCGGAAGGCTAGGACTTTGATGGGAAGATAGGACTCAATAGGAAACCAAGGTGGCATGGGGGCCCCTTCTGGTGATTTAGACAGGTCATGACCTGTTTGGGCCGCCGCGGGAGCGGACTGCTGGGCAGGATGGACCTGTGGTCTGACCCGGCGGAGGCACTGCTTATGTTCTTATGTCTCTGATTTTGCTTCTCCAACGTCCTGCTCCCTCTGCCGCAACTTCTTTACATGTGCTACGTCCCGCCCTGCCGGAAACATGAAGGCAGAGGGAGCGAAATATAGCCACAGGAAAGCACTCTTCGCGATGTCCCTCCATTTTACATGTGCATCCCACGCAAAGCTGTAGCAGCCTGCGGAGAACTGAGCAGTTCTATGAGGGAAGGTAAATGGCTTTCAAGCAGCAGAATCTCCTGCATCCCCAGGTAAACATGCGAGAACCCAACCGCGAGCCTTCCAGCCGAGCAAAGATGTCCTGCGTCACGACACGCCAAGCTCATGCTGCGCATATAAAAAAAGAAAGGCAGCCAGCCAGTACCAGCAGAGACGAATGGGGAAATGGACGCCAACGCCAACCATGCAGGTTGAGGGGGCTTGAATCAAAGGTCCTCTGCTCGATTAGAAGAGGACGAACCTCAGCGAGATCTAACGGCGAAGCATTTCAGGTCAGAAAAAAAGGAAATGCATATTTTCACAGATCGCCTTCCCTCAACACCCCTTCCCCACATGGGCCGTAGTGAGAGCCGTTTTGGGCTGCATGCAGCCCGCATGTTGTGCAGGGCTAATCTAGGGGAAAATAATCGAAATAGAAACCATGTGCCAAAATTAAGTCCACATTATGAAAGCAACAATTATATAGTAATTATATAGTCAAGAAAAAAATAAGCAATCAAAATAGAATAAGAGTTTCTATCTTATAAAAACCTCTACCCTATCTTAGGAATACATTCAGTTTATTGAGAACAAAATATACTCATACCTACACTATCACCTATATTGTGACTTCCAGAAAATTCTCAAACTGAGTAGGGTCTAAAAAGATGAAGCTCATCCCTTCCAACCTATTAAACACTTACATGGGAATCTAAAAAAAAAAAAAAAAAAAAGTGGTTCCCAAAGCTACAGCCTCAGCACCGTGAGGTTGTGGGTTCAAGCCCAGCGCTGTTCCTTGTGACTCTCTGGGCAAGTCACTTAATCCTCCAATGCCCCAGGTAAACTAGGTAGATTGTGAGCCCGCCAGGACAGATAGGGAAAAATGCTTGAGTACCTGAATGTAAAACCACTTAGACAACTTCCATTGATAGGTGGTATATAAATAATTAATAAACTTGGAAACTTACCCCTTCCCCACTTTTACAAAACTGTAGTGCAAATTTTAGCGCCGGCCACTGCGGTAACAGCTCAGATGCTTATAGAATTCCTATGAGAGTCAAAGCTGATATCGCCGTGGCTGATGCTAAAAATCGCTCTTGCAGTTTTGTATAAGTTGGGGTTAATTAATAAACTTGTTTGTGATTTAACACCAAGAAAGTGCTTTCTATGTAATTGAGTGGCCTCGGCCACATCTGGGAAGATTTGAATCTTCTGACCACAAAAGGCAGCATCTTTATTTTTTAAGCGAGCCTTTGCATATTGTGTTGTCATTGTAATGTAACATACTTTGTATTGTTATTTCAATATTGTTACTGCTATAATTGTTTGCCTATGCTTGACTTATTCTTACTGTACACTGCCTTGAGTGAATTCCTTCTAAAAGGCAATAAATTTATCTATCTATCTATAGTATTGACAATATCATTACAGCTCTCTAGGAAATTAAAATCAAGACTTACTCCTCCCAATGCATCTAGGACATCTTCAACAGGGTTCTCCACATGAGAACTTCGAGGAATATAATAACTATGAGCAACAGAGAGATCTTTGTTATGTACTACATGTATAGTTTTAGGGAGATCTGCAGATAAACTAAACCTTAAGTTTATATACCGCATCATCTCCACAATCGTAGAGCTTGGCATGATTTACAGTAGCTTAGTAAGAAGGAACTCCATAGTAACGGTTACAGATAAACTAGTTTCACCTTGGCCTGCTCTAAGACTACCTTGTTTTATGTTAACCAAGTATTTAACTAACTTGGACTGAATGCAATTGTTTCAGTTTGTTTGCTTTAAAAGACAATTATTGATTCTGACATTGTCAAGAACTATTATAATGTCCTTCACTTGGCATATCTCCCACTCATACTTCACCCTATGCTTTCAAAAGAAACCATAGAGGTGCATGGGTTCTTTTTTTTTTTAAACTATCTTATTTTGCCCAGTCACTTATCCTCCTGATCAAAAATGGAACAACTTTTCCCCTGCTCTGATCATACCCAGATTCATGGTCCTAAGCTAGCAGCAATCCTTCCCCTCAGTTTACATTGTTCATGTGGACTTTCATCTAGTCGGCCCATGTGGAGGAAATCTGTGTATAGGGTTACCATATGGTTCCAGAAAAAGGAGGATGGACTGAGACACCCGAGTTTTACTTCCACTGCTTTCAATGGAACTAAAATCCAGATGTCTCTGTCAGTCTTTACTTCTATTGCTTTCAGTGGAAATAAAACTCAGATGTCACAAACTATCCTGCTTTTTCTGGAGCCATATGGCAACTCTATTTGGGTACAATTATTGACATGATATGACAAAACAAGTGAGAAGATTTAAAACTAACCAAAAAAAAAAAAAAATGGGTGGGGAGAAAGCAAATGCAGCAGGTATGCCATAAAGTGGAGACTCTGACAAGTGTGCATGTTTAATCCTTAAGTACAATCTCTGACAGTTTCCTCATTTGGGAATGGGGGATGTGCACTATTATTTTCCATTTGTATGCTGGCCAGAATAGTGCAGCCAACTATAAATAACTTCATATGTTGGTGGCCTTCAGCAATGTACATATGCCATGCTTACTTTGGATAAATGCTTGATTTTGATTCCAGATATGAGGTCTGTGGGCTCTTCTTCAATGAACTCTCTCTTCAAAGCTTTCTCTGGATCCTCTTCCTCCTCTTTTTCTCTCCCTAAGACAGTTATTGGCGTACCACACCAGTACAAAGGCTGAAGAGAATAAATCATTAGTCACAATACATATAGTGGTATATGTGCTTTGGGAAAGTACTCTAGTTTGCATGCAGGAAGCAATAGCATGTATATTAAGAAGAGGGAGTGTGAATCCACATCTTTTCTATTTAGATTTAACTACGTATGTTTACAAAACATTTATTGAAAATCACATACAGAACTAGCAAAATTTTTCAAAAGGTTTTTGTGAGGTAATCAGATCAGTAATAAAGGTATAGCCTCACTCAGGCTATACCTTTATTATTACAAAACATTTATTGACATGTATTTAGGCAATTTTAATTATTTAGTATTTTATGCTAACATTACTTCAGTAAACCATCTTGTGCAACAGTTCAGTATAAAGCACAGCTACTTACCTGTACCAGGTGTTATCCTAGGACAGCAGGCAGATATTCTCGCATGTGGGTGATGTAATCCATTGAGCCCAGTATGGACAGTGTGAAAGTGTACTGCCACTTTAACTTTTCAAAGTCTCAAGACTGATGGTACCACACATATATTGGTGCTTTCCCATTCGAGGTCGGCTTGTAGACCATCAGTTCAGTAAAAAAATAAAAAAGCTAAGAATCCAACTAGGGGAGGAAGGAGGGTTGTGAGAATATCTGCCTGCTGTACTTGGATAACATATGTTAAGAGGTAACTATGCTTTATCCCAGGACACGCAAACAGCATATTCTCACATGTGGGACTCCCTACCAATGGGTTAGAGGAAAGTTGGCTTTATGTAGAGAATACATTTTGCAGAACTGCTTGGTTGAACCAGCTGTCCCACATGGATTTTCCAGACAGTAATGGGATGGGTAAATATTAAGCTCATCCATCTACATCCGGAGCACTCCCCGTTTAGCCACCAATGGAATCATCATTGTTAATATCTTTTGATGTGGTAGGGTATGGAAGAGGAGGGCCTCTGGGCAGATTGAGTGGTGATAGCCACTACTGAAAGGAATGAAGCACTGAGGTTATTTGCAAATGGAGTTATATGAACTGTAGATGCCAAGACACATCATTTGATATGGTGATGCTTTGAAGAATGGAGACCTTCCGACAGATATAACTTAGATTGTTGAGCCTCTGTTATGGTAGAAAGGCTTGAGTTTGAGTTGTGTCCAGAAGTGCCTCACTGAATTTTAGCATTTGAATGGGTTAGAGAAGAGATTTCTCATAACTGACTGCAAATCCCGGAAGTTCTAACAATTGAACAGTTGTGTTCATGGTCTGGTGAGCTTGATGAGACGCTGGGGCCTTGACCAACTAGTAGTCTAGGTAAGGGAATACCTGAAAGCCACATGAAACATAGAAACATGATGGCAGATAAAGGCCAAATGGCCTATCAAGTCTGCCCATCCGCAGTAACCATTATCTCTTTCTCTCTCTGAGAGATCCCACATGCCCTTTTGAATTCAGGCACAGTCTCTGTCTCCACCATCTCTTCTGGGAGACTGTTCCATGCACCTACCACCCTTTCTGTAAAAAAATAATTACCTTAGATTACTCCGGAGCAGAAGGATGAAGCTACTACAACTAAGCATTTCATGAGTACTCTGGATAAGCCAGACCAAACGGTAGCACTTTGTACTGGAAGTGGCGAGTTTCCACTCAAAATCAAAAGATATTTCCTGTGGAATGGGAGAATGGAAATGTGTGTATGCTTCTTTGAGATCTAGAGAGCATAGCCAGTTGTTTTTCTCCAATAGAGGCAACCGGGTTCACAGAGAGACCATGCAAAACTTTTCCTTCACCAAATATTTGTTGAGAGCATGGAGGACCAAGATAAGATGAAGACCGCCTGTTTTTTTCGATAAGAGGAAATACTTGAAGTAGAATCCTCAGCCCCTCTCCTCTAGAGGAACCTACTTGATGCCATTGAGCTGGAAGAGGGCTAAGAGCTCTTGATGAAGTAGTGAGGTCTAATTGGAATTGAAAACAAACTCTTTTGGAAGATGATTTGGAAGTGTTTTTTGTAGTTGAAGTGCATAACCTTTTCTCATTATTTTTAGGACCCATTGGTCTGTTATGATGATGGCAGTAAGAGACGGCCTCCAACAAGAAGAGACTGAAGAATGGGCTGCATTATGTTGGCTAAGCTCTCAAGTAGTAAGTCAAAAAGACTGCAAAGATTTTTTGCCGAGTCTGCGATTGAGTTTAAGTCTTTTGTTGCACAGTACGTCTTTGAGGAGGAGCCCTGGAGAATGTAAAGAAACATTTTGGGTTATGAAAGTGCTTAGTTGGTTGAAGCTTGGATGTTTTGCAGCAGAAAGATTAAACATGGACTCCTATGGGCAGAAGAGAAGTCTGATAGATGGAGGTTGGTATGCTCAGACTAAGAATGTCAAAAAGACTGAGCCGGTTTAGCTGCAGCAGGTGTCTGAGGTTTTTGCTGTCTCTGCTGCTGTGGCGGCTGTCTAGGCAGAGGCCTTGAGAAAGCTGGAGTCGTTTTTTTGAGGATAACAATGCGGAGGAGGCTTGTAAGGCCGAGCAGGTGGAATCTTAGTCTTTGGCCGGATCAAGGAGGCAAAGGAGCGCTCATGTTCAGAGAGACGCTTAGTAGCAGCCTTGATGGAAGTTTGTGGAAGGCAAGTTCGCTAGACGGTCTTGCAAATTGGAGTCCATGTCCACAATGCGGGGCCAAGCAAGGCGTGCATAGCCACAGCAAAAGCGGTAACCCTGGATGATAACTCAAAAGGCATCGTACGAGGCGAATTTGTGACAGTGTGAAGAATCTGTTTGAACTCTGGAAGACATTGCTCCTCAAGAGCAGGAAAAAAAACCTTAGGCATTATTTTAAGGTAGTGATTAAAATAAGAGGTGAATATGTAATTGTAGATGAGAATTTGATTCACCTTCATGGAATTCTGATAGAGCCTGCGGCCGAACTTGTCCATGGTGCAGCCTTCCCTGCCTGGAGGCACCGCAGCGTAGACCTTAGAGGGTTGAGCTTTCTTTTATGAAGATTCCACCACTAAGGATTGGTGAGATAACTGCTTTGAAAGGAACCGTGCGATATCTAGATTCCATCTTAGAAGGTATGGCCGGAATAGAGTAAGGGGTTTCCATATTCCTGAGAAACGTTTGTTTTAACACAGGAGTCATGGGAAGCCTCAAGGTTTCCTTGGTTTGATGAGGCAACTCCATGTCGGCCAGGTACTTAGGAGTGTACTTAGATTCAGAGTGTAGATCCAGGAGAAGAGCCTGACTCATATCAAAGACAAACCTCGCAAACGAGGAGGACTTTGAGATGGAGGGTTCCTCCGGAGAAGGAGACCGAGACTTGGGAACAGCCAAATAAGATGGTGAAGCTTCTCTGGAATATTGATAAGGCATTTCAGAATCTAGCGCCATGGTCACTGAAGAAGCTCTACTGCCTGTCATAGGAGGAGTCAGAGAGTGTTTGCGCTTCAGAAACCTCGATGGAGAAGTCCCCGGAGTCCGAGGGACAGACTGGCTCGAGGCAGGTGGAGAAGGCTCCATCGCAGATGGTCTCGATGGAGGTCTGGACGAGCTCCGAGGTGAAGCAGCAGGTGTAGAAGACTTGCGAGACCGAGACTTGTGCTTAGGTCTCGAAGGAGTCTCAATGGCCTTCGATAAATGAGGCATAGAAGACTCTGTACTATGAGGAGGCGAGTCCTTGTGTGTGAGAGAAGACTGCAGACTCCGCTTGGAAGCAAGGTGCCTCGAGGTCGAGGTATGCTTCGAGTGGTGCCTCGATCGAGGTGCAGGCGACTCTGATCTGAAGGATGAGGCGAAGAGTCAAAGGAGGATAAGTGACTAGATTTGAGGCTTGCCTCGAGGTGCTTCGACAGGAGGCTTAGGCTGGCTCATAGGAAGCAGGGTTGAGGCAGGGACAAATTGAGACAGGACCAAGGTAATCTGAGTGGTCAAAATGACTTTTAGCATGGCTTTGAACATAGGCACTGAGACCAAGGGATCAGGTCTAGAAGGTGCAGCAGTGCGCTCCAAAGAGGACGACCTCGAGGATGAGTATTCCCTAAGGTTAGAGGCACGCTTTGCTGGAGGTCTTGTAGAGGCTGGCAGGACTCCACTCACTGCCTGGAATGCCTGAGACTCTGGAGGCTTCTTAGGAAGGGTACCTGAAGGAGAAACAGAAGACTTACCCATAGACGAAACCTTAAGAGGGACCACAGACGAGGCCTTTGAGGACGAGGTTGTCGAGGCCACTATGGGAGTCGAGGTCTTGAAAGTTGAGGCCGCCCCTGAGGACAAGGCCTTATCCGCAGACTGCTCCATAGTGCCAAACAGTTGAAGAATTTTAGCACGGCGTCTGCGAAAGGGCTTGAGGTTGAAGGGTAGCACAGCATGGACAAGTGTCGGGACAATGTTCTGGTCCCAGACAGGCAATACACCAACGATGAGGGTGCACTGGCTACACTTTTTAAAACCGGTAAGAGGCCGGGTCATAGAAAAAATAGAAACCGGCGAATGAACGAGGTTCAGCAGCAGGGCCTAAGTCCAGAGGCCGCCATCCCAAAAAAGACAAAGGAAAAAGTTTTGGTTTTTTTAGTAAAACTTACAAGACACGCCGGTACAGCGACTTCAGAAAAATAACAAATCCGCGGTGTGAGAAGGCAACGAAGAACTGCAGAGCTGAAGCAAACGGGACTTCTCAGCTCCACGGAAAACGTTGAACTAGGGTACCTCACAGGAAATGCGCGCCCTAACTTGGGCAGGAGGGCACTCGCGCATGCGCAGTGCAGCACTCGTAAGCTCTTAAAAGATCTTCAAGCAAGTCTGTTTGCGAGGCTGTCCGCTGCTGGGTTCCGTTGGTGACGTCGCCCACATGTTAAGAATAAGCTGCCTGCTTGTCCTGGGATAATGCTGCTGTTAATAAATATGTGCCGCATACCACTGTGTCTACTGTTTTTGCTACAAATGTCAGTAGCACCTCTTGGATTCCGTCAATCTAGAAGCCCTAACCACAAGGCAGAAGGGACTCTCCCTCCTCCAGCTCATTCCTCTCAACCCTCTTTCCTCCTTCAGTTTATCTGCACCTAAACTCTCTCCCCTTGCTTCTCCAATTCATCCCTCCCATGAATATCTCTCACCCTGTGCCCCTTAGGCGTTTCATCTTCTCTTCCTGCACCCTGTCTTCAAACAAAAACATTCAGTCTGTTCTTGTCCAACCCCATCCATCCAGTATTCCATTCTGTTAGACTACAACAACTGGTTCCTTTGTCTTTTTTTTCTGTTCATCACTCCAGAACTCTGTCTTCTTCCTGCAACAAATGGCTTAAAAAACAAAACAAAACTGCACAAGTCCTGAGATCCTGCACTATTCTCAAACCCTTGTGAGAACAGCACAGAATTTTGAGTACCTTGAAAGTTCATCTTTGAGCCGCATTGTGTGGACAAACATCACCAACCTGGATGGCTTTTCCTTTTATCACTTCTACAATAATCCAGCTCTTTATACAGCAATAGCTGCACTGGCATTTCCTCCTTAGAAGGGACCAGTAAATTTTGACCCACAGAAATTCTGCACCATGCTCAAGGCCTTCTAATTCTCCCTCTCGCCGAGATTCTCGGAGATAGGGAAAATTAGAAGGCCTTGAGCATGTGCAGATGCATGCTAAAAGCCGGCAGAGGCAGGAAGATCTTCTAGTGGCACCAACACGTCCTGTGGGCTGCGTGCCGGTGCCAGATAGGGGGGTAAGTTCAAGTTGTTCACGCGGGGGGGGGGGAGGGGAGGGCCGGTTCACGGGGGAGGGGGGCTTTGCAAGCGGGGGGAAGCGATGCCGGTTATTGGGGGGGGGCAGGGAGGGTGCTCGCAAATCGAATCAACACTCGGTTTGCGAGACAAGTTTTGCGAGAATGTTTTGCTCGTCTTGCAAAACAATCGCAAATCGGATTACTCGCAAACCGAGGTTTGACTGTATATAGCTGGGAGCAAGGAAAGTATGAGAAGTTAGATCACAAGAGCTGTGTAAAATCTAGGTTAACACCTAAATTCTTAGCAGTATCAGAACTGATGAACGAGTAGTACAGAATAGGAGGAAGCAATCAGGATACTGAAAAATTAGAAAAGGGTAACAGTCTAACAGCAGAACTCACCGTCAGGAAGAAGTACCAGGGCTGTGGCACTCCATATTCTCCAGGGAAGACTGCCTCCACGTACCATGCCACCAAGCCATACAAGACTGAGTCTAGCAGCAGCATTCCAAGAACGTGAGCAAAGGTGACATTATCATCCACACTTAGGGGCTTCATCAGGTCTGCCCATTGTACACCAGTCCCTGAAACAAACACCCAAGAGAGCATTCATAAAAATCTACAATTAATAGGAAGACAGTTGGTAGACTCTTCCTACCAAATGTCATCCTATCAATTGTTTATTAATTTATTTATTTAAAATTATTTATAATCCGCCTATCCACAAATCTAAGCGGGGAACAATAATCACATACAAAATCACACAAAAATACAAACAAATACAGTACAATAAAAAAACAGCACATCCTCGAACTGTCACATAACTTGTGCCAAAATCCTCGAACTGTCACATAACTAGTGCCAAAATAATGCACAATCACACTTTTGTCCCCCATTCTTAAATATATAAAGAACTACATGTCTTCAAACTGTTACTGCGCTTACACCAAAGAAGAATTGTTGTATACCAAAGAATTGTTGTATCCAATTGCCTTACCCAATTGTCCTTACCAATTGCGTAGGTTTTGATATCCACCCGAACCCCCATTCCAACACCTCACATATCCCCAGTCACTCCTCTGACATCCCCACTCTCCCTGTATCTTTCACTGACACATCGGCAGGAAGGATGCCATTCCTTCCTACCGATAGGGCTTCCCCTTCACAATGGCAGCCCTTCCCCCTCCCAGTGCATGTTGGGATGCACTGGGAGGTTCCTAAGGCTCTCATTGACTTAGCCTTCCTTCTGACATCACTTAGAGGCGGCCCTATCAGTAAGAGGGATTATGCATCCCTCCCTGCTGATCTTTCAGTGAAAAGAAGGGATGGTGTGGGGATATTAGACGGGTGTCAGGGTGTATGCACATGTCAGAGAGGTGTCAGGGTGTGCACGCAGAAGTCAGAGGGTATCAGGGGTATGTGGAGTGTTGGGACGGGATGTGGGGATGTCAGAGGGGTGTATGTGGATGCCAGAGGGTGGTGGGGTGTCAAGAGGAGTGTGTGGGAGTGTCATGAGGGGTGCTGGGGAACTTAGGGGGCCTACGAAATTGGTAGCTTTAGGACAACTGGGTACGGCAATTGGATACAATTGGTAGAAGATCCTACCAATTGTCGAATCCTACCACTGTCATCCTACCATTTGTTATAGACCCCTTTATAATATACCTGATGTCTCCTATTATATCATACTGAATGGTTTCTGATCTTTAAACAGAATGTAATAGACAAAGTAAACCTGAGTAAACACATACCACAGTTTTTAAATGATTATTTCATTTATTTAAGGAGGAAAGCTATCCAACACTCATATCACCCTTGTGAAAAGTAACTGTCTCCAATGGCGTACCAAGGAGGGGTCGGGAGGGGGGTCTGCCCTGGGTGCACGGCTTGGGGGGGTGCACAGCCGGCCAGGTCTTCCTGCCTTTCCTTTCCCCTGGTCGCGCCACTACGATCCTACCTCCCCCCGCCGACAAGAAGTCTTTCCGACGTCAATTCTGACGTCAGAGAGGACGTTCCAGGCCAGCCAGGCAGTGATTGGCTGGCCCGGAACGTCCTCTCCGACATCAGAATTGATGTCGGAAAGACTTCTTGTCGGCGGCAGGAGGTAGGATCGTAGCGGCGTGGGCCGGGGGAAAGGAAGGGGAGAGGCGCTTTTTTTTCCACGGCAGGGAGGGCAGGATGTAGGCAGGCAAGCTGGCTTTAGCGAGGTAGGGAGATAGGTAGACAGGCAGGAGGCACTGGGGGCTGGCTTTGGAGGGGACATAAGGAGGCACTGGGGGCACTAAGGACACAGGACAGGGGCACCATGGACACAGGACGGAGGCACCATGGACACAGGATGGAGGCACTAGAAAGGAAGGAGGGAGGGAATAGAAAGGGACAATTGTTGGGCTTGAGTGCAGAAAGAAAGAAATAAAAGAAAGGATACACAGTCAATTAATAGATGTCCCCTTTTGATGAAAAAAATAAATGGTCACGTTACCTCTGACTTCCTTTCGCTGCAGCAGAGTCGGCAGCCGTGCTGAGGTGCAGGAAGGTCCCGCGCTGACTCGTCTGCCAGCTCTGCTCCGGAAGAAGTAAGTTACATATGAGGGGTTGGACCCGGCAGACGCAGTCATTGCAGGACTTTGCCACAACTCCCTGCGTCTGCCTGGTCCACCCCCTCTGATGTAACTTACTTCTTCTGGAGCAGAGTCGGCAGACGAGTCATTGCGGGACCTTCCAGCATGCGGCTGCTGAGTCCGCTCCAGAGCAAATACGTCTGGAGTGGGGTGGACTGACAGTTGGCAGCTACAATCATCATGTGACCTTGCTGCATGAAGGGAGAGAAAGGAGCAGGATTGCTGGAATGGAAGAGTGGTGGAGAGAAAGAAAGAGGGCAGGGTGGTATGGAAGGGTGGTGCTGATAGAACTGATGTACAGAGAAAGGGGAGAGACATAAGGGGGAAGGATATTGGAGGGAGAGAAAGGGGGCAGATGCTGATTGAAGAGGGGTGGATGGCGAGAGAAAGGGCAGACATTGGATGGTAGTGGGGAGCCTATGCTGGATGGAAGTGCAGATGGGAGAGATAAGGGAGCAAATGTGAGGAGAGAAAGAGGGGAGCAGACGCTGGATGGAAGTAGACAGAGAGAGAAGGTACTAGATGGAAGGGTTGGAGAAAGAGGGTACATGATGGAAGGAAGGGATAAATAAAAGAAGGGCACATGATGGGGAGAAAAGGATTGTTAGGGAAACACTGGAGGGGTGAGGGAAAGAGGTGGCAAGCTTTAGGTAGACAATAAAAAAGGACATTGATGAGAGGGCAGTAAGAACGTAATCTAGACAGATGCAGAAAATAAATTGAAAAGGAAAATGAGGGAAAGGGATTGCAGAGGAGAGGTGTGGGAGAGGGAAGGAGAGGAGAGAGATGCCAGACCAATGGGGGTGAAAGGAGAGATGGAAGGGGGAGGCATACAGTTTCTGGAGAGAAGGAGAGAAGATGCCATATAGGGGAAGAGAGACGGCAGACAGTGGATGGAAGGAAGAGAGTTACAAGAAGATGAGGAAAGCAGAAACCACAGAAGAGAAAGGTAGAAAAAAAAATTTGTATTTACTTATTGCTTTAGGAGACATGTGTCACTGTTTCTGTGGTGTTGCATTTTATGCAGAATCCAGCTTCTTGCTGGTTCAATTTAACCTTTGTCTATGTATTTTTATTTTATCTCCCCTTTTACAAAACTGTGGAGAGTTTTTTAGCGCCAGCCGTGGTGGTAGCAGCTCTAATGCTCAGAATTCTATGAGTGTCAGAGCTGTTACCACCATGGGTAAAATTCACACTAGTTTTGTAAAAGGGGGAGGGGTTAGTTTGTGATGACATATTCCATACTAGGTGAAGGTGTTTTCTGTGTTCGAAAGACATGGTTTTTTGTTAGGATTGACTGCAGGATTGATTTGTACTAGTCTGGCTTGTTTAGTTTTACAGTGGGTGTATTGATGTTGTACTGCTCACTGTAGTATGTAAGATGCTGCCTTTTCCTAGTTACTCATGTGTGACGTGGCTTGTTACTAAAAATCATGTTTTTCGTATGGGGGGGGGGTCAAAAAATGATGGGCCCCGGGTGTCACATATGCTAGGTACACCACTGACTGTCTCGTACGCTTAATAACTGGTTACACTATCTTTAGCAGCAATAATTGCAACAAAACACGTCCTATAATTTGATATGACTCGCATCACTCTTGAGGAATCTTAACCCACTCTGCTTTGCAGAACTGCTTTAATTCAGGATGCAATTGTAGGTTTTCATGCATGAACTAATTGTTTCAGGACCTGTCACAGCATCTCTTTTGGGTTCAAGTCAGGACATTGACTAGGCCAGTACAAAATTTGTAATTTTGTTTCTTTTAGCCATTCAGATGTAGACTTTCTTTTGTGTTTTTCATCGTTGTCCTGTTGCATAAGATTAAGCTTCAGTTTACAGACAGATGACTAGACATTCTCTTTAAGAATTTTCTGGTACAATGCAGAATTCATGGCTCCTTAATGGCAAGTTCCCCCACACCAGCGCATTTGACTGTTATGATGTTCTTACTATGAAATGCTATATTTGCTTTGCACCAGACAAAGGGAACTATATTGTCCATAGAATATTGCCCTAAAACAGGAGTAGGGAACTCCGGTCCTCGAGAGCCGTATTCCAGTCAGGTTTTCTCCAATGAATATGCATGAGATCTATTTGCATGCACTGCTTTCAATGCATATTCTTTGGGGAAATCCTGAAAACCTGACTGGAATACGGATCTCGAGGACCGGAGTTCCCTACTCCTGCCCTAAAAGATTTGGGGATCATCTAGATGTGTTTTTGCAAAATGTGAGACAAGCACTGATGTTACTCATGGATAACAATGGCTTCTACCTTGCTAAACTATCACGAATCCCATTTTTGTCTAGTCTTTTATTGTAGAGTCATGAACAGTGGCCTTAACTGAAGCTAGAGAGAACTGAAGTTCTTTGGATGTTCTTCTAGGATGTTTTGCGACTTCCCAAATGAGTTCTTGCTGTGCCTTGAAACAATTTTGGCAAGCCAGCCACACAAGGGAAGTTTTCCCACTGTTCCAAAGTCTCCTCCATTTGGAGATAATGACTCTCACTGAGGTTTAGTAGAATCCTAGAGCTTTTAGAAATAGCTTTGTAACCCTTTCCAAACTGATATTTCAACAACTTTTTTTCTAATTTAATATGGAAAATCCTTTGATTGTGGCACAGTAGTTAAAAGCTACAGCCTCAGCACAATGAGGTTGTGGGTTCTAACACACACTGCTCCCTGTGACCCTGGGCAAGTCCACTTAATCCCGCCTTTGCCCCAGGTACATTAGATAGATTGTGAGCCTGCCAGGACAGACAGGGAAAATTCTCAAGTACCTGAATAAATTCATGTAAACTGTTCCGAGCTCCCCTGGGAGAACAGTAAACAAAATTGAATAAATAAATTTAATAAATTATAGAAACATTCTTGTGGTGACTATTTAACTCACAGTAAGATTCAGTACAAACTTGGCTGCAATCAAACAGCTGAATTTGATTATCCATTACATTTGGTCAATTGGTTGATCGAGTAATAAACTTAGGTAGGGTATGT
Organism: Geotrypetes seraphini; assembly: GCF_902459505.1. Classification (NCBI taxonomy): domain Eukaryota; kingdom Metazoa; phylum Chordata; class Amphibia; order Gymnophiona; family Dermophiidae; genus Geotrypetes; species Geotrypetes seraphini. The sequence goes on along the minus strand of NC_047094.1, from coordinate 54,691,607 downwards.
GTGGCTAGCCCAGTGGTAGACAATTCCAGTCCTCGAGAGCCGGAGCCAGGTCAGGTTTTCAAGATATCCTTAATAAATATGCATGAGATAGAGTTGCATCTCAAGGAGGCAGAGCATGCAAATCCATCTCATATATATTCATTGTGGATATCCTGAAAACCTGACCTGGCTCCGGCTCTTGAGGACTGGAATTGCCTACCCCTGGGCTAGCCTGATATATGGGTGATATTGGTATTGGATAACTTTCTTTCTTAAATAAAAGTTATAATTTAAAAACTTTGTTATATGTCTACTGTGATTCACTTTGTCCAATATTGCCAACATATGAAGAAAAAGCAGTAATTATAACCAAGGGGAAGAATAACAATTCAGGAGTCCACAATGGTTCAAAGATTTATTGGATTATCCAAAAATACCAATAAAGAATTCAGGCTCTGACACATCCATAAGAGGTATTAACAGCTTCAGTGCTCTTCATTGACATTGAATGAACTGTGAATCCACAGAGTGGCATTGAACATATAGATGGTTATTTTAGAAGCTCTATCCCTGTTTTTGGATATCTGAAAACCAGTATTTAGATGTCTACAGTGCATGTACATCCAAATCCCAAGTATATAAATCTAGGACATGGACATCTAAAACTGCAGTTATCTCCATATGGCAAAGGGGCATAGTTGGGGCATATTCTGAGTGGGACTAGGGAGAGACCAAAATAGAGACATTCAACTCTGGCTGCCAAAGGGGAAGGGATGTCGGTGTCCAAAAAGATGGACGTCCATCTTTAGACCTGGTATTTGGCATGTCCAGGTTACAGAACATAAGAACATAAGAACATAAGAACATAAGAAGCGCCATCTCCGGATCAGACCTTCGGTCCATCAAGTCCGGCGATCCGCACACGCGGAGGCCCTGCCAGGTATACACCTGGCTTATTTTATAGCCAACCATATCTTTATATGCCTCTCTCAAGGAGATATGCATCTAGTTTGCTTTTGAAGCCTAGGACTGTCGATTCTGCAATAATCTCTCCTGGGAGAGTATTCCAGATGTCAACCACTCTCTGTGTGAAGCAGAACTTCCTGATATTAGTCCTGAACTTGTCCCCCCTTAGCTTCATTTCATGTCCTCTTGTCCGTGTCAAATTGGACAATGTAAATAATCTCTGCTCTATTTTGTCGATTCCTTTCAGTATTTTGAAGGTCTCGATCATATCCCCACGCAGTCTCCTCTTCTCAAGGGAGAACAATCCCAGTGTTTTAAGTCGATCCTCATATTCCAGTTTCTCCATACCCTTCACCAGTTTAGTCGCTCGTCTCTGCACCCTCTCCAGCAGTTTTATATCTTTCTTTAGGTAGGGAGACCAATGTTGGACACAGTATTCCAAGTGGGGTCTGACCATTGCCCTATAAAGCGGCATTATAACTTTCTCCGATCTACTTGAGATTCCTTTCTTTATCATGCCCTGATTGAGCAACTCTCCAATGGAGGGAGTAAGGAAAGCGGTATTCGTCTGTCCCTGGAGTGTTCACAATTAAAAAAAAATCAAAAAGGAAAGTGCTACAGTGGGATCTGAACTGGTGTCTTCTGTTCTCAGATGGCTGCTCAAACCATAACATAACATAAAACTCACTTGTATACTGCAAATACCATTAAGTTTTATGCGGTTCACAAAGATTAGTAATACAAATGAATAAACATCTAATTTCTAACTTCTGAAGGATTCCCTGAAAAGATATTTTTTTAAGGCACATCGAAATTGATACGAAATTGGGAATGTGAATATATGAGTTAAATCCCTAGTCCATGAGGCTGCCTGAAAACATAGTAATCGTTCCTGAAATTTCTTGTATTTACATCCCTATACAGAGGGGAATGAAAACAATGAATGAGATTTTCTAGAATGTTTAGAGGCCTACTAAAAAGCTGGCTATTTAAGGACGCCTTTAACTGACTCTTTTCATAATCACATTATCTCATTCCCTGGAATTTATCTGGACAAGGAACACTGTTAAGTAGAAATTAAGTGGGTACCGTTCCCCAACCTTTTGTTTCCTTACCCTTCCTTTTTATTTATTTTCAAATTGCATTTAATCCATTTTTCCCCCCTCCTCTTCATCAGTGTTTTTACGTCATAATTGTCTTTAATGTCCTGTTTGTTGGAAATTTTTTATTTTTTCTATTTTTAATTTTGTAAATCGCATTGGATTTGGATACTGCGATTATATCAAATATTTTAAATGAACTTAAAACTTTGTAATAATAAAAAATTCCATAAGATACTCAGGAATTGAGCCTGATAGTGCATTAAAACAAATACAGCTGAGCTTAAATTTAACCCGTGACTCAACTGGAAGCCTGTGCAGTCAACAATAAAAATCAGTGATATGATCATACTTCCTTAAATTGAAAATTAATCTGCCTGCTGCATTCTGAATTATGCGTAGTCTATGAAGGTTTTCTGAGTACCAGCAAGATAAACAATGTTACAGTAGTCCAACTGGCTAAGGACAAGTGATTGAACCAGCAATCGAAAGGAGTTAATATCAAAATATGCTCTAATAGTTCTTAGTTTCCATAAAATATAGAAACCCCTTCGAACCAACGAGTCGACCTGAGTTTTCATTGTAAGGGTACGATCTAGAACAGGGGTCTCAAAGTCCCTCCTTGAGGGCTGCAATCCAGTCGTGTTTTCAGGATTTCCCCAATTAATATGCACGATATCTATGTGCATGCACTGCTTTCAATGCATATTCATTGGGGAAATCCTGAAAACCCGACTGGATTGCGGCCCTCAAGGAGGGACTTTGAGATCCCTGATCTAGAATTACACCAAGTATCTTTATGGTTGACTGGATGCTACAGATCGTATCATTTGACAACAGAGGTAACATCTAGAGAATGACACGGTGGTTGTTACCCGTGGCTAGCCGCGGGTAACCCACCAAAAAGGGGAAAGAAAAATAGTAGTCGCTGTGGGGACGGGGACAAGGCAATTCACCGCCTCGTGGAGCGGTGAATGGTCTTTTCTCCGCAGTGAGGCAATCAAAAATCGCGCGGTCCAGCAGCCCCCACCCTGCCCAATCGCAGCGTTTAGCCAGCTCCCTCCCTCCACCTCACCTTATATTCCGAGTTTGCCGGCTTTCTTTTTCGCCGAGCCGCACACTTTCAAAAAGCCACACACACGCGGCTGCTGGAGTTGTTCAATCTTCTCTGCTGCAACTTCCTGTTTCCGGTTGCGTCAGAGCAGAAGATTGAACAACTGAGCAGCCTCGCGTGGGCGGCTTTTTGAAAGTGTGCGGTTCGGCGAAAAAGAAAGCCGGCAAACTCGGAATATAAGGTGAGGTGGAGGGAGGGAGCTGGCTGAATGCTGCTATCAGGCGGGTGGGGGCTGCTGGTCCTCCCGGCTCACATTAGGAAGGAGGGAGTGAAAGGGAAAAAGATTCTGGGCCAAGGGGATGAAGAGGGAAAGAAAGAAACCCACAGCAGGAAAGAAAGGGGAGGACAGGCAGGTGAGCCAGATGCTGGAAGCAGGGGGGCGGGGAAAAAGAGGGAAAGAAGCTAGATGGGGTTGAAAAGAAGACACACACTGGTGTGAAGGTAACAGAAAGAGGGGAAATTATGTGCAAGGAGGCATAGGGACAGAGACATAAAGGGGACATGCCATGGGGATGGTATATGAATACGGGGGAGGGGGGGGCAATGCCAGATACATAGGAGAGATATTAGAAATGGGGAAAATAGGAACACAGAAGCGAGATGGTTTGTGGGGATGGGACAGGGACCGAGCTGGCAGGCTCCAGCGGCTTGCACAAATTACATTGTAACGTGCCACGAAAATAAGAGGGAGGGAGGTAGATAGGCCACGCGAGAGGAGCTGAAGGGTGGTAGAAAGGAACAGATGGTAAAGGAGGGAGGGAAGGGTGGTGGTGGAAAGGAATAGAACAGACATTGAAAGAGGGTAGAGAGGAACAGACCCTGAAGGGAAATGTGGAAGACAGAGTGGGGAGAAGACGCTGGAAGGGAAGAAGACAGATGCCAGACTATGGGGGAGCGGAGGGAAGAAGATGGGTGCTAGACCAATTGGGGGGGTGAAGGGAGAGGCGCAGAGTGAAGACACCCAGTGGATGGAAGGAATTGAATGAGATGTGGAAAGCAGAAACCAGACAACAAAGGTAGAAAAAAAAATTCTATTTATTTATTTTTTCTTTAGGATAAAGTAGTATATTAGTTGTGTTGATAAAAATTTATAAACAAAGCCCAAACTTTGATTTATAAGGAAGGAATACGCTAAATATTGCAGTACTAAGGCTTATATGGATGCTGCGGGGACGGTGACGGGGCGGTGAATGGGATGGCAGTGACGGTGACAGGGCGGTGAAGGGAATGGCGGTGACGGGGCAGTGACGGGGACAGATTTTTCCCCCGTGTCATTCTCTAGTAACATGTTCATTTAAATTTGGTGATGCAAAGAAAAATTTTGTTTTTTCCGTATGGATGACTGTGTGGCCATTTTATAATAGATGTCCATGCCCTTTGTTTTGCCTCATACATAGTTTGTCAAAATGTAATAATCCTGTGTGAGTTAATCGAGTTAAGGAGGTAAATTATAATAAATTAACCTAATTCAATGTAATATAGTGTACCCTCAGTGTGATTTAACAAGCTAATGGTACGCCGGACTCAACCGGTGTTCCAAGCTTATAATTCAAGCTGGCACTCTTTTTGCTGTGCTACACACCATCATAGGCGTACACAGTGTGCTTCAAAATAAAGTGAACACAAGAAACAGTGACTATGCTTATAATTATCTAGAATGATATATAGTATAGCCAACTTAACAAAATTAAGTGTTGTCAACTGGTGCAGTTTGCGGTACTTATCTCGGTTTTCTCATCAACCACCATTTCATGATTTGTCTGGTCAGGCGTTTTCTTTTAGCTGAAATTGAAATATCAACTCCTGATTTCAATAAGAGTTGCAGGCTCTACCGAGCTCAGTTTCAGGAGCCCATATGAGTATAGAATCGCCACTGTCTTAGAACTATCGTTGGAGCATTCAAACAGAGAGCAGTGACGCCAGCTTGTTAAATCACACTGAAGGTACACTTTATTACATTGAATTAGGTTAATTTATTATAACTTGCCTTCATAACTCAATTAACTCACATGGGATTATTACATTTTGATATAGTTGGCGATTCCCTTAAAAGGTTTATATTGTGTGAAACATACATAGTTTGGGCATTTTGGTTTATAAAATAGATATTTATGCTGGACACAGCAAGCACTTGTGTATTTTAGAATAAGGTGGGTAGTCCTTGTTTTAAAATACATGAGAAATGGACATCTATACCTAACATACAGACACACAGACATCCATATTCCGGGTTGGATATTCTTTCTAAAATTCATGATGATCTCTTAAAGATATCCAACCCCATATTCAGGCACGTTCACCAAAATATGATCATGTAGGTTCATTGCGAGTGACTGAATTCTTCATTGGTATTTTCAGACAATAGAATAAATCTTTGAATTCTGGTGAGTACTTGAGTTTTTTTGTCATTTCTCCCCTTGATCATCCCCACTGCTTTTCCTTTGTCTGTATTTCTCCAGAGAAATGTCCTCCCTTCCCTTCCATTCCTTTGCCAACAAACATGCAAACATCTGCATTCAGATTTTATTTGACGTGGAGGGGCACAATCATGACATACATCTAAGTCTGATTTGGGTGTATGGTGCTAGGCGCCCAAAGTCGGCAGTGGGAAAATGTCCATTTTTGAAAAATATGTCTAGAAATTTATTTATTTTTTTTAATTTTTTAATCGGCTATCCGGACGTCCAGGCTACTGTTCGTCCAGACCGCCCAAGACATCTATGTTTATGCCACATTTTCAACCAAAATTTCATCCAAGTTCCAAACACCAAGAACAAGACCATTTGAAAGTGGGAGGGGCCAATCTTGTAAGGGATTGGCCACCCAGACATGGCAACAGAGCAGTGGGGCACCTTAGAAGGCACTGCGGTAAACTACACCAAAAGGGTGCCAGATAAACATCTTACCATAACTCCTTTATAGGTTATGGTAAGCCCTCCAAAACCCACTATACCCATCTGTCTACAACCCCAAAAGCCCTTATGGCTGCAAGTGGCACCTATATGGCAGCAGAGTAGGATTTGGAGGGGTTTTGGTAGGTACACATGTTCCACCATAAATGAAGTGGTTAGAGTGGCTTATGGGCCTGGGTCCTCCCCTCTATGGTTCACTAGCCCACCCCCCCAGGCTATTTAAGACATCTGTATACAGCTCTACTAGGCTTTCCTATATCAGGTGCTGATGTTCTGGAGACAGGTATGCACTTTTTTATTCTGATCTTTGTGGAAGTGTGATGAGGTCAGTGAACACTGGGGGAGCGTGTGGGGGTATTTACTTTGTCTCTGCAGTGGTTATCTAATTACTTTGGATAGCTTTTTGGCACTTATGGAGAAATTAGGTTCTTACCTGCTAATTTTCTTTCCGTTAGCTTGTAGACTAGTATAGTCTTTACGAATGGGTAATATGCCTCACTACTAGCAGCAGGTGAAGACCGAGATCAAACTTGTGTATCAGTATAGCATGCCCCTCTTGCTACTCCAGTTTTTTCCTCAGTCTCCGGTAGCAGGTGTTAAGGCTTTTCAGCTCCCCTCTTAGCACTATTGAAACTTTGTGGACTCCTGGTTCCCCTTTTTGTGCCAGATAGAGCTTGGGCGGGTTCTGTTTGGGGATCCGTCTGACCTCAGGGGTGTTAAACTCGGCTGGTCTCATGCTGGGTCCCTCCCCCCTACCTCCCCATATTTTTGTAGTGGGCCTCAGCAGGCAGCTTGGCCCCCTGGTTGGTCGGCCCTCCAGCTTTGAGAGCCAAGCAGTCTGTTCTGACTAAGTAAAAAGAAATAACAAAAAAAATCCTGAGGTGTACCGGTCTGAAGGGCTCATTTCCCTTTATAACTTCCTTTTTTTCCTGTGGTTTTTCTCAACTAACCGGCACTTTCTTTACAGCTAGGGCGGTATTCAGCACAATGAGCTCTGTTAAAGGGAAAAAATGTTCCTTGTGCTCCAGGCACGGAGGTACTCGTGGCCGGCCTGTGCAAGTGTTGTGCAGGCTGGAGTGGTGGGGAAGCCTCGTCGGCAGCGGATGCCTGCGGCCAGGGCACCTCGCCACATGTGCCTTGTGGTTTGGCTTCGGATCGTGGGGAAGCTCGGGCTTCCCCAGACGTCCATGTGGGGGATTCCCCAGCCGCCAACGGTGAGGGAGCACAGGATTCTCTTACTGCCAGTTCAGATGGGGATTCCCTTTTCGTGTCAGTCTGTTCTTTGGCCTCAGCATCAGGAGTCCCAAGCTTTCCAGACACTAGAGCCTGGAGGAGCTCCGATTTTGGCAGTTTAAGTTTCATCCAGGATGTTTAGTAAAATGTTCGATTATCCTTGCAGGATGATCTAAGTCTAGGTTGGCTCCCATCCCACCCACATACTGCCCTAACCACTCTTCCACGTATGCCCTTTTCAGCTCTGGGCGCACAGCAGCATTCAGAGGCATAAAAAGTCCAGCGACATATCCAGAAAGTCGGTTTTATCGGTCTTTTAGGTCGTCCAAGTGCCAATTTGGGCAGGGTTTTAGACGTGTTTAAGTTTTGATGATGAGCCCCCATGCTGTTTAATCAAATGTATCAAAGCAGTTAATTATAAAATAAGAGGGTTCGTGACATTGTTACATAGCCACTAAAAGCTATTAGACATCTCTATAAAAGACAGACATTCTCCCCGTTACATCACTTCACCCTCTCTCTTTTCAAGTTCATATTATATCTCTTTGTCCTCGAGAAACTTTATCTTTACTGAAGCTTATTAGAGGGTGTGTGTGTGGCTGAGCTGGTGGCATTTTACTAACCTACCTCTAAACTACTTCTAATCTTACCAAATAACATGATCACCCAAAACAAAGCACTTTAGACCAGTGTTTCACAGATAATGAATGCATCACTGCATGGCAAAATCCTATTTTCTCACCTTTGCCCTCAAACATGCCTATCAACTGTGCCCCCATTGCCATGGCAACGTTTGAGATCAAGCAGGATGCCAGCTTCTGGCTGTGTGACATCAGGTCGTAGCGTGGACAGATGAAAAAGTATGGGATGTAGGACAAAAAGTAGAGGAAGCCACCAGCTGCAGCTGCCACATTCGCTGATTGGGGGAGAGAGAGCGAGAGAAAGAATGAGAGAGAGCAATTTACTGTGTGTGAAAACAACTTTGTACTAATTCTCCAAACTCTTACAGCACTAGCTGCTGTATATATGCTGAACATACACAGATAAATTACTTTCCGATGCTTACTGAAAGTGCCACTGTTCTCAATAGCCATATCCACAGCATTTATAAATTTACTTTTACAAATATTCAACATTTTGTCCTCAGCCTCCAAAAAAATTTAAAGCATGAATTGGAATTAAAAAAAAAGAGAAAGACTCACTTGACATTTGACCATGAGAAGCTTCTGAAACAGAAGTCAGTAGGGATATGCATAAACAAGAAAACAGGTAAAATTTAATTTTTTTCTGATTTTTGGGTGGTTTTGAGTTAGTTTGCAAGCACTAGAGGTATCCCTTCTCCATCAACAAATGATTTACCAGAGTGTTTTTCATTATTTTTAGAAGAAGGTTTACTCACAGATATAGTCCATCAATTTATATTTTTGAGTTAGTTCCACACATTTATTTTAATACAGAATTTTTAGTGGGCATTAAATTGATTTAACATAATCTAACTGATGAGTTAAAAAGCACTAAGATGACTGGTGTGCTTCAAATCAATGTAGCACACACTAAAACTTTTAATGTGCAGTGCACTAATGCAGGGTTTCTCATCTCGATCATACAGTACCCCCTTGCCAGTCAGGTTTTCAAGATAACCACAATGAATATGCATGAAAGAAATTTGCATACAATGAAGGCAGTGTATGCAAATCAAGTTTATGCATATTCATTGTGGATATCCTGAAAACCTGACTGGCAAGGGAGTACTACATGACCGAGTTGAGAAACAGTGCACTAATGAACGGCATGCACACAAATACACGTACCAAGAAATCAGTTCATGCATGGTAAAGCAACTAAGATTTTCAGGTCTGATGCTCCTATTTTTAACTTAAAATTTTGTAGTAAAAAAATAAATAAATGTTAACAAATACAAACACAAATAACACAGCAAGTGTACTCCTAAATCCATATTCCCTGAACTCGTGTGGATCTGCAGTTATTTGTTCACTGGTATTCCTAATCTGTATGATTATATTTAGATTTGCCGATTTTTAAGATAAGGCAATAACCTACTTGCCCGATTAGCCTTTTTGAAATAAACCAATGCCAAATTCAGATCCAAATGAATATTTTCCACCCATAAAGCCCACAACTTCCCTTGCTAAGTTACCAACTCTTGCTATTTACAGTCCCTTATTTGCCTTTCTAGATCCAATAGTGCCTGTGTAAACTGATTACATTATAACTCCTCAGTCTTCTTTTTGGCTAGCAAGTTGGTCAGGTGACCATGGATGACAGCCTTAAAGCCATCCCATACAATCCCAGGAAGAGTTTCCCTCTGATTCGAACTGAGCTCAAAGTATTCTCTAACAATAAGCCCCATCTTCTTTAGAATCTCCTTATTTAACAATGTTTCATTCAACTCCCAGAAGATGTAGCCCTTCTTTAATGTGCTCCCAATTCCAAACTACCCAAAATTTGGTTGTGATTAAACCATACCCAACCCCCTATACTTGCCTCTGTAATCAAATGGGAGAAAGAAGTATGCATATGGGAGTAGAAAAATGGATTCATAATCTCCATAAATTCACCACACCCAGGTATAACAGAAAATGCTTAAAATGAAGCCAATTTGCCCTGTAACACACCCCTGTCCTGAGTTCTCAATATTCAGCACCAGCATAATTGTAAAATCAACAACAATAATCCACCTAGACATAGTGGTTAGAGCTACATCCTCAGCAAACCTGCACTGTTCCCTGTGACTCTGGGTAAGTCATTTAATCCCCTCCACTGCCCCAAGTACATTAGATAGATTGTGAGCCCACCGGGATAGATAGGGAAAATGCTTGAAGTACCTGTATGTAAACCGCTTTGAGTGTTTTTGTATAACTATGAAAAGGCAGTACTGTATACAAGTCCCAATCCCTTTCCCCCTTCCCTTACTCTCTCTCTCCAAGAGAAGAGGTTTTTCCTCCAGATTTAAACCCCCCCCCCAAAAAAAAATAAAACCCACCCCCAACCTCTTAGAAATATAGAAACATGATGGCAGATTAACTTTAGGGGCATACACTGCGACTATACTGAGCATCTCTAAGCTAAAGATAACTTTCTCCCTTCCCCTCCCCTCACTTGCATGGTTTGAGATAAAAATAAAATTTCTACCTAGCCCTTTTCCAATTCAAACAGAGACAAAATAACAATACAATGGTCAAAATGCAGTAGCTTTTGTTAATTTTTAAGCTGGTGCCACTTTGAATCTAATGAGTGAAGGAGAGTTGCCAAATATCTTCTCATACAGGGCCATAACACTGCTGATACTCGAGAGGGTTCTGAGGAGAGCAACGCGACTGATAAAGGGTATGGAAAACCTTTCATATGCTGAAAGATTAGAGAAACTGGGGTTCTTTTCTCTGGAGAAGCAGAGGCTTAGAGGGGACATGATAGAGACTTACAAGATCATGAAGGGCACAGAGAAAGTGGAGAGGGACAGATTTTTCAAACTTTTGAAAACTACAAGAATGAGAGGGCATTTGGAAAAATTGAGAGGGGAGAGATTCAGAACCAATGCTAGGAAGTTCTTCTTCACCTAAAGAGTGTTGGACACCTGGAATGCGCTTCCAGAGAGTGTGATACGACAGAGTACGCTACTGGGTTTCAAGAAGGGACTGGATGATTTCCTGAAGGAAAAGGGGATTGAAGGGTATAGAGGATTGGATGATTTCCTGAAGGAAAAGGGGACTGAAGGGTATAGATAGAGGATTACTATGCAGGTCCTGGAACTGATGGGCCACTGCGTGAGCAGACTGCTGGGCGTGATAGACCTCTGGTCTGACCCAGCAGAAGCACTGCTTATGTTCTTATGTGTGTCAACACCTATCTTTAAAAAGCCCACCTTCATACTTCATTGGGGGGTATCTTCAGGTTGTGAGAGCATGTTCATTTGCATTCTCTTTTGTCTATTGAGAAATGCCTTTTCCTTCAAGCATGCGGATCATCCCTCCACCTCATCCACTTTCACCATTCTGTCCAGACCATGGATAAAGAGGCAAAGTAGCAGACAATGGGAGCCACCCTAGAGACCTCTGAAGGTTGTCACTGGCTCCAATGCCTTGATTTGAAGAACAATGTCATAATGAATATTCATGTGAGCAAAGTAGATGCTTATTTTGCAAAACAGGTGTGCACCTGTTGTGCCTCTTTTCCTAAGGATTGCCTCTTAAAAGGTGACGTAAGACATTTTGCATTAATGGAAAGCACCCTTAACCCCCATTAGTCATACTAGCTATTATCCTGAAAAATACAGACAAAATCTCACATACCTAGGCTTCCCTCTTCCCAAGTCCCTTTTCTTCAAGCCTCCAACCCCACTGACCCCCACCCCAATCATAGAAACATAGAAAATGAGGGTAGATAAAGGCCAAATGGCCTATCCAGTCTGCCCATCTGCAGCATCTGCTATCTCCTCCTCTCCCTAAGAATTCCCATGTGCATGTCCCATGCTTTCTTGAATTCAGACACAGTTTTTGTCTCCGCTACTTCTACCAGGAGACCATTCCACGCATCTACCACCCTTTCTGTAAAAATGTATTTTCTTAAATTACTCCCGAGACTTTAACCTCTTAACTTCATTCCATGCCCTCACTATGGAGTCTCCTTACAATTGAAAGGGACTGGCCTTGTGCATATTTATGCCATGTAGGTATTTAAACGTCTATCATATCTACCCTCTCCCACCTTTTCTCCAAAGTATACATATTGAGATCTTTGAGTTTGTCCCCCTGTGTGCGCCTTATGACGTAGACCACCAACCATTTTTGAAGCCTTCCTCTGGACTAACTCCATCCGGTTTATATCTTTAAGGTGCAGTCTCCAGAATTGTACACAATATTCTAAATGAGGTCTCACTAGAGTCTTATACAGGAGTAACAATACCTCTTTTTTCCTAAGGCCATTCCTCTCCCTATGCATCCAAATATCCTTCTAGCTTTCACCGCTGCCTTTTCAATCTGTTCCGCTCTTCTTTCATACACAAATGTTCTTCACCCACTAAGCTGTATTTCTTAGCATTAAATCTTAGCTGCCAAATTTTAGAACTTTCCTCAAGCTTTACTAGGTCTGTCCTCATGTTATCCACACCATCAGATGTCTACTCTATTGTAAATTTTGGTATCATCTGCAAAGAGGCAAATCTTATCTGACAGCCCTTCAGCAATATCACTTACAAAAATGTTACAACTGAACCTTGAGGCACATCCCTTTCCTCAGAGCAATCTCCACTGACCACTACCCTGTGTCGCCTTCCACTCAACCAGTTCTTGTCCTAGTCCATCACTGTGGGGTCCACCCCAAGAGCACTCAGTTGATTATTAGTGCCTGTGTGGAACACTATCAAAGGCTTTGCTAAAATCTAAATACACCAAATCTAGCGCAGTCCCTCTATCCAATTCTCTGGTCACCTAGTCAAAGAAATTGATCAGATTTTAACTTTTCCAGATATTTTTGCCTATCTTCCTCGTTCTGTGATCTTTTGTACTTCATGAAAGCTAACCTCTTTTTCCTTAACTTCTCAGCTACTACTTTTGAGAACCAAAGCAGTCTTCTTTTCCTCTTACTTTCATTACAAAATGGTACCTGCCATCCTTCACCCCTGTAAGCCTTTCCCAAAGAAGTAGGCTCACTGTAGTCTCCTACAATTCACACAACCTTTCCACCCTACTTGTCTCTCCCCTCCTGACATAAAATTCTCAGAAAGATAGAAGAGAAGAAGTAAGAATAAGCAATACAGACCATCTATTACCCTTTCAGTGTTCTAGTCTTTAATTCAGTAACTCCCATGCAGCTCTGGTCCAAATCTCCGACATAAAGTTCAATTATGTTAGTGTAAAGAAGCATGCTCTCTTTTTTGAAGGGATTTTGTGTTTTCTCCCCCTTCTTTTCCTTTAATTTTCATTGCTCAATTCCTCACATGTGTGAACTAGAATGAGTTTTCTTCTTATATTTGGGTATTTCTTTATTTAATAATAATAATAATAATAATTTTATTCTTATATACCGCCATACCGAAAAAGTTCTAGGCGGATCACAAGGTGAGCTAATACATGGGATACTTGTGATTAATGTCAATGATCGGTCTGTACAAGTGTGATTACATGGTTGTTATAATAATAATTCAAACACAAAAAAAGTCCACTGTTGGACTTCATTCCCTGGCTTGGAAGCACTCCATCCCTCCTGAAAATGTGCACATCCTATGAAAATGATGACTGCACTGTACTCGGTGCCTAGGACCAGATTTACTGTGAAGGAAGAGGTACTTCAACATACACAATCAGTGTGTGCAGTAGGAAGGGGTAAGATTCTGGTCCCAGAAATCGCTGAGGATTTTTTTTTTGAGGGGGAGAAGACGGAAAGGGAGGTATAGAAACAAAATCACCTGTCTCCCCAAGAAGTAATCTGCACAGGAGCTAAGCCACTGCAGGGTCAGAGGCTCTGGAAATCCTGCCTCTTCCACAGGTTTCTGTGGTAATAGGAAACCACTGTGGAGAGAGGAATGGAGTATTGTAGGACCAGCGACTGCACACTGGCTCACCAGCTCTGATCTCAGCTTTGTGCAAGCTTCTGTTGCTACCATGTTTCCCCAAAAATAAGACCTACCCCGAAAATAAGCATGATTTTCAGGGTAGGTCTTAATATAAACCCTACTCCAAAAATAAGCCCTAGTTAGATCGCCCCCGAAGCCCCTCCCTAATGTCCCCAACACTCCCCGACTGCATCCCTAGATTCACCAGCAGCAGCGCTCCCCCCCCTGCCATGCAGCTGAACACCACTGACCCTCCCCACCGCTTGACCGACATACCTCCCTCCAAACAGCAGCACTTTAAACAGACTGCTTCACGGTCTTCTCTTGCCAGGTCCTTCCCTCTGCCACATCACTGATGATGTCATAAGCAAAACAGCACTGGGAATGCCCCTGCGGGAGAAGGCCACGAAGCAGCCTGTTTAAAGTGCTGCCGACACTGCTGTTTGGAGGGAGATATGTCTGTCTTGTAGTGGGTTGGTGTGGTTCTGCTGCACAGGGGGAATGGGAGGGATTGAAAGATGCTGCTCAAGGGTTCTGCTTTATGGGGGGGGATGGGAGGGAGGGAGAGAGAAAGGGAAGGATAGAAAGATGCTGTTCCATGGGGGGGGGGGGGTTGGGAGGGAGGGAGAGAGGGAAGGATAGAAAGATGCTGCTCAAGGATTCTGCTTCATGGGAGGGGGAAAAATGCTGCACATGTGGGGGAGAGAAAGGAAAGAGGAAGAATTGGAGCGGAGGAGAGGAAGGGAAAGTTGATCATTGTACATGAAAAAAAAAAATAAGACATCTCCCGAAAATAAGCTCTAGTGTGTTTTTTGGACCCAAAATTAATATAAGACACTGTCTTATTTTCAGGGAAACACGGTACTACTGCTCAACTGGTTTGCAAAGATGTTAGCAGTGGCAGGCCTGGATAGTGGTATGGCAATAACAGCAGTGGCACTTTAAAACCTATCATAATTTGGTACCAGATGCTGCAACTTATACCTACATCTGGGCCTTTTAGTATCAGGCATAGTGCAAACTGAGGCAGCTTAAGTCCAACACAATGCTTCAATCCTACTTGGCACTGGTGGGGTAGTATGAATTTCAGGATATTAGTTTAATACGTGAGAATTATTTAAAAAGAAAGATTTTGGCCTAGATTCACTAAGCCCACCGATTCTACCCGATCTGAGGGTGATCCGTGGCAGGCCAATTGATTCTCAACGCGTCTTCATGCAAATGGGGGTGATCAGAGGCACGCTCCCCATTGACCGCACGTATCGCTACAGAGTGATCCCGACACATGTGCAGACCATCTTCTTTGCCTGCAGATGGTCTGCGCATGCTTACAGAAACTTTTTTATTTTTACTTTGCGAGCCCGTGGTTTTAACCCACTTTAAACCCGTGGGGTAAAACCACAGGCTCACACTGCGGGGAAGGGCAAGCAGGAGAGTCAGGGCAGAGAGCGGTGCGGCAAGAGCAGGAAATGTAGTTTACTGAAGTCAGCAGAGAGCAGGAGAGTCGGGGCAGAGAGCAGGAGATGTAGTTTACTGAAGTTGGCAGAGAGCAGGAGAGTCGGGGCAGAGAGCAGGGCAGTCAGAAAGGACGTGAGCGACTAGTCCCCAGCAGTCGCTTCTTTGCTGATCGTCCAGCCCCAGCCCAGTCGGTGTTCCTGATTTTGGTCAGTGCATGCCATTTCCCCTCATTTGCATGCGTGGATCGGAGAATAATCGGCACAGAGGTTAGTGAATTGGGTCGGAGGAAATTGGGTCGGTACACGATCGCAAACATGATCGGTGGGCTTAGTGAATCTAGCCCTAGGTTCTTACCTCCATAATCTTCTTTCTTGTAAATAGGTGTATCATTCTGGATAAGTGGGCAATAAATTCAAACCCACACACATCCTCCTTCCTCAGTGGAGTGTGCTACCCCTTTCAGTTTGTATCAAAGCAGGTGATAGCCCTCATAACAAAATATAAGGAGGGGTACAGGGGCCCTCCCCAATAACACAGGTCTGTTCTGCAAGAAGTATACTAAACACAATTTATGAACAGTGTGAACCAATAAAAACAGCAGTGTAAAACAACTTCAAGTTTAACATTTATGGAGCTCATACATTCCCCAACGTGTAATATGTTTATTTCTCTCTTTAAAAAACAAAATAAATTACCATATATACTTGAATATGAGTCGATCCGAATATAAGTTGAGACCCCCATTTTTACCCAAAAAAAGGAGGAAAAATGGTTGACTTGCATATAAGTCGGGTGGCTTAATATCCAAGTGCCCTGCCAGGATTTGAACCTAGCACCCCATCCCTCCCCTGTCAGGCTCTGCACCTAGTCCCCTTCCTGCCAGGCACTGCACCCAGCCCCCTTCCCTTCCTCCTCCGTCAGGCTCTGCACCCAGCCCCCACCCTGCCAGGCACTGCACACACCCCCTTCCCTCCCTCCAAGGCTCACCACCCTGTCTCCCCTCCCTGCCCATTGTACCTCCTCTGCCGCTGGAATCCCTGGTGTTTCAGAGGTGTAGCGGGCAGGAGCGAGCTTTCCACGCTCCTGCTCCACTGCTAACCAGGTCATTCACTTGCTGCCACAAGTTCTGTCTTCTGCCGCTGAGCAGTACCGAGTAGGAGTGCACTTTGGCACTGATGCTCGGCACTGAGCAGCTTTCTGAATGGCTCCCCTGATTTTCCCATAGACTAACAGTCTATACT
The DNA here is from genome assembly GCF_902459505.1 of Geotrypetes seraphini. Classification (NCBI taxonomy): domain Eukaryota; kingdom Metazoa; phylum Chordata; class Amphibia; order Gymnophiona; family Dermophiidae; genus Geotrypetes; species Geotrypetes seraphini. The sequence goes on along the minus strand of NC_047094.1, from coordinate 54,675,033 downwards.
CGCTGTGTCTTGCTGTGCTGTAAAGCTGCTTCAGCTCATGTGTTTAGCTAGACTTTGGAGATGGATATTGCTCAGCTCCCAAATACCACAATCTTCGGGCTGACAGCTGGAGAAAGACCAGGCTAGACCTCTACCCCCACCGAAATGCGCACTTGAAGATGGGAGGCGACAAGCAGCCGGCACCCTAAGAGTTCCCGACAAGGACCACTTCAGGTGCCAAATCAGTCTGTGCTCAAGCTTCTGAAAAAAATCAGGGGGCAAACTAGCTTAGAAGGGAACAGTTTCCAAGCTCCTAAAATATTAAGCAGGCTGGCTAACAGGTACCAGAGAGGGATTGGCCTGCCAGCTGTAGAACCCAAGTCGGCTTCTTCTCCCAGGCAGAATTACTCCAGAAATACTGGGAGCACCGAAAGCCTCTAAAAATTGAAGAAAAACCCTCCTGAAAAAAGTTTTAAACAGGAGATCAGACACACACTTTACTGCAAGTGTTCAGAAAGAAAAACTGAAGGGGGGGGGGAGAAGCACACTCCAATGAGGAAGGAGGAGTTTAAAACTGACTGATGCCTTCTGCAAAGAATGCGAGTTTGGACTCACTACCCACTTGTCTAGAATGCCACACCCATTGCACAGCTCAAGACAGATAGGACACAAATTGAAACAATCCACTCACCTCCAAATTCTGAAAACAGGTAATGGTGTGGGGGGGAGCAAGTGCAGGAGAGCTCATGACAGAAGACCGAGATGTACTGTCTTACCTCTGGAAAAGAATGTGCTGATCATGAAGCTGAAAGAGATAGTGGAGATGGAGAAGACCGCAAGAAACACGAAGATCAGGGAGGGGTCACTGTTGGTGAGGACTGCCCCCTGCTTACTCACCTTTAAAACAAAGACAGGTTTGTTAGGGCTCTTCACATGCATTCAGTGGGTCTCAAGTTTATTATCTCTCTCTGTTAACATATATTTCTAGATTCTTACTGTCAAGGCTCAAACTGTTTTAATGTAAAAGGGAACCCTGCTGGTACTAACCTGAACAGTGAAAAGCACAGTAACGAAGAAGACGGACACAAGCAGGAAAAGGAAGAACATTAGGAACCATGCACTCCAGTGCAACCAGTTGCTGAGTCCCATCATGCGCATATACTCCTGGAAAAGTCCCAGAGAAATCATTAAACTGGAAACATTCATAACTAATAATTTAATTTAAAATCTGTTCTTATATTATCACTTTACTATTAGGTACCATAATGACTTGAATATCCATCCTAACCCTACCCTTATTTACCAAATATCTAAACCTAGCTCTCAATATCACACTCAGGGACCCTTTTACTAAAGCTTAGCAAACATTAACGGATATTAGTGCGCACTAAATGCCACATGTCTTATTTTACAGCTATGGGCCATGTGGCACTTAGTGAATGTCAATATGTGCTAAGCTTTAGCAAAAGGGCCTCTTAGTAAATAATAACCTCACAAAACGATTAAAAATCTTGGAATGAACATGTCTATAGACTTAAAAAATTAAGTACATATAAATATGAGAATAAATGTGGAATGTATGGGATTTAGTAGTTCATTTAATAAAGTGTGGAGCCCATTGAATACATTTGTTACCTTGCAATAAGGGTCATGTATCTTTCCTTTTCTTAGATTTCCTTACACATCCAGGGTGGGTAAATGTATTTTGAGGATTTAAATTACTTAATTATAATATTGTAATCACATCATATGTCTTATTGTATTAATAATTGGGAGTATGGGAGAAAGATTGTTTTATGTATTACTTGTGTAGTTAATAGTGCATTTTATGCAGTATTTTATGTGCAATTAATTGTATTGCACTGTCGAAGTTTGAAAACCAATAAAGATTTAAAAAAAAAAAAAATTAAGTACAAGTATTCCCAAAAAGTTTAACACCTCAAACAGGAAAGCAGGATCCTTCAACTAAAATAAGAGTCTGAGCCATCATTTAGTCAAGCGTAATCTAACTGATCTTCATCTTGCTTATGTTCAGTTCTAATCCCATGTTATGACTTTCGGCTTGGCACCTAACAACAAAAATCTAACCGAAACAAGTTTTTCAACTGCTTTCAAAATGAAAGATAAAAGTTTGAACAAATTATGATTGTGAGGCTTTTGCCACTAGCATCCATCTCAGCTCCAGGAAAGTTTGAGTTCCCCCACGAATTTGTGGACTCGCTCATTCGCTGTCTGCTCCGACCTGTAGAAAAGTCAGGCTACACCAATCAGGAGCTGCGTGTCAAAGTAGCCCAACTTTACTACAGGAAGAGGCAGTCGGAGCAGACAGCGAGTGATTTTTTTTCACCCACCGGCGCTCCAGCTGCCCAATCCTACCTCCCCTGCCTTTTGTAAGGCAAAAAACGGGTTCCTGGAACGGACAGCTGACTAAAAAAAAGCACTACTGTTACAATAAGGGCAAAAGTCCGGCATGAAAGCTAAAGCTAAGTATTAATCATTTTGATGAGCTTAGAAATTAAAGGTTTAAATTAAATGATAGGGGGAGGCTATAACCAATGATGTTGGTCCCATTTTGGTTTGCAAGCTAAGTTGTAATAGCAAGCGGCAAACAGGGACCCGAGGTTTTCCTTCCAATACACTAATTGCACAGTTATATCTATGTTTAAGCAACAACATGGTATAATTACATAAATATTTTGTGTGCAGTAAGTATTTTTTGTTTCTGAATTGAATCTAGTTCCCCAGGTTCTCAACCCACTATGATAACCATTAGGCTCCTTCACTATCATATCCATGATCCTATATAGCACTTTGTGTATAAAGCCTGTTTTACATGCAGAAAAAAGGTACACTTGTTGAAAGTTTGGAAACACCTACGTATAGTCCATGTAGCAGAGTTGTAATTTGTGATGTACATGTGCACTTTAATTTGTATGCACAAGGTATTTTATTTTATATACTGGCACAAATGTACATCAGTTTTGGATTAGGTGTAAATGTGTACTTCATTTTTGAACACCAGTGGGGCTGGTTCTGTATGCCTATTTTATCAAAAGGATATAGGGACTGGTTCTATAAACAGGCATCCCAATTGTAGGTGGCAGTAGGCATCCTCCCACTATCTGCCAGCCAATCGGGACACACGTTTTTAGAAAAAAGAAAAAAACACACACCAAACCTCCCCAAGGCAGGACGCCTACACTGTAGGCATTTGTCGCAGGTCTGGGGAGATGGGTAGGGACACCTAAACTCGCCCAAGGCTGGGTGTAAGTGTGGTTTCACCCAGAAGTGGCCTTAGGCATCTCCCTAGAGCTGTGACAAACACCTGAAATGTAGGCCAGCAAAATGCTGGTCTACATTTCAAAAAATTAAAAAGTAGACACAGTTGGAAATCTCCGATCAACTGAGCTAGCAGGACTCCCTGAAACCGCAGCTTTGGAGAGTCCTGCTGGCTCAGCTGATCAGGAGGAAAATACCCATGCCACAATCAGCTGAGCGTGCTGTGGCAGAGATCCCACTGACACCCATCCCCATGGGAGGGGCCTTAGACATCTGGGCCAATCAGGGCTTTAAGCCCCTCCCCGGTGCATTCCAGGATGCACCGAGAAGGAGAAGGCCACCATTTTGGATGAAGCGGGCCTGCCAGCTAGAAGGAGTAGGTATTCCTTCTGCCAGCATACTTCAAAAGGGTATGGGAGTGGGGAGTGTTGGGGGTGTTCTGGGGGTGTCTGCCATTTGGGGGTGTCAACAGCATTAAGAAGTGGGCATCCCTCTGCCACTTTTTGCTTGAGGGGGTGTCAGTGCTTCTGGGGGGCCAGCAGCAGGAGGGAGTGGTCATCCCTCCTGAAAGGTTTCAGGGGTGGGTGTCAGGGGAACCTCTGCCGCAACCGACTCAGCTGATCGAAGCAGGGGTAGCTGATCGAAGCAGGGGTATTTTCCCTCGATCAGCTGAGCCGGTAGGACTCTCTGAAGCTGCAGTTTTTGGAGAGTCCTGCCAGTTCAGCTGATCAGGGATACCCTTGCCATGATCAGCTGATGGCAAGGGATCCCTCGGCAAAGATAGGCAGCTGAGCCACCTAATTTTGTGATCAGGCTAAGGTATGATTCTCTAACTAGAGCCAGTTAGAGAATCAGGGAGCTAAGCGTCTATCTATTAGGGCAGACATGATTCTGTTTAGGACACTGGTACATGATTTTTAGATGCTACTTAAGTTACAAATAGTAAGCTTTATATGAATACAACTACTCCTCACTTAACGACCTATCTGCTTAATGGCCACCCAAAACTTATGACCAGCTCTCCAACCATTGTCAAGCGAGGCAGGAGCAATCTTCCTAAGCTACTGTCCCGTGAAAGTCATGATTAAAAATGGCTGCCGCAAGTTCCTGCGGTCTCACAAGACTGCCATGGGAACTTGTGGCAGCCATTTTTAAATCACGGCTTTCATTGGGCAGGAGCGTATAATATCACCCCTGCCCTGCTTCACCGCTGGGACACTAGGGTTTTACGGTAAGCTATGGAAGGGTGCAGAACTTAAGGTTGGGGGGGAATAGGAGTGATCTTCAGACACTTCTCACTTATCAACCAAGTCATATGAATAGAACTAGGTCATTAAGTGAGGAGTAGCTGTATTGCATTTGGGTGATTGAATCATTGTGTGGTAAATGCAGTTTCTTTTCTTTGTATTCACTTAATTTGTCTCTCTGGGACCTGGATTTCTTGGATTCTCTCTTCTTATGAGTCTAAGTTTTCCTTTTTGTAAGTTGTGATTTCCTGAATTTGTACCCATGTTTTGGAAAAGTTCTGCTCAAGATGTTTTGTCTTGTATTATAATGTAAATTTGCATAAAGAGAAAAAAAATTGTCCTGAAGTAATTTCATAACAGGGGCCTATGTATGAAGGACACAGAGGCTCAATCAAAAAATTAAAGACGTCCAAGGTGTGTTATGGGCAGGCTAGACTTGGATGTCTTGTGGTGGTAATAGAACCTTTCTCAGGATGTTCTAGATGGAACTTAAGACGTTTTGGGCTAGACCTGTTTTTAAAAGTGTCTAACTGCCACAAAGGTACCCAAACTGATCAGATGGCCATTGGAGGGATTAAGTAATGACCTCCCCAAACTCCCCCAAGTGATTACTCACCTCTTCCCACCCCATAAAATCTCAATGAAACAGTATATACCTGTCTCTAGAACAGCAGCACATGGTATAGGAAAGCCTAGTAGAGCATCACCACATAGGCCTCTTAATTAGCCTGATGGATGAGCTGGTGAACCATAGAGAGAGGAGAACCCAGGCCCATAAGCCACTCTAATCACCTGTAGCCTTAAGGGCTATTGGGGTAGTAGACAGGTGGGTATAGTAAGTTCGGGGGGGGGGGGGGGGCTAATCAAATTTTAAGACAACTATGGTGAGATGTACACCTGGCACCCTTTATACTATGTGTCCTCTAAGGTACCCTACTGCTCTGTTGGCATGTCTATGTGGCCAGTCCATTACAATGCTGACCCCTCCCACATCCAAATGATTTGGGTTTGAACATTTTGGACTTGGATGTTTCTGTGGTCGAAAATGGGGTATAAAGTTAGGTGTCCTAAGGTTGGATGTCTTGTTGGCCAAGATGTCCAAGTAGGCGATTTAAAAAACAAAACAAAAAAAACAAACAAACAAACACACCTATTTTGGATGTCTAGTGGTTTGCCTTTTGAAAATGGATATTTCTGTGCCTCCGTGTGAAACGTCCTTTTCGAAAATGGCCCTCATAGGAATCTATTTTTAGCTTATTTCACAAAGCACATAAGAACACAAACAGACTGAAATTGCACTTAAACTGAACTTGCTGGCATCTGTTCGTGAGTATAAAATTAAGCACATAAAAGGTACACATGTAAATTACAACTCCATCTAAAACTTCACCACAGACTTAGCCAATATTCAATTCCTGGCTCAGTTAACAGAAAAAATTATGTTTGATCAACTGACTCCTTTCTTCGAACAAACGCCTTACACTCTAACCAAACTGGCTTTAGACCACATCATTCAACAGAGCTTTCACTTTTAGGTCTTGTAACTTCCATTAGGTATTTCTTAGGAAATCCGTCCTTCTAGTGTCATTGGACTTAACTGCAGCATTCGATACTCCTGCACAGGCTTCAATCTTTGGGCATCTCCAAGCAGCTCTAGAATGGTTCAAATTGTATTTTTCAGATCCTCTTCAGAGCCATACTTGCAGAATTTTGGTGTCCCCCAAGGTTCCATTTTGTCACCTATGCTGTTCAACCTTTTCCTGGCCCCACTTCTGACTATTGTGCAATCCATCGGCTTTACCATTTTCACTTATGCAAATGATATTCAATTACTTCACCAATTCAAATGCAAAATATGAACGATATTCAGGAAATTAACCAAAAACTTGATCTAATCAGTAATTGGTTTACCGAGAACTTGCTTTAACGGTCTGATTTGTGCAGAGAAAAAAGAGAGAGAGGAGTCAAAGATGACTCTGAGGTTGGAAGCTGATGAGACAGAGAGAATGATAGTGTTATCCACAGAAATAGAGAATAGGGAAGAGGAGAGGTGGGTTTAGGTGGAAAGATAAGAAGTTCAGTCTTGTCTGTGTTCAGTTTTAAATGGCAGTGAAACATGCAGGCAGCAATGTCAGATAGGCAGGTTGAGACTTGGGTCTGGAGTCGTCAGCATAGAGGTGATACTGACAACCCAGGAGCATGCTCGTAATCCAAAACGCTCGTATATCAAAGCAAAGTTCCCCATAGGATATAATGGAGGCTCGGGCAATTCGTTGCTGTTGCTGCCGGCGGCCAACATAAACATAACAGAACTGGGGCTCTTTCCGCAGCCAAACCAACCTCGCCTGGGGCCTTTGCAGCTTATAACTTCTTTTTCGTTCGTTTTGTGCCGTGGGTGCCTACATTCATGTCGGCTTTCTCCTCCTTATTGCAGCGGTGCTCGTTCAAAGCCGCAGGCAGCAGTTCCCACGTGCCCCCCCCCCCCCCTCGAGGCCAACCTGGACACCCTCCCTGTGCCGCGGTGGCCTACCTTCATGCTGGCTTTGTTATTATCTGTTGTCATTTTATTGTTTTTACTGTTGGTTTTAAGTTTAATTGCTTCACTTGCTCTTGCTATTTTTTCCCAACAGCTTCCCTCAAGGCTTCTCTGCCGCCGCACAGTGGCAGCTCATTGTGGACTCCGCCCCTTAACACCGGTACATGCCGTTTAAAACCAGGCTCTTTGCGGCACATGCCTTTGGCACGCACCAAAGGAGCGCGCTTAAGGAGCAATTCATGCTCCTTAATGCGCTCCTTTGTGCGCTATTGCTGTGCGCCTTGAAAAATCTAGCGACCATAACATGTAAGTCGTTTAAAGGTTCCTATTTACTCAAGATATCTCTCTTACTTCTTTTTCTTCCTCATAAAAAACCATTGGTTTAATCAATCTCTTCAGAGACCCGTCGCAATCTTTGCATTTCCCAATATGGATAATTTCGCTACTCCCATTCCAGTTATTTTGGGACACCGGCCTTATAAGTTAATTAACAACTCTGTTTTCTCACGCTCCTCAGTACATATAGATGTTCTATTATTATCTTACCAGACAGCCCTCACTAATCTAATCTCGCCTTCCTCAGATTTCAAAAATACTCAATTTAACATAGGTTTAATTAATGCTCGCTCCATCAAAACTAAATATCACTTGCTCAAAGATCTTATTATTCAGCGCTCTTTTGATGTGCTTTGCTTAACTGAAACCTGGCTTACTGAAGGCGATGAAGCCTATCTTTTACACTTGTACTCCTGGATTTTCATTTTTCTTTAATCATTCGTCGTCAAAAACATGGAGGAGGATTAGCTATTATTTTTCGCGATTCCTTATTACAGGTATTGACTATTCACCAGCAAAATTCTTCCATTGAATTTTTACAATTTTCCTTCCAAACCAGACCTAAACTAGATGCTCTCCTTCTTTACCTACTACTTCAGTTACTCCTATTAACTGTGAGAACTTAACCCAACTGCAATCACTTCTCTTTGATTTCAGCTCCTCCACTTTGAACCCATTGATTTTGGGAGACTAACATTCATTTTGATGATTCCAATAATACCTACACCAAAGCAATTTTATCTCACATCAACCAACTAGATTTATGTCTCTTGATCTCAGAGCCAACACATCAAGTAGGGCATACAATAGACATGGCCCTAATCCCTACTTCGACACTCGCCAATTATTCTGTAAATTATTGTTCGCCTGTCCCTTGGTCAGACCACTATTTGATCTCAATAACGCATATAACTTCTCACATTAAAACTCAAATATCTCATCAGACGATCAAGTTCAGAGATTTTAATAACCTTTCTTTTGAATCAATTTCTTCAGCTTTTGTGTTAGATTTTTCTGATTCAAAGACTGTTTCACTGGATGATTCTCTAACTCAATGGACTATAGCCACACATCTATTATTAGATACAGTAGCACCTTTGCAATCTAAATCTATCTCTGCATGGAAACTTATGAACCCTTGGTTTACAGCTGAACTTACTCTCATCAAAAAAAGCAACTTAGATCCTTGGAACGTAAGTGGAGAAAAAACAAATCGCTAGTCAACGCCAAGTTATTCAAAGAGCACTCAAAACTATATAAATCAAAAATAAATCAGGCAAAATTGAATTTTTATTCAGGTCAAATTCTGAAGGCTAAAAATTCCTCAGCTCTTTTTATGCTATATTAAAATCAGTTACATCTTCTAGTAAACGACAAAAATCAAGCAGCGGACATCTTTCCCACTGCTCAGGAACTTGCAACCTACTTCATCGATAAAGTTAATAGGATTAGGACAACTTTCACCACAAATCAATACACAATTCTAGATCAAGAACAAAATCGAGCCTGGGACACTATCTTCAAAATGTTCTCAATTTAACATACCAAACCTTAGAGATTGAAGCTCTTATGAAATCTATTAATATTAAGGGTTCTCAAGTAGATTCAATACCGCCTTTTTTCCTTAAGCGTTATTTTAAGATTTTAGGTACATTTATCCTCACCCTAGTTAGTGAGAGTCTTCAACAAAGTATCATGCCAAAAATCTGGAAGGAATCAATTATCCGTCCAATTATTAAAGATCATAAAATTACTGTTGAGGACAAATCAAATTACAGACCAATAGCTAACATTCCGTTTTTAGCAAAACTAACCGAGAAGGTGGTATTTAATCAAATATCAGAATTTATTGAAAAAACTAACATCTTGCACCCAAAACCAGACAGGTTTTAGACAGCATCATTCTACAGAACATGACCACCTCCATCCAATATTTCTTGGATCACCAATCGGTTCTTCTAATTTCGATTGATCTTTCAGCCGCTTTCGATACGATCGACCATGAGCTTTTGTTAAACAGACTCCAATCTATTGGCATTACAGACCAGGTTTTTTCTTGGTTTGTATCATATTTTACTAATCGTACCTCATCTGTATTTTTCAATAACGCAACTTCTGACAGTTTTTCCACTACATATGGTGTTCCCCAAGGGTCTATTTTTTCCCCACTTTTATTTAACATTTTTCTTGCCCCATTGATGACACTGTGCCAATCCATTGGTTTTAATGTATTTGCCTATGCTGATGACATTCAGCTCCCACATCCGCTAGATACCAATAATCCTCTGGATACAATAACAATTAATATGAAACTTGAAAAAAATACACCAATGGCTGAATACTAATAGACTAGCGCTCAATGTCAATAAATCAAATGTGATGCTCTTTCCGTGGAAAGATAATTTAAAATTGAATTTTCCAATCTCTATTAAGGGCTCTCCCTTGCAACCAGTAAGTAATATTAAGATTCTAGGGATTATTTTTTGATTACAAACTATCCTTTCATGATCACATTAGTAGCATTATCAACTTTTTTCAGACTTCGTCAAATTCGCTCAGTTTCACAATTTCTCTGCACTAAATCTCTCAACATCCTTATCCACTCTCTTGTGATTTCTAAAATCAACTACTGCAATGCCCTATTTAAGGGAATAGCTCAAAATGAAATCAAGCACCTACAAATTATTCAGAATGCTTCTATCAAGCTCATATCCAAAGCCAAGAAGTTTGATCACGTAACACCCCTTCTCAAAAAGCGCACTCTTCCGGTTGCTCACCGGATAACATATAAACTATGTTTGCTCACATTCAAATCCCTTCTTTACAAAACTCCAGCTTTCATTTATAAGTTATTAATTCCATATACTTCCAATAGAACGTTGAGATCTATTGAACAGCATTTGCTGACGATTCCCTCTCTTAGAATTATTAATACTAGACGGCAATTGATTTTTTCTGTTACAGCCCCCCAAACTTGGAACTCACTTCTTATTCACTTGAGGGAAGAAAACAACTTGGAAAAATTCAAAAGTAAACTAAACAGTTTTCTTTTAAAAGATGCCTTTGAAAATTAGCCATTTAGTCTTCCAACTAATTTTACTTTTTCTGCCTAATTTTATTGAAGTAATTTTTTAACTTCCCTTTCCTTATGTATCTCCCTTGTATGTCCCTTTAACTTTTAAATAATTTGTAGTTCTTATCCCTTCCCTCCCTTATGTTCTTAGTTCTGTTAAGTTTGTCAATAGTCCTGTTGGACCTTGTTTTTATTATCCGTTGTATTGTTCCCCATACTTTGTGATTTTATTATTATGTACATCGCTTAGAATTGTGATTAAGTGATTAATCAAATCTCTATTAAAACTTGAAACTTTCTCCTCCTTCTTGCCGCAGTGCTCGTTCAAAGCCACGGACAGCGGTTCCCACGTGCCCCCCACGGCTGACCCGGAAGCTCTCTCTCTGACATCGCAACATCAGAAGGAACGTCTCCGGGCCAGCTGCAGGAGGCATGCAGGAGCTGCCGCCCGCGGCCCCAAGCGAACACAGCAAGGAGGAGGGAGCCGGCAAGAAGGCAATCCTCCAGGGGCGGCAGAGGGAACAAAAGCATTGCCCTCGAGCAGGCTGCCCGGCGCAGCAGGTTGGATACCCTAAAAGGCAAAACTGAAGTGGAAGAGAATTAGAAAGAAAATCTGCAGTCGGTATGCGTGCATTGCAAGGTATGGAGAGGGGGGATGCGTGATGTTTTACTTTGGGACACGCTCGTATAGCGAGTCAAGCTCGGTTTACGAGTCACAGATTTTACAAATGTTTTGCTCGTCGTCTTGCAAAACACTCGTAAACCGCGGTTAGACTGTAATTGCAATACTGACCACGTGGTATATGTCATAATCTGTCCATGCAATAAGCTCTATGTAGGTAAAACCAAAAGGAAAGTTAAGACAAGAATCATAGTGCACAGAAGCTGCATTCTTCGACAAGTTACAACAGCATCCATGGTCAGTCATCTGATCTCTTTCCAACATCAAATTCAGGATCTCAAATATTTCATTCTCAAGGTTTTACAACCAAGATGGAGAGGCGGAAATTGCAATCAGACACTCATTAAGATGGAACAGAAAATGATCTTTGAGTTAAATACTATACACCCACATGGCCTCAATTCAGAAAATTAGCATCCTTCCTATGATTTTTCCATTTCTTCATTTCTACTTTTTGATGCTCAACAGGTCACTGTTTTCATTTATCACATCAACAAAGTGATATACCATTTATACCAATGAGTTAATACCGCTAGCTCCTTCCCTCTTCCCAATACCTTCCCGATTCCCCAAAGCAACCTCATCTACTCTTTATCTCCTCTAGAAATTACCAGATATCTTCTTCTTGTAACACGTTTTTTTTAAAAATTCTTTTGTAATCCGCCTTTAACAGCAAGGCAACGGTGGAATAGAAATCTCTAATGTAATATAATGTAAATCACAATAGGTTACGGTATGCCAAATAACCCACATGGCCTATGTCAAGATGGATTTCAATGCTCTAACCACATAGATAATGGTATGCGAGGACAACCTACAAAGCTTATGTTATGTTGAGTTTCAATATATTTGTTACACATATCATTGTATGTTGGAATGTTCGTCTGTGTCATATACAGTTTTTATAAGTCTTAAATCGGTATACAAATGATTTTATCATTTCATATGTCCTACATATATTTTTTGGCTTTCACAGTTTTACACATTTGAGTGTTTGTTATCTGTAAAGCTGTTAGTTAGATCCTTTTGACTACAGCACAGATAAATACCTACTTTACTCATACCGTTTTCAAGCTCTGGATGTTTTAATACATGCTAGGTTTCCATTAGCATAAACAGCATACATACATATATTTTGTTATCACTTTAAGATTGACGGCATTTTTATTTTATGGATGTAGATCTTTCTATGTCCATTAGCTTGATGATGCAAATACTGTATTTTTACCCCTGGTTTGTTTATGTTATGATGTCATATAATTGAGCCTTTTTTGTTTGCCCCATGGCGCTCTCTAATTCGACGTTAACAGCTTACATCCTCGCACATATTTAAACTTTCAGATTCATTTTTCAACTAATGCGGCAATCATCGTTCCACACAAGCACTCATCTCAAAGTAAGTTAAATTTTAACATCGCTTTTATATTGCTTTTACATTATATTTTTAGGGTTTAAATGTTTGTACTTTCAATGACGTTTAGCTCCGATTTTTTCTTTTGGTACTGAACAGCTTTGCGGTTTCCCAAACTTTTTAGTACATTTCGTCTAGGGTCTAAATTTTTTATGCACACGTCATAAATGAAGTCAAGTTTAATGATTTTAGAATCGGGCACGCAAACCATGTTTTTACCTTCAGTATTGTTTTGAATTTTATGCCGGAGCTCCTTTATTTATTTGATTGATTGATTTATATCTACAGGTTATCAGCGTCAGGACCGCTCTGTCCCCAGCAGTTAGCGGCATAACTGGGTCACTTATGGGCTTTCAGCCCATATTCTCTCACTAGTTTTTCTGCGGGTGATTTACCAAGTTTTCTGTAAAACACCTGTTTGGTTGCTTCTACTTAGCCCAAACAGGTGGTTGTCTGGTTATTTTGTTCTATATCGCACCATGGAGGCCTTGCATATCACGCCAGATAGATAATTTATGCTTGACGGGTTGTGCTGAGAATTTGGATCACAATGTATTATATTTATTTTTTATTGCATTTTTAAAGGACTTATGTTTACACCTGTATGACTTATAGTTTTTAAAATGCTTGCATCTGCAATTTAAGGTTAGTAAATGTACATATTTATTTTCTTACTGTATGCCAGTCACTGTATTTTAAAGTTTAGAGCATGTATGTATACATTTTTTATATACTTGGATATCATTGTGTAGGTTAATATGTATGTTGATTGGTCAAGGTCATACTTTAAGTTAAATCCATGTCCATGGTTGTATGATTTATTATTTCCCATGCCCGTCACTATATTTGTAGTTCATTTTTCTATACATATGATATATCAATGTGCATTTTGACTGTATATTGATTGGTTTGACCATTTTCTAACTTTCTGGTTTTTTCCCCACTCTCCTTTTTTTATTTGTAAATATGTTGTCCGTTTAAAATATGATTATGCTTTCAGAACCCTTGAGGAAGGCTTGAAAAAGCCTAAACACAGCCCATGTAGGGTCTTATTTCCATGCAGTGTACTTGCGTTGTACGAGATTGATTTTTTAGCACCTTGTGATATTTTTGAATTGCTGCTTATACCAATAAACTTCACATTTTATACTCTTAGAAGTCCAGGACTTGGTTCCACATTTTGTTTTCAGTTCAATAATTAGGCACTAACATATTTAACAGTTTTGCAACTGACAAAAAATCATCATACCTAAATATATTAAGCAAATATATTCCCAGTTAGGTTAGGATCCTATAAAGTAAAGAAGGCACCTATGTTCCTTTATAGAACCATTACAGAATTGTCCTCTATATGTCCGAGCTAAGACATTCAAAAACACGTATGCCAATCAGAATCCAAGTTATGCACACTGTTGCATTTCTGCCTTGGTACCTTCAGCTTCTTCTCCTTCTCGTGCACCACGGCCCGCACAATATTGAGGGAGGTATAGGTGAAGCTGAGCATTAAGAGCAGGGGAAGTTGGGTCTGGATGGCGATCAGGAAGAGATCACTGACATATGCTGGGTAAGAGAAGCGTTGAATGACCACAGAAACCTGGGAAAGTAATACAGATGTGGAGGAGTTGGCATGGTATTCCATTATGGCTCTATCTACTGCATGTTGCACTGCTAGGAAACCTTCTCGGAAATAACCTGCAGGGGGACAAAAATATAGGCATGCAGCCAGTTAATAATAGCCAGCACATGATAGATCAAGAGTTGTCTAGGAAATTGGCACAAATCAGATTAGTTATGTTTCATAAAACATCTGAAGCTTGCTTCAGCATGTGTGTTTCAAAGAGATCTATGGTTTTATGGAGTCTACAGTGCATGAGATTCCCTAGAATTTTTCTCCAACATAATCCTCTCTTTTCCTTGCAGTACTCAGAGCCCTGGAAGGATCCACTATAGAGGTAAGACCACTCTGAATTCGATAACATGAATAGCATGAAAATAGTACAGGCTGCACCATCCTCAGGCTGGGCAGCTATCAGCAAGACTCATAGCTTGAAGAAACAAATTCAGAAACTAGGTTGCCTCAGAATATTTAGAGTACTAAAATATACAGCAGACTGGATGCTCCCAACTAGCAAAGAAAATTCCTAAGGCCCGTCGGAAGTAGAAAGAGGAAAGGGAGTTGCTGATCTACACCAAGATTCTATATGTATCTCAAGCAAACATGAAGAAAAAAAATGACAGGTTCATGTGCCGAGGCTGTTGTGATCTAATATACTAAGTAATGACCTAGAGAAGTGGTTCTCAACCCAGTCTTATGAAAACACCCATCAGTCAGATTTTCAAGATAGCTACAATGAATATGCATGAGATACTGTAGATCTGTATACAATGGAGGCCATGCATGCATATTTATTTCATGGATATTCATTGTGGATAGCTTGAAAAACTAACTGGCTTTAGTGTCCCAAGGACAGGGGTTGAAAACTTCTGACCTACAGTAGTTGTTTCCAGGCCTCTAATTTTGGCCAAACCAATCATGTTTTCAAGATAAAGCCTAGGGAAAAATTACATCTTACCTGATAATCTTTCCTTTAGGCACAGCAGAAGAATCCAGAGACTAGTGGGTTGTGCCTATCTACCAGTAGGTGGAAAGAGAGTTCAGACTTTGCACTCTGGCTTATTGGATGTCAAGCCTCCTGGTCAATTAATATTACTCATAACAAAGAATGTGAAATTGATGCTGCTATAACTCCTTTCCCACACTGAAAAAAAAGATACAAAATCCAATTAAAACGCAACATACAAATCCCTTAAAACCAAACTCATACTCGAAATAGTAGAGTAGGATCCTGGATTCATCTGCTGTGTGTAAAGGAAAGAAAATGATCGGATAAGACATAATTTTTCCTTCCTTAGCATCAGCATCAGCAGATGAATCCAGAGACTAGTGGGATGTAGTAAAGCATTCCTTATGTTGGGAGGGACCCAGAAAGCACCCCGACAGGACTGACTCTCTGAAAATAGCATCTGCTCATGCTGCCATGTCCAACGGATGTTTAAATAATGCGTGTAGAGAAGACCAATTTGTTGCCCGACAAATCTCCTCCAAAGAAAAACACCACGACTCTGCCCAAGAGGTTACCACTGATCTCGTAGAATGTGCCTGATGTGTCAAAATGTATTATATGCTAAAACAAATCACCCTTCTAAACCATCTTGCGACTGTCACCTTAGAGGCCAAAGCCCCTTTCTTAGAGTTGGAGAAGAGAACAGAAAGGTGTTCAGACTTCCAGAAATCAGCAGCAAGTACAAAATAAACACCCAGTGAACATCCAGGAGTCTCAAATCCTGGAAATGCTGTCCATGAACCCCCTCCTTGAAGGAGGGCAAAAACAAGGATTGATGTGAAAATCTGACATGACCTTCAGAAGGAAAGAAGGAACTGTATATACTGTAACTCCCATATCTGAAAAATGTTAAAACGGCTCTCTGCAAGACGATGCTTGAAACTCAGAAACCCTTCAGGCTGAGAAAATTGCTACGAGAAACACTGTATTGATTGTAAAATCTTTGAGTGTCGTCCTTTTCAGTGGCTCAAATAGAGTCCGCTGCAACGTCTGCAAAACTAGATTAAGATTCCAATCTGGACAAAGATTTCTTAGAGAGGACTTAAGCTAATTAATCCCTCTCAAAAAAAGAACCACATCCAACTGAAAAGCCAAGGAAGAATTAGATATTTGACCCCTATAAGAAGCTAGTGCTGCTACTTGCACCCTCAGTGAATTGTATGCCAGACCTTGAGACAGCCTTTTTTGTAGGAAGTCTAAAATTTGTGGAAGCAAAGAATAAAAATGGTGAAACATCCCATTGATCACAAGATGACTGGAACACTCGCCACACTCTAGCATAAGCTGTGGATGTAGACTGTTTTCTTCACATAAAAATTCAAAATCCTACACGGTATCCTTCCTCCCTTTATCCCTCTTTCTTGGAATTCTTCAAACCCTAATACCACCAGACCCTCCCACAAATTAAAACTATCCTTCCCCTCGTTAAAAGGCATTTCCCATACAGGAAAGCTAGGGACCTCCCTCCCCTTCAAAATCACTGAGCTCTGGAACAACCTTATCTCCCCTCTTCGGAACTTGAGCTCTCTCCAAGTTTTCCGCAAACATCTGAAAACCTGGCTTTTCTCAAAAATGTAAGCCTCCCAAGTCCTCAAAAAACTCATCTGGCATCCCAAGTCATCTAAATATTAGAAACATAGAAAGATGACGGCAGATAAGGGCTATAGCCCATCAAGTCTGCCCACACTACTTACCCACCCTCTTAAGTCTACTGACCCCCTAAAGTATAATTGTAATTATACTGTCACTCTACTCATTCAAGTCCTAGTGACCCTATCCCTTGGCATGACCTCGTAGGGATCCCACATAGGTATTCCATTTGTTCTTGAAGTCTGGGATGCTGCGTGCCTCGACCACCTGCACTGGAAGCTTGTTCCAATGCTCAATCACTCTCTCCATGAAGAAGTACTTCCTGGCGTCTCCACGAAACTTCCCTCCCTTGAGTTTGAGCGGATGTCCTCTTGTGGTCAAGGGTCCCTTGAGAAGAAAGATATCATCTTCCACCTCGACCCGTCCCGTGATGTACTTAAATGTCTCAATCATGTCTCCCCTCTCCCTACGCTCTTCGAGAGTGTAGAGCTGCAATTTGCTCAGTCTTTCTTCGTACGGGAGACCCTTTAGCCCCGAGACCATCCTGGTGGCCATCCGCTGAACCGATTCAATTCTGAGCACATCCTTACGGTAATGTGGCCTCCAAAATTGCACACAGTATTCCAGATGAGGTCTCACCATGGCTCTGTACAATGGCATCATGACTTCAGGTTTCCTGTTGACGAAGCTTCTCTTGATACAACCTATCATCTGCCGTGCTTTAGATGAAGCCTTCTCCACTTGAGTGGCTGCTTTCATGTCAGCACTGATGATTACTCCTAAGTCTCATTCTGCCGTAGTCCTGGTTAAAGTTTCTCCATTCAGGGTGTAGGTTCTGCAAGGATTTCCGTTACCAAGATGCATGACCTTACATTTCTTGGCGTTGAAGCCCAGCTGCCAGATCAAGGACCAACTTTCTAAAGTACGCAGGTCTTGCTCCATAGCATCCTGTAGATTATAGCCGTTTACTATATTGCATAGTTTGGCGTCATCAGCGAATAAGGTTACCTTGCCTTGAAGCCCTTGAGTCAGATCCCCAATGAATATGTTGAAGAGGAGTGGGCCCAGGACTGAACCCTGTGGCACTCCGCTAGTCACCTCCGACATTTTAGAGAGGGTACCGTTAACCACCACCCTCTGAAGTCTGCCACTAAGCCAATCTTTAACCCATGCGGTTAGAGTCTCTCCTAATCCCATCGATTTCATCTTGTTCAGCAGCCTGCGGTGTGGGACGCTGTCAAACGCTTTGCTGAGGTCCAGGTACACGACGTCCAAGGACTCTCCTGAGTCCAGTCTTCTTGTTACCCAGTCAAAGAGGCTGATTAGATTGGACTGGCATGACCTACCCTTGGTGAATCCATGTTGGCTGGGATCCCGGAGATTTCCCTCGTTCAGGATCATATCTAATTCATACTTTGACCTCTAACCCTTTGTTGTAGTTCCTTCCTATTTCATCTACTGTAAACCGTGCCGAGCTCTACGAAAGTGGAGATGATGCGGTATACAAACCTAAGGATTAGATTAGATTATCCAAAACTCAGCCGTCTGACTGATTTTTGGCATAAAAAAATGGGACCACATAACCCCCTATTACCAAAAACTTAATTGGCTGCCCCTGGAGGCAAGAGTTGTGTTCAAATTTGCCCGTCTTTGTTGCAAATCTATACTTGGCTTGGCCCCCACATACCTGGTCACACATTTCAACTTGGACTGTCCCAGCAGGCCTACACGCAGAGTCCACATGTTCACCCATCCATCAATAAAGGCCTGCCGACTTGCTTTCCAAGCAGGCCAAATGAACAACTGGCTGAGCAACTTAATGCACTCTTCATCCTATCTAAGGATTAAAAAACTAGTAAAAACAAACTTGTTCAACCGATTTGTAACCTAAATGCTCCCATTGCCCTATCGCTTTACTCCATCTGATTTTTACCACGATCTCTTTCCCGCTCTGTTCTCTGCTTACATGTATTGACTGTCCAGTGCTCATATTCTTGCTGATTGTTTGCAGCCTGTTCCAGCCCTCTTATCCCTGTATCTGCTTCATGTACTTTAAAACCTTACTTTGTACCTATTTTCGCTGATTGTCCAGCTCCTCTTATTGTAAACCGCCTCGAACTACTATGGCTTTGGCGGTATATAAGAATAAAATTATTATTATTATGGTTATCATCTCATCTGAGTAGCTCTTCCATCTGAGCTTTGACCTCTCAATGGCCAGGCCCTAAAACCAAAGCAGGAAGGATCCTCTATCTGTCCTGGACCCTGCGAGAGAAGGTCTTGTATCACAAGCAATCTGGACGAGGTCTGCATACCATGGCTGATAAGGCCAATCTGGAGCCTCTAGAATTGCTAGCTCCGGGTGAATGTTCGCTTGATGCAACACCCTGCCGATCATAGGCCATGGAGGAAAAGCATATAGCAATGGGACAGTGTGCCATGGCTGCAGCAGAGCATCTATCCCTTGTAATGCTGAGACGACAATTTATCTTTTCTGTTACCGCACCTCAAACTTGGAATTCCTTCCCATTTACTTAAGGGAAGAGTGCAATCTGGAGAAATTCAAAAGTAATTTAAAAAAACTTTTCTCTTTAGAGATGCCTTTGATAATTAACTAAGCAGTTCGCAGGTTGAATTATATTTTTTATTGTTTTATACTATGGCTTTTATTTGCTTCCTTTTTGTATTTTTCTGTGATTGTCCTGCTTTTCTTAATGATTTTGTATTTCACCTCCCTTCTTTCCTTGTGTTTGAGTTTGTTAAGTTAGTCCATTAGTCCCCTAGGACGTTATATATAGTTATGTATTGTATTGTCTCCCAAATATTGTAATTTTAACATGTTCATCGCTTAGAAATACGATTAAGCGATTAAATCAAAAAAATATTAAACTTGAAACTTGATTACTGTATGCAGGCTATCAGTATTTGTGTTGGACTATGGGATATTATATTAAACAAATCAGACCCTGGGAATGTTAGTATAGATAAATTGAATGGCTTCCTAAAGATGGCGCCACTCAGCTCAACTGAACTAGTCCAGCCCAGAAGCTCATATCAGCATATCCATCCACCTGCTAGAGATAGAGTATACTAATTGACCAGGAGGCTTGACATCCAATAAGCCAGAGTGCAAAGTTTGAACTCTATTTTCACCTGCTGGTAGATGGGCACAATTCACTAGTCTCTGGATTTTTCTGCTGCTGACATAAGGAAGAGAAGTTTGCACACACTGTCTACAAATATTTTTCATGAATTGTGGATATCCCAAAATCCTGACTGCCAATATATTTGGGAACAAATTATCTAGAGGAAGGAAAAGGATACAATATTGACATATTGGTAGAGGAGGTCAAACTGTATATAAATGGGATGCACTCAGTTTGCCTATAGTACCACATTCTTTTACAAGAAGACATGAGAGATGAGATCTAATGAGGACAAGAATAGGGCAATACACTAGGGGCACAAGAACAGATCAGTGTCATAAACTTTGAGGCAATACTTTCTAACAGTAACTAAGTTACTAAAACTGTATATCTACGAGAGCTGATTGAAAAGTAATGAGACTACTTCTTGGAAAGTAAAACAGAGACATACATGGCAACGCTGTACTGGTTCTTAGTTGGATTTCCGTAGTCTTCATGTTGGGTTACAGCGAGAAGAACTTCGTAAATTTCATCATGGTAGATGAGGAAGATGTGTCTGTGAGAGTATGCAGCATGGCTAGTTGTTATGCTTGCCATAACATTTCAAGAGTTTCGTTACCATTCTTTCCAAGTTTAACACAAAATTCAAATCCTACACCTCTAGTGTACTCTCAGACGCATCTTCCTCATCTGCCATTACAAAACGTACAAAATTCTTTCTCTTGCTGTGACCCAACAATGAAGACTATGGCAGTCCAACTGCAAATTCACAAACGTCGATGTATGAGCTTTGCAAGAACCAGCACAGCATTTCCATGTCTACTTCTTGGAAAGAAAAACAGAGGCAGTCTCATTAATCAGTCCTTGTAAAACAACGAGGAGAAAATATTTTTTCACTCAGCATATAATTAAGTTCTAGGATTCATTGCCAGAGAATGTGGTAAAAGAGGAATAAAAGCCCATAAACTATTTTAAGATGGCTTGGGGGATAATTCACTGCTTATTTGTGATAAGCAGCATGAAATCTATTCTGCCTTTTTAGGATCTTGCCCAGATACTTGTGACCTGGATTGGCCATTGTTAGAAACAGGATACTGGACTTGATGGACCTTCAGCCTGTCTCAGTATGGTGACATTTATGTTAAGTTCTGGAGGAAAAAGTCCATTAATCAGGTAAAGTAGGGGAATGTCACCCCCCCCCCCCCCAAGAGGATTGTTTATCTGCTCTTTGGGATTCTGTCAGGTACTTGTGATCTGGATTAGCCAGTATTGGAAACAGTACACTGGCTTTGATAAACCTTTGATCTGTCCCAGTACAGCAACGCTTATGTACTTATGAAAAAAAGACCCGAGAATATTAGCTGATAAACAAAGAATGAATGCAAACAGCACCAGCTGCTATTTAAGTAAAGCGCTCAAAATGTCCCACAAAGCAGGGAAACAGGACTGGACAAAAACCGGTACACATGTCAATTACCGGACCTCTGTGAAGCTACGTTCTAAGAATAAGTACCAATAGCTAAATATGACACAATAACTTAGATTAGATCTTTAGGCAGTTTAGTGCTGAAGCAGCAAGTACTTGTGCTGGCAAAACTTCCCACAGTCCCCTCATTTTTAAAATAAAGAAATTCCTTCCTTTGAAAGTGGTAATATGTAATTTCCCTTATTCTTCTCATCCCCCCCATATTTTGTTTAATACTTCCTCAATAAAAAGATTATCTGTGAGACCTCTATAGAGTTAAATGATTTTTTTTTCTTTCTTTTTTTTTTTTTTACAGTGACACCGAATCGCCACACAAATATCTTTATTTATTTTTCCCCTTACATGAGTAGGGAAAGTTTTAGAAGGTTTTTTTTTTAGCATATAAAAGCTCATGTGCCCCTACCCTTTTCATTTTAGTTTGATGTCCCCTCTTTGTATCTTTTCTAACATTTGCATATCATCTTATGTAGTGAAGGAATAAAAACTAGACCCCATCCAACACATGGTCTGATAAACACCTTGGATGATAAAAGAATGGTATATTCCTTCCTTACTTCTAGCCCCTCATTTTATTCTATTCTTATTAAACATAAGTCCATTCCTGATCACTGATAGTTTATAGTTTATTATTTATACTAGTGTTTTAGCCCGTTACATTAACGGGTGCTAGTAAAGCCTCCTTCCCTCACATGTCCCCTATTTTCAGCCCCAGCTCCAAACCCATTTTTACACCCCCCCCAGCCCCCTTCTCCCATCTGTTCCCTTTCAGCCCGAGCCCCCTTTCCTCACCAGCAGCATTTCCCTCCCCACTCCACTTTCCTGTCCAGCAGCACCTCTTCCTGTTCCCCCTGTCCCTCTTCCCTACTCTGCCAAACACACCTCAACATCAGAGCCTGCACCAATTCAAACCCAACCCCCTTCCTGGCCACTGCACTGAATCTTTGGGCAGGCTGCCCATCCCCAGCCCTTTACCCTGATGGACCCTCCACACACTCACACCTGGTCCACCATCCTCACAGGTCTATCTCCCTCCGCTTGGGTCCGTTTGCTTGTTCATTATCTTGTCGCATTTCGTTGAGCAACCAAGGAGGAAGCGTTGAAGTGGCCATTGTGCAGCTGCCTATTTCGGGAGTTGGTCATCCTGCCCTGCTCACACAATGTCTGCCTTCCGTGCGTCCGCACCATCGTATTGCAGACCCCAGATGCCGGCCACGGAACTACCGATCAGGCAATACAGCGGTGAGAGTACACATGCGCGCTTAGCGTTTTATTATAAGAGATTCTGCCTTTAAACAAGGCGGATTACAATCAAACATACACAATTAAAATAACAAAACAAACGGTAAAACCTTGGATTGTAAGTAACTTGGTTTGCAAGTGTTTTGCAAGACAAGCAAAACATTTTATTAAATTTTTTTTTTTTTTTTTTTTTTTTTTTGAAGTTTAAGATTTTATTAAACAAAATGAAAACAGTACACAGGCAGCATGCCAACAGCAAAAGTACATCGCCCATATGAATCAACAGAACCCCCCCACCCCCCCCACCGAGTGATACAATATAAACCTAAGACAAAGGAAGATGAAAAAGAAAAATAAGAAAAGTTTCAAAGTAAACCTCGCCAGGAGCTATAACGAGACCACTGTCTATGAAACGCTCCACAGGAATCATTATTTAAAGCAGTCAATTTGGACATCAAGTAAATTTGGTCAATCTTATGTAACAGGTCAGTACGAGAAGGCAAAGAGTCACGCTTCCAATATGTAGCCACTAAAAGTCTGGCTGCCGTAGCAACCAGGGCCACAAAATGATTCTGATCCACATCCAAACTCCCCAAAGGATAGTTAAGTAAAAATGTTTCCATACGCAATAGGATGGGTAAGCGTAACACATCAGTCAGCAGTCGTTGAACCATCTTCCAAAAAGGTACAATCTTAATACAATCCCACCACACATGCCCAAAGGAGCCCAGACACCCACAGTTACGCCAACAGTGCCCGTTCCCACAGTGATAGAAACGGTGCACCTTTTCTGGCGTGAGGTACCACTGAAATAGCATCTTATATCCCTGCTCCACTAAGGGAGATGCCAAGGAGACTCTCAGCAGTGTACCATAAAGACAGTCCCATTGTCGATAATCCAAGGCCCTCCCCAGCAAGAGTTCCCAACGATGTTCATATGTGTGGGCCTGTGGTCTAGTGTATAAAAGAGCCCTATAGAGACGTGAAATAAGGCCCACCCCAGATCCCATCCTAAAAACTTGTAAAAAAGCAGAGTCTGCCCCTTCCCACTCCGGGATCACCCTCTTCACCATAAAATCTCGAAGTTGGACATAGGCGAAAAAATCAGTCGAGGGGAGGTCATATATAGATTGCAAGGCAGCAAAGGGTACCAGTTGTCCACCCACTACCAGCTGACCTAGGACCCTAAGACCCTCCATTTCCCAACGCCGAAAAATCCCCGTATCTTTAGCAGGCAGAAAATCAGGGGCAAATCTAATGGGAGTAGCATAAAAATAGCGCTGACGTGGGAACCAAGCTCGTCGAACCCGGCTCCACGCATGCAAAGTACATTCCATCCCATAAGATGTCCCAGTCTGCAGATCCCGAAGGATATCAAAAGACAGCCAGGGCACTGCTGCCAAAGGGTAAGGCCTGTTCTAGTGAGACCCAGCGCTGGGAGGGATATGCCCAATGAAACAGTCCTTGTAGTTGGGATGCATAGTAATATGTAGAAAAATCAGGGACACCCATTCCCCCATGTAACCTGTCCCAGTACATACGTTCCCTCCGCACCCTAGGGGGTTTACGTGTCCAGATATAAGCAAAGGCCCGCCTTTGTAGCCTAAGCAAGAACCGTTTAGGAATTGAGAGAGGTAGGCAGGAGAACAGATACAAAAAACGAGGCAGCACATTCATACGCAAGGCACTAATCCTACCCATCCAAGACAATCTCAATCCCTCCCATCGATCCAGATCAGCAAATACAGTTCTTAGCAACGGAGGGTAATTCAATTCAAAAAGGTCAGTAAGTCTTCGAGATATACGCACACCAAGGTATTTAATGGATTTAGCCGCCCATCGAAACGAGAACATAGCACGTAAGTCCGTTACCAACAAGTCCGGAAGGGAAACGTTAAGCAATTCAGATTTTTCGATGTTAATTTTAAAGCCAGCCACCACACCAAACGTAGTCAAAACACGAAGCGCCTCCGTCAAAGAACGATGTGGGTGGGTCAAGGTAAACAAAATATCATCAGCATACAATAAAATCTTATGCTCTTCACCACCCACCACAATTCCCTGAATATCAGCATTCGCACGTATAGAGGCTGCTAAAGGTTCCATGACCAGCGCGAAAATCAGTGGTGACAAAGGGCACCCTTGCCTAGTTCCTCTACGAATCATAAAATTAGCAGTATATCTTCCATTAACTCTTAAACAAGCCTCCGGGGCAGCATATAATAAAGTCACCCAGTGTAGAAAAGCACCCGAAATGCCCATCTTCTTCAAGGCCGCTAACATAAACGGCCAATAAACCCTATCAAAGGCTTTTTCAGCGTCAACTGATAACAGGACTGCCGGAACAGAATCTTGATGGGCCACTCCAATAAGATCTAACACTCTTCGGATATTATCACCAGGTTGCCTCCCTGAAATAAAGCCACATTGATCTCCATGAACTAGGTTAGGCAGAAAACGTTGCAACCGGACTGCCAGAATACGGGTAAACAGCTTATAATCAACTCCTAATAACGAAATGGGGCGGTATGACCCACAAAGGAGGGGATCTTTCCCAGGTTTAAGAAGGAGGGAGACCGCTGCCTGACGAAACGAATACGGCAGACAATCCCCCTCCAAAAAGGAATTAAACAATCTAGTCAGAGGATTGACTATATGGGCCTCCATTTTCTTATAAAACAGGGGGGAAAAGCCATCAACACCCGGTGCCTTGGAAGCAGCCAGATGACGTATAGCCGCTACCACCTCAGCGGGTTGAATAGGGGAAGAGAGCCACTCCGCATCAACTTCCGCCAAACAAGGCAAGGTGACGTTAGATAGAAAAGCATCTATCTCCCCCTCCGTGGCTTCAATTTCCGGAGTGTACAGAGTCTGATAGAAGGATAAAAAAGCCTGATGGATGTCCCCATCATCTACACAAAGCTGACCCGAACCATTACGAATCCGAGTTATGGAATGTTGTGCTTGAGTTTGCTTGATCTGTGCAGCTAACAAGCGACCTGCCCTACCACCCCATTCAAAAAACCGTTGTTTCCGCCTCTGCAGGGCCCAAGCCATGCCCTCTAAATCAAGTTCTTGTAAATCTCTCCGGCACTCCGTCAGCGCTACCCCCCCAGCCACCGACGGGGCTCTCTTGTGAGCATTCTCTAGGCGTCGAAGGCGGGACACTAGTTCTAATCTGCGAGCCACTCGACATTGATTTCTGTACGACCCCCTCGAGATACAACAACCCCGAAGGGTAGCTTTAAAACTTTCCCATAGAATTGCAACATTAATGCCAGCTATGTCGTTGAATACAAAAAATTCCTTGACATCCGTCTCTAAAAGAGTCAAGGTATTGGGATCTTTCAACAAAGAGTCATTCATACGCCACAAGCGACGGCCGCCTCTAACCTGTCCAACCTGTAACTCCAGAGTCAAAGGAGCATGATCTGACCACACCCGGGGCTCAATACTGGAGGCCAGGGCTCGAGGCAGAGCAATACGAGGCAGCATCCACATATCAATTCTAGTATATGAATTATGTTTCGATGAATAAAATGTGTAATCTCGCGTGCCTGGATGTAAATAACGCCACACATCTATCAGATCTTGCCTACGCAGGAAGCGCAGCAAAGCTCTTCTGTCGCTTCTAGCGTAGCGGATGGAAGAATTTGAATTATCCTCCTGAGGATAGCAAGTAAGGTTAAAATCTCCACCCACAAGGAGAGTACCTTCTACATGATCTAACAGCACACGTTCTAGCAATGTAAAGAAGGCCCCCTGACCAGCGTTTGGGGCATAGACATTCAGCAAACTATACAAGGTGCCATCCAGCTCAGCCTTGACCAATATGTAGCGGCCCTCAACATCCCGCACCACCTCTCTCAATACCACCTGGACACGTTTATGAATTAAGATGCCCACCCCCTGGGTCTTTTTCCGGACCTTATTAGAAGAAAGGAAAACGTGTGGGTAGCTATGGTGTGTAAGCAATTTCTCATAATGAGATTGAAAATGGGTCTCCTGAATAAATCCAACCGCACTATTCAGGCGGCTCATTTCTTTAAATAACAAGCGTCGTTTTTGTGGAGAATTCAGACCATGTACATTATAAGATAGCAAAGTGAGTTTATCCATTTGTACCAGAAAAGAAAAAGCACTTCATTTCCAAATCAACCATTAGTTCCAAAGCAGCCAAATCAACCAACCCCTGCAATCGTAACCTTAAGAGAAACATTATACAAACACACTTCCATACAATCATACAAGAAAGCACTCGGTCACTACTTTTCCCAGCACCAACACCCCCCCCCCCCCCCCAACCCCCCAACAATACCCCACATGGTCCAGCCACCAAAGCACCTGGTAACCACGGTACAGGAAGTGTAGAGAAACAGTTCACAAAGGGACCCCCAGAACAAGCCCTATAAACAATCTTCGCGACAGAAGCCGCTCAGCAAAGAGAAGAAAAAACAGACACAGCACAAAATTTCTAAAGCACATTGCACAAATACAAATGTTCAAGTGGGTGAGGGTGTGGCCGCCTCCAAAGGGCGACGAGCTGCAGCCGATCTAGCCACTCTCTGCCATCCCAGCCCTCTTCCTGATTTGGGCACAGGTGACCTCTGAGGAAGTGGAGCCATTTCTGAAGCTGCCATCAAACCTGCTTCCACCATTCGAGCCTGAACATCCGCCACAGTTATTGCAGTGTAAGTCTTGCTTGCATGTGTAAAAGCCAATCCGATAGGATAAATCCATCTATATCGAACACTGTGCTCCTGCAGTATACGGGTACAGTCTCTATATGTGCGACGGCGGGCCAGGGTTGCTGGAGCTATATCAGGATAGACATCAATGTCCGCTTCTTCCCATTTAACAGTTCCCCCAGAGCGCCGCACCGCCCTAAGCACATGTTCTTTATCCATATAGCGATGGAAACAGGCCACAACATCACGAGGACGGTTCACATCACGAGGGCTAGGGATGCGGTGAGCCCTATCCAGCAATGGTTTCCCCACCTCCACAGGTAAACCAGCGGACTCCAGTGCCTGAATGCATATATGATCAATCACCTCCATGCAGCGAGAGTCAGAAACAGTGTCAGGCACACCCCGAAAGCGAAGGTTGCACCGTCTGGAGCGATTCTCCAGATCTTCCATCTTTAGGGTGCTTGCATCAGCCTTTTCCTCTAGCGCTGCAATCCTGCCTCTCAAGTGTGTTAATTCAGAGCCATGTGCCTCCACTGCAGTCTCTGTCTCTCCCACTCGATTCCCGATTTCACCCACCTCACGTTTTAGCTCAGCAACAACAGCGTGGATATCAGCTCGAACTGCAGAGATTTCAGATTTTAATTCCTGAAACCAGCCACGCATCTCCAGTTGTAAAGTTGGCAATGTTGCATCGACATGGGAGCCCTCCGCAGCCGCGGTCGGATCGGGCGCCATTTTTGAGCTAGGCTTAGGAGGCCCATTCGGGATCGGTGAAGAAAATGCTTTTATGTCGGTTTGTTTTTTTCGCGTCGTCATCGAAACACAGCAAAGCAGCTACACAATCGAATTATAGTTAATATGCAGTGCAGGCACGCGAAATCGCGCGAAGATAGCCAAAATCAGCACGGGGGTCCGCGGAGCTATCTCTCTAGGCTGCCATCAGCCACGATGACGTCACTTCCCTCCAACATTTTATTAAATTTTAACTTGATACACAAGCAGTGTCTTGCAATTCAAGCACATACAGTATACACACATCACAACTGAGTCGATGGTTCTTCTTTCTCCGACGCTGCAGGAGTGTAGTGACTGTTCTAAATGAGCGAAGTCTTGCAATACAAGTACGTATAACATTTTGTATTAAAGTTTTTGGGTTGTGGAATGAATTGTCTGAGTTTCCATTATTTCCTATGGGGAAATTCGCTTTGATATAAAAGTGCTTTGGATTACAAGCATGCTTCTGGAACAAATTATGCTCACAAACCAAGGTTTTACTGTTATGTCAAAAACATCAAAATTGCCAGATCATAGTAAAAGACATCAACAATCATACTTCACCTTGCAAAACAGATGACGTTATAACAATTTTTAAAAATTTACACAAATCTTTTTGTTGCTACATTTGATCCTGTTATCAATATGTAGAAAGTCATCACACATCTATGTAATTATGCAAGTATTACTCACCTGGGGTTCCGCCATCTTGGAATATAGCCTCACGGGGACCTGGTATCTGGAAAAGTGGAAAGAGGAATTGTGTGCACCAGTCTCGATCCCGGTTTGGATTCAGTCCTGTCTGCTCACTTCGTGGAGCATTTCGAGGACTATACTTAAACCGCAGATGGTACTTAACCTAAGGAAAGAAAAGTTAAAAAGCAATCGCAACAAAATACAATCTGGGCATGAAGGTGGAAGAAGAAATAAATGCGGGAGGTAGTGGGAGAAATAAAGTTGTGACCCAAATATAACCTGAAGAGGAGAGCTATAAGACAAGGGTAATTTTATGTCTGTGGAAGTGGAATGGAACATTCAAGCGAGAGGTTTACACTCGACCAAAAGCCATGAATAAGTCTGTCTGAGATTATACTGCTTTACCTGCAGTGGCAAGGGCTCCTTGCTGTGGCCAAACTGGTGATCGAAAATCAGGGCAGCAAGTACATTGCCTGAATTATTATTGAATTTTATGTAATTGTCAAAATCCTTTTCAGTGGCAAAGCCTCGTGCTGTAGAAAAAAAAAAAAAAAAAAAAAGCACACCTCTTTACTATACAGGCACGAGTTTAGCAAACTTAATAACAAAGCTTCTCATTAACAAGATCCTGTCATGGGACAGGCTGCCCAGGTGTTTCACAGCATTCAGATCAAAACATGATGAGAATTAGAATAAGATAAAACACTGCCAACCAGATTCTCAGGAGTGTGTGGCGCAGTGGTTGAAGCTACAGCCTCAGCACACCGGGGTTGTGGGTTCAAACCCCGCGCTGCTCCTTGTGACCCTGGGCAAGTCACTTAATCCTCCATAGCCCCAGGTACGTTAGATAGATTGTGAGCCCACCGGGACAGATAGGGAAAATGCTTAAGTACCTGATTGTAAAACTGCTTAGAAAGCCTTGATAGGTGGTATATAAAATCCTAATAAACTTAAAACTTAAACTTAAACTTAAAACTTAAAACTTAAACTTAAAACTTAAACTTAAACTGTACAACTAGATATCTCACAAAAGAAGTCTATTCAGCCAGATTGGTCTGGTGATTTTTCACACCAAAACTTTGAAGCATGTAAGCTATCAGCACAGGCTACTAAAAGTATGAGAGCCAAAACGGACACGCCACGGGAGGTGGATGACCGAGTAAAGGCAAGCCAGGTGGGAGCGCCGAGCCATGGAAAGAAAACAGCAGGGCGGGCGACAAATCAGGACCTATATTGCCTCTACACAAATGCGAGGAGCCTCAGGGCCAAAATGGGAGAGCTGGAAATTATAGCCAGTCAAAAAGCCCTGGACATAATTGGAATCACAGAAACGTGGTGGGCTGATGATAATAAATGGGATGTGGTCATACCAGGGTACAAACTTTACAGGAGAGACAGGACACACAAGAAGGGTGGAGGAATAGCGCTATACATAAAAGACTCCATACCCTCAACCAAAATGGAAACAGCAGTAAGGTCGGAAGGCTTGGAATCAATATGGGTTAAGCTACCAGGAAGATCTGGAGCAGACATCAAATTGGGTCTATACTATCGTCCGCCTGGCCAATCGGAAGAAATCGACCGGGACCTGGAGACGGAACTGCGGCAGGTATGCAAGAATGGAAGTGTGGTGGTGATGGGAGACTTCAACTACCCTGGGATAGACTGGAGTATCGGGCACTCAAGTTGCGAGAGAGAGACCAAATTCCTGGAAGCCACGAGGGACTGCTTCCTGGAACAGCTGGTCATGGAACCTACACGAGGAGAAGCTACTCTTGATCTAATCTTCAGTGGACTGGGGGGACCTGCAAAGGAAGTAGCGGTATTAGACCCACTGGGAAACAGCGATCACAACATGATCCAGTGCAGACTAGAACTGGGATCATCCAGGGTGAAAAGAACCACAACAACAGCGCTCAACTTCAGAAAAGGGAATTATGATGCAATGAGGAAAATGGTGGGGAAGAAACTCAACGGCAGCACAAGGAAGGTAGAGTCCGTAGAAAGCGCCTGGACCCTGCTCAAGCGTACGGTGCACGAATCACAGAACCTGTACGTCCCCAGGTTCAGAAAAGAGTGCAAGAAAAATCGAATAAAGAACCCAGCATGGATAACGGCAGTTGTAAAAAAGGCGATCAGTAACAAGAAAGCATCGTTCAAAAAATGGAAACAGGATCAAACGCAGGCCAACCAAAAGGAACACAAGGAAAGCCAGAAGGAGTGCCACCGAGTGGTTAGGAGAGCAAAGAGGGAATATGAAGAGAGACTAGCGGGAGAGGCAAAAAATTTCAAATCATTCTTCAGGTACGTAAAGGGGAAGCAACCAGCGAGGGAGGAAGTGGGGCCCTTGGATGATGGGGATAGAAAGGGAGTAGTGAGGGAGGAAAAAGAAATAGCTGACAAGTTAAATGACTTCTTTACGTCGGTCTTCACGAGGGAGGACACATCCAGCATTCCGGAACCAGAGGAAATAGAAAATGGAGATCAAGATAACAAGCTGGTCAAATTAGAGGTGAGCCAGGAGGATGTCCTCAGGCAGATAGACAAGCTAAAGAGCGACAAGTCGCCAGGTCCGGATAGCATTCACCCAAGGGTGCTCAAGGAATTAAGGAATGAAATAGCAGAGACACTTCAGCAAATATGCAACCTATCCCTAAAAACTGGAGAGATCCCGGAGGACTGGAAAATAGCTAATGTCACGCCCATCTTCAAGAAGGGTTCGAGGGGCGACCCGGGAAACTATAGGCCGGTAAGCCTCACATCGGTCCCGGGAAAGATGATGGAGGCACTGATTAAGGACAGCATCTGTGACCATATCGAAAAAAATGGACAGCTAAGGTCGAGCCAGCATGGGTTCTGCAAGGGTAGGTCGTGCCTCACAAACTTGTTGTACTTCTTTGAGGGGGTAAACAACCAGGTGGACAAAGGAGAACCCATAGACATAATTTACCTAGACTTCCAGAAAGCCTTCGATAAGGTACCACATGAGCGGTTGCTCAGGAAGCTATGGAACCATGGGGTGCACGGGGAGGTCCACCGATGGATCAAAAACTGGCTGGCAGACAGGAAGCAGAGGGTTGGTGTAAAGGGCCATTACTCGGACTGGCAAGGGGTCACGAGCGGGGTTCCTCAAGGATCGGTGCTGGGACCGCTCCTGTTTAACATATTCATTGACGACCTGGAGGCGGGAACAAAATGCGAGGTCATCAAATTTGCAGATGACACCAAACTATTCAGCAAGGTTGAAACCACGGTTGACTGCGAGAATCTCCAAAGGGATCTTACGACATTGGAAGAATGGGCGAAAAAGTGGCAAATGAGCTTCAATGTAGGGAAATGCAAGGTCATGCATATAGGGAGAAGGAACCCGATGTTCACTTACAAAATGGGGGGATCAATGCTAGGGGTCAGTAATCTGGAAAGAGACTTGGGAGTGATGGTAGACACGACATTGAAGGCGTCGGCACAATGCGCCACAGCCTCGAGGAAAGCAAACCAAATGTTAGGTATCATTAAGAAGGGTATCTCGACCAGAACGAAGGAAGTCATCCTGCCACTGTACCGGGCTATGGTGCGCCCGCATCTGGAATACTGTGTACAGTACTGGTCACCGTACCTCAAAAAGGACATGGCAATGCTTGAGGGAGTCCAGAGAAGAGCAACTAAACTGATTAAGGGTATGGAAAACCTTACATACACTGACAGACTGAAGAAGCTGGGGCTGTTCTCCCTGGAAAAGCGGAGACTCAGAGGAGATATGATAGAGACCTTCAAGATCCTGAGGGGCATCGAAAAGGTTGACAAAGACAGATTTTTCAATTTGAAAGAAACCACAAGAACAAGGGGTCACTCGATGAAATTGAAGGGGGACAGGTTTAAAACAAACGCAAGGAAGTACTTTTTCACACAGAGGGTGGTGGACACATGGAACACCCTTCCGGAGGCCGTGATAAGAAATAGCACAGTACAGGGTTTCAAGGATGACCTGGATAGGTTCCTGGAAGACAAAGGGATTGAGGGGTACAGATAAGAGCAGTGGAAGGTTTAGAGATAACTGTAGAGGTAGGCAATAAAATTAGTCAGGGACCGCTGACCAGGCAATATGCCTGATGGGCCGCCGCGTGAGCGGACCGCTGGGCTGGATGGACCTCTGGTCTGCCCCGGCGGAGGCGACTACTTATGTACTTATGTACTTATTAATCCAAGTTTATTTACATTTGATTTATCACCAATGGCTGTGCCTTCATGGTGTTTGCAATAATAAAATTTACAGTGGTGAAAGGAAAAGCAAAAAGTTACACGTCAGCTATAGCGAGGAGTACAGGACAAAATAAGAACAGAATTTTCCTCTCCAGTCTTGAGCCTAGTTGCCACAATTATCCACCTTTACCCAAAAGAATACTTTTGTCCAAATGCATCAGCAAATAAATTATTTAAGTCATTAATCCTTGTAAAGATCATCTGTGAACTGAGGGTCAGTTTCTCAAAACTAAAATCTGTGTTTAACATGTTCGAGAACTGGTTCCAGCCGATTTAGCATGCATGTATTTTAGCAGCAGATTATCAATACAGCTTAGCAAGGTTTTTTCCGAGTTTTCTAGCAGTCTCCGATACTGCCATGCAAATATAGTACAACAAGGTCATTAATATTAAAATGATCACTCTGAGCGATTCTCTATAGTTGCCGAGTGATTCTCTAAACTCACTGTGCCACATTTGCAGCCAAAATTTACCGACAGGTCTGATCAGTGCCTGAGTGCTGATTGGATCAGACATTAACAGGAAAGTAAGGTTTGACAGCTCAGACCTCCCCACTCCAAGTAACATAGTAGATGACGGCAGATAAAGACCCGAATAGTCCATCCAGTCTGCCTAACCTGATTCAATTTTAAAATTTTTTAAAATTTTTTCTTCTTAGCTATTTCTGGGCAAGAATCCAAAGCTTTACCCGGTACTGTGCTTGGATTCCAACTGCCAAAATCTCTGTTAAAAAACTTACTCCAGCCCATCTACACCCTCCCAGCCATTGAAGCCCTCCCCAGCCCATCCTCCACCAAATGGCCATATACAGACACAGACCGTGCAAGTCTGCCCAGTACTGGCCTTAGTTCAATATTTAATATTATTTTCTGATTCTAGATCCTCTGTGTTCATCCCACGCTTCTTTGAACTCAGTAAGTTTTACTCTCCACCATCTCTCTCGGGAGCGCATTCCAGGCATCCACCACCCTCTCCGTAAAGTATAATTTCCTAACATTGCCCCTGAATCTAACCACCCCTCAACCTCAAATTATGTCCTCTGGTTTTACCATTTTCCTTTCTCTGGAAAAGATTTTGTTCTACATTAATACCTTTCAAGTATTTGAACATCTGAATCATATCTCCCCTGTCTCTCCTTTCCTCTAGGGCAGTGGTTCCCAAACCCTGTCCTGGGGGACCCCCAGCCAGTTGGGTTTTCAAGATATCCCTAATGCATATGCATGAGAGAGATTTGCATATAATGGAAGTGACAGGTATGCAAATCTCTCTCATGCATATGCATTAGGGATATCTTGAAAACCCAACTGGCTGGGGGGGTCCCTCAGGACAGGGTTTGGGAACCACTGCTCTAGGGTATACATATTCAGGGCTTCCAGTCTCTCCTCATACGTCTTCTGGCGCAAGCCTCCTATCATTTTCGTCGCCCTCCGCTGGACCACCTCAAGTCTTCTTACATCCTTCGCTAGATAAGGTCTCCAAAATTGTACACAATACTCCAAGTGGGGCCTTACCAATGACCTGTACAGGGGCATCAACACCTTCCTTCTACTGGCTACGCCTCTCTTTATACAGCCCAGCATCCTTCTGGCAGCAGCCACTACCTTGTCACACTGTTTTTTCGCTTTTAGATCTTCTGACACTATCACCCCAAGGTCCCTCTTCCTGTCCGTGCATATCAGCTTCTCTCCTCCCAGCATATACGGCTCCTTCCGATTATTAATCCCCAAATGGATTATTCTTGATTTCTTTGCATTAAAATTTTTAGTTGCCAGGCATTAGACCATTCCTCTAACTTTTGCAGATCCTTTTTCATATTTTCCACTCCCTCTTCGGTGTCTACTCTGTTACAAATCTTGGTATCATCTGCAAAAAGGCACACTTTTCCTTCTAACCCTTCAGCAGTGTCACTCACAAACATATTGAACAGGATTGGCCCCAGCACCGAACCCTGAGGAACTCCACTACTCACCTTTCCTTCCTTCGAGCGACTTCCATTAACCACTACCCTCTGGCGTCTGTCCAACTGCCAGTTTCTAACCCAGTTCACCACTTTTGAGTCCTAACTTCAGCCCTTCAAGTTTGTTCAACAGCCTCCTATGAAGAACTGTATCAAAGGCTTTGCTGAAATCTAAGTAAATTACATCTAGCATATGTCCTCAATCCAGCTCTCTGGTCACCCAATCAAAAAATTCAATCAGTTTCGTTTGGCACGATTTACCTTTTGTAAAGCCATGTTGCCTCGGACCCTGTAACCCATTACATAAGAACATAAGAAGTTGCCTCCATTGGGTCAGACTAGAGGTCCATCGCGCCCAGCGGTCCGCTCCCGCGGCGGCCCATCAAGTCTATGACCTGTGAAGTGGTTCCTGACCATTTCTATAACCTACCTCTGCTTCTATCTGTACCCCTCAATCCCCTTATCCTTTAGGAACCTATCTAAACCTTCCTTGAACCCCTGTACTGTGCTCTGGCCTATCACAACCTCTGGAAGCGTGTTCCATGTGTCCACCACCCTCTGGGTAAAAAAGAACTTCCTAGCGTTTGTTCTAAACCTGTCCCCTTTCAATTTCTCCGAGTGACCCCTAGTACTTGTGGTTCCCCACAGTCTGAAGAATCTGTCCCTGTCTACCTTCTCTATGCCCTTCAGAATTTTGAAGGTTTCTATCATGTCTCTTCTAAGTCTCCTCTTCTCTAGGGAGAACAGCCCCAGCATTTTCAACCTGTCAACGTATGAAAAGTTTTCCATACCTTTTATTAGTTTAGTCGCTCTTCTCTGGACCCCTAGGAAGTACACTATCCTTTCTTTCAGCAACACTTCAATTATTTTTCCAACAACTGAAGTGAGGCTCACCGGCCTGTAGTTTCCTGCTCCATCCCTGTGACCACTTTTATGAATAGGGATCACATCAGCTCTCCTCCAATCCCCAGGAATCACTCTCGTCTCCAGAGATTTGTTGAACAAGTCTTTAATAGGACTCGCCAGAACTTTTGGATATCCACAATCAGATCCTTATCAATTTGCTGCGATTGAGTCGGAGGTCTGTAGACTACACCCATGTAGATAGAAGTTCCATCTTCTCTTTTCAGAGCGATCCATATTGCTTCTTCCTCTCCCCAGGTCCCTTGCATTTCGGTCACTTGGATATTGATCTTTACATAAAGAGCTTTTTGACCATCTTTGTCCTTCCTAAAAAGATTATATCCCAGTATGTTCGCATCCCATCCATGTGATTCACTGAACCATGTCTGTGATAGCGACAATATCTAGGTCTGCCTCTAACATCAGGGCTTGCAGATCATGAACTTTGATTCTTAGACTGCGAGCATTTATGGTCATCGCTTTCCAGCTATTTTTCAGTGATAATCTCATTTTTCATATGGATTTTTGTTTCATTTCACTTTCCGTTGCAATACTAAGAAATGAGTTGCTGATATTGTTTTTATGTTGCAATCTTTTCTTTTGCCAGGGGTGGTCTCTATAATTGTCCTATACATCACCCCCACCTTCTAGTTTAAATGCCTAGAAACATATTGTCTAAATTTCTCTGCAAGGTTTTCTTTTTCCTGCTGTAGTAATATGTAGCCCATTAGTGCAATATAGCTTCTTGTCGTTCCATGTATTTCCCCATCCTCCTATGTACCTGAAGCCTTCTTGATGACACCAGGCTTTGAGCCACCTATTAAAGTCCTCTGTGTTTTTCACTCTTTGCTCTCCCTTTCCATATGCAGGCAGTATTTCAGAAAAAGCTAAAGTCTTTACAAAAGGTTTCAAGCCCTCACCAAGCTCTCAAAAAACTTTCTGTGCTGCAAGTGTGGAGTTATTGGCCAGGTTATTTGTTCTCAGATGGATAACAAC
This sequence comes from Geotrypetes seraphini, assembly GCF_902459505.1. Classification (NCBI taxonomy): domain Eukaryota; kingdom Metazoa; phylum Chordata; class Amphibia; order Gymnophiona; family Dermophiidae; genus Geotrypetes; species Geotrypetes seraphini. The sequence continues at coordinate 54,638,128 of NC_047094.1, read as the reverse complement.
ATCAGTGTTAAAATCCTTAGTTTCTTCCTTAATTATAGGTCTGTATTTGCCTGGAACTCCTGGTAGCTGAGGATCCTGGAAGATAGTTCACTATTTTGGTCTCCTCGCCTTGTGTTTCAAGGTTAATGCCTCTGATGATGGAATCCCCCAACAGTAATAGTTTTCTGTTTTTGGCTTTTTTTATTTGTGCTTAGGGTGCGCTTTTTCTCTTTGAGTTATCTTCATTGGTTCCAGTCCCACCTCCCTTCTGTTTTCTTGAGTATCGCAGTGCACTAGTGGAGCGAAGAAATTCTGTAGAGGTAATATTAGTGAAGGTGGATGTTTCTGTATTACATGTCGCAGTCTTCCTGAGCCTACTGTGACCCATTTATTCCTGGGCTGTTTTATTCTTTGAGATAGAGGTGGTAAGTTGGTATGATTTTGTGGAGTGATGGAAGCTGCTTTAATTGTATTCAATTCCTGTTTAAGTTTGCAGAGCTCCTCCTTAATACTAGCAAGTTGAAGACAGATGGGGCAAGCCTTAAGCCTCCAAATAGTGTGTCTTGGAATTAAAGCACCACAGTGATTGCATAGAATAAAGGTCATCTTGATTGATTGTGAAGTGACTTGATTTGAGTAGTCCTGATTATTTGGGTCTCTATATATGAAAAGTGGTCCCTGGGGTTGATGGGACTATAAGTCTTACCCTTATTCCTATGAAGGGAAAGAGGAAATAAGATTTAACAAAGGAAAGAGAAGGGTTTATTTTTTGTGTTTTTTTAATTATGAAACAGGGAGGAGGAGAAGATAAATTAAGCAGATATAATGCTGGAAAACAGTGAAAAGAGCAGAATATGAAATGCTGAGTAACTTAGCTTTTAGAAGTTTACAGGGCAGACTTGTTCACAGCACAAGTAAATTAAGTAAAACAAGTAAATTAAGTAAATTCAGCAGAAGAGATGCCCACTCTTTCCCACCGCCAAGCAACAGACACCCCATCAATTCCACTCCCCCCCTTGGCATTGGGAGAGATACGCACTCTCTCCTACCGCCATGCAACCACGACCATGCCTCCAATGATCCCCACCCTCTCCCCCTTACCTTACTTAGATGGCTGGCTGGAGGGATGCCTACTTCCTCCAGCCAGCAAGCTTGCCTCTTCAAAATGGTGGGCCTTTCTCTCCCTGAGCCTAAGGCTCTGACTGGCCCAGATGTATAAGGCCCCTCCCATAGGAGGGGCCTTAAACAACCTGGACCAATCAGAGCCTTAGGTCACTCCCCTGTGCATCCCAGGAAGCACCAGGGAGGGGAAGGCCTGCCATTTTGAAGAGGCAGGCCTGCTGGCTGGACGGAGTAGACATCCCTCCGGCCAGCCATTTACGTAAGGTAAGGAGGAGAAGGTGGGAGTCGTCTGGGGGGGGGGGGGGGTTGTGTGGCGGTGGGGGAGAGTGGGCATCTTTCCTGCTGCCAAGGGGTGGGGGGGTGCAGTTGCTTTGCGGCGGGAGGTAGTGGGCATCTCTCCCGCTTCAGTTGAAGGGTTTCTTGACTTCGGCAGCTCGATTTGTTGTTTTTTGGATTTGGGATTTTTTTGCATTTATTCTGCGCATGTGCTTATCGCTATTACAAGCGATGGCCACATGCAAATTTAGCAAATCTTCACTGCTCTCCGTGAACCTCATTTGGCTCGCTTTTTTAAATCGCTACTATGACGGCTGCAACAGCGGCCCATCTGTTTTTAACACGACTTTTTGAGAATCTAGGCCAGAGACTCCCAAATTACTATACCACCATGCCTGATCATCAGTTCTGTATAATAATAAGACACTTCATAAAAGCAGTGTTCTCCCTAGGGCCTTTCAGCCGGGCGCTCCGCCCAGCTAATTTAGATGACCGCCCGGCTGTAATCTCAATGCAATCCTGCTGCTGCTGCCGCCTTCAGCTTAACATTAAACAAAAAAAAAACCTTCTCACCGGCTTGGAGAGGCTTGGAGATTTACCGAGCTGACTCGGCACAGCCTGAATCGCAGGAGCCTGACTTTTTTTTGTTGTTGTTTTTAATGCCAGCAAGCAACTTGAACCCATGCTCCGAGGCTCTAACATGTGCATGCCGCTTCCCTTCTCTTCCCTCCGAAACTGGAAGTCACGTCCCGGGAGGGGGGGGGGGAAGAGAAGGGAAGTCGGCATGCACACGCCCCGGAGCATGGGTTCACTATAGGAGACAGGTCAGCTTACAACTTGCTCTTGCTTGCTTTGGGCTTTCCTCGCTGCCGGGTCCTGCCTACTTTCTGTTTCCGTGAAGGCAGGACCCAGCAACGAGGAAGGCCCGAAGCAAGTAAGAGCAGCGAGTTGTAAGCTTCCCTCCGTTGCTGACTTATGGAAGATAGGTCAGCGATGGAAGATAGGTCAGCGATGGAAGGAAGCTTACAACTTGCCTTAGTCCAGCCCTGCACAACATGCGGCCCAAAACGGATCTCACTGCGGCCCGCGCCCGATATGGCTCTCACTCCGCTCTCCTTTGAAGATCAGCTCAGGAGGCAAGATTTAGCCTGAGATCAGATGAACATTAAAGGGCATCTGAGCAGATTGAAAAGAACATGTCCTGTTTTTCCATGCCTAAAAATATCACCTTGTCTAATGTATCTCTGATCAGATCCTTAAGAGTGATGCAACTATGTATGATGGACAGTCTCCTCCAGTAAACAGAGCTTTAAAGCCTGCAGCCATACAGAACCAGATGGTCAAAGGGCTCCGAAGAGTAGTATTGCCAAGGGATCTGTCTCACAAGTTTCTGCTGTTGGCAGATGTAAACACAAGAAATAGAGACTTGTGGCATTCTGTGTGGAAAGCTGATGCATAATGAATTTATTATTACCCATGTAATAATGCCAAAGCAGTCTGCTGGACCAGACTACAATACAGTGATATGGAGAATGTGGAAGAATTATTCAGTGTTCAAGATCAACATGATCTCCTCACAGAAGAAAGACGGAGAGAAAGAGAGAGGCCTGGACCAAAGGGGAAAGACAAGAGGCAGATACTGGAGAGGGGGGAGAGAAGGGAAGGAGATAGAAATGTCAGACCATGGGGTGGAGTGGGAAGGAAGGAAAGGAGAAGAGAGATGCCAGAGCATAGAGGAGGGGTGGAGACAAAAAATGGAGAGGGGGTGAAGCTGAAATAAATCATGCACAAAGGAGAGAAAGGGCACAGGATATAGAGTTTATTGAAGGGATATAGAAAGAGGGAAGATACCATATGGAACAGAGAGAGGGCAGACACTGGATGGAAAAGGCAGAAAGGGTGGACAGTGGATGCAAGGGGCAGAGAGAGGGTGGACAGTATATGGAAGGGATAGAGAGAGGGCAGAGGCTGAGTGGAAGGGACAAAGAGAGAGGACAGATGTTGCATGGAAGGGAGCGAGGACAAATGCTGAATAGAAAGAAGAGAAGATGACTAAAGCAGAAACTACAAAAGGTAGAAAAAATTTTTTTGTTTCTTTACGTAGAATCAAGTAGTATTGTAACTGTATTGATTAAAATTTATCAATAGGAAATGGAAATAAGGCAATTTTGGGGGGGACTAAACCCCTTTCCTCAGGTCAGGACAGGATACCATAACAGCTGTATACTGTACTGTCTTGAAGAAAAATTTAGCCTTTGAAAGCTAATTGAAAAATGGATTAGTCCAATAAAATGGTATTTTCATATTTCTCATTATTTTATTTGTATTTGTTAATTTGTAAAGTGGTGACGTATGTAGAAGTTTTTTTCAAATTTACATCTACTGTCTTTATATTTTGCACAGTATTAGGGGACATGTGTCACTGTTTCTGTGGTGTTGCATTGTATGCAGAGTCTGGTTTCTTGGTTCAGTTTAACTTTTGTCTACATATTTCTATTTTTAGTTTGTGATTATTCCATATTGGGCGAGGGTGTATCTGTGTTCTGTGTGTATGAAAAGGACATGGCTTTCTGTTAGCATCGACTACTGGATCAATTGACTGTGTAGGATCTGGTTTGTTTAGTTTTACAATGCGTGTGTTGGTGTTCTAGTGCTCACTGCAGTGTTTAAGATGCTGCCTTTTCCTAGATGCACCCTTATTGTGTGACTCATGGATTATTACTAAAAATATCTTTTTTTATATAGAGGAGGGGGTTGTTAAAAAATGATTAGCACTGGCTGTCATATATACTAGGTACACCACTGGATTTAATGACCCTATTCCAACTTTACTGTTGACATAGGTGTTGTCCCCCCAACACACAGACACACACATTATAAAGAATTAAATTAAAGTTGTATTATCATCAAGCAGCTTTCAAATGACATTATAAGCTAATAAAAATACAATATTTTTAATACATTGCTAATTATTACCTGCATCTTTACCTATACTGTTTTGTCCTAGCTCTTACTTTGCACTATAGCAAAATAAAAAAGAAGCAGATAAAGATCAATCACACAGGTGTCCTTCAAGGCTCAGTAACACCTCTCTATAAATTATGTGGAAGAGGTCTGGAAGTGGGGATAGCATCTATTTCATATCCTCAGTGAGACCTCAGGAAGGAACCTAGTGATCAAAACATTATTAGAGGTGTTGTACAGCCATTTCTTGTATGACTGGATGAGCTATATTTATCTCTTTTTTTTAGTTTTTAAATTCATGCAGAAATAAATGGTTAGATTGAATCTAATGACTTCATTAATGCATTTCCTTTTTTTAAACCTCTATACCATTTGAAAGAGGGTGAATATCTAATTACTCACTTCTAGAATTGGATACTTCTTAAATTTAGTAAAAATATTCTGGCACAAGTGTCAAACCTTAAAAAAGGAAGTCATATTGAGCATTGGAAAATAATAATAATTAACTAATAAAAATAGTATACATTTAATTTTCCCCACTACCAAATTTCCCCGCCCCACCCCACCCGGCTACTTTTTCATGCCACCCGGCTGGAAAAAATTTCTGGGGAGAACACTGTAAAAGTGACCAGGGACATAACAGAAGGGCAGGATGATCCTTTCCCCATGTTACACACATACACTGTGTGGACATCTGTGATAGGCTGAAATCTCAGTACTTGCTGATTTGAACATTTGAAATAAGTAATGTAGAGATCTTTGGGGCATGAGTTTCCCTTCCTATCCTCCTACCGTATCAATACGGCTTCAGACCCAACTTCAGTACTGAAACCCTCCTGGCCTCCCTAACCTCGAAGATCCAACAACTCCACTCTCACAAAAAATTTGCCGTTCTACTCCAATTCGACCTCTCTGCAGCCTTCGATGTCGTCCATCATGACATCCTAATCCTCCTACTCTCTGAGATAGGCATCAGCTCCACGGTCCTTGACTGGTTCTCGAATTTCTTACGTTCTCGCTCTTACACCGTCACCAAGAATGGTACCTCATCCTCCCCGTGGAAACCGACATGTGGAGTTCCACAAGGCTCCCCCCTATCCCCTATCCTCTTCAACATTTATATGTCCTCCCTGAACCTCCTCCACCTTTCCCCCCTAGAAACACTCTACACTTACGCCGACGATATCCTGATCCTCCTCGAGACCGACGCAAACCTCTCCAATCTCGCAGCAAACATCTCTTCATGCATAACCAAACTTCAATCCTGGGCTCTTGCTGTACAAATGAAACTAAATGAATCCAAAACCAAATTACTTTGGCTTGGCCCCAAATTTGATCATTTACCCACCTCCATCCCATTGCCCACAGGCTCCTCTCTACAACTAGAGTTCTCTAGCAAAGTTCTGGGCATCACCATAGATTCCTCGCTATCCTTCAATGACCACCTCAACTCCCTGATAAAAACATGCTTTCACAGCCTTCACATGCTGAGGAAAGTGAGGTCCTGCTTCCACCAAAAACACTTTGCCGTACTCGTACAGTCCATCATCCTCTCCAGATTGGACTATTGCAATTCCATCTATCTTAGCTTAACAAAGAAAAGCCTCCACAGACTCCAACTAATCCAGAACACCGCGGCCAAACTCATCTTCTCAAAAAGCAAATTTGACCATGCCTCTCCACTCCTGTCCAAGCTGCACTGGCTTCCTGTCATCTCCAGGGTCCATTTTAAATGTGCCTGCTTAACCTTCAAGATGCTCCACGGCATCCTTCCACCTCTTATTCCTCTATCCTGGAACTCCTCAAATCCATTCACCACCAGATCCACGCAAAAATTAAAACTATCCTTCCCCTCCTCAAAGGGTATCTCTCTCGTCGGTAAACTCGGGTCCTCCCTCCACTTCAGAATCGCTCAGCTCTGGAATAGTCTCCCCTCCCCTCTCCGCAACCTGAGCCCCCTTCTACCATTCCGTAAGCTTCTGAAGACTTGGCTCCTCTCCAAAACGTAACCCGTCCCCTCCCTATTATTATCACACCTAACCTCTCTCTTACTTACTTCTACAATCCCACTGGAGTTCCGCTACTTCCTATCTATGTAAACCGTGTCGAGCTCCACCTGTGGAGATGATGCGGTATATAAACCCAAGATTTAGTTTAGTTTAGTTTAGTTTAGTTTCCTAGGGAATGTTTGGAAACGAGCCAAATATCAAGCTCCTTCCTTCTAGCTGGAGTCTTAGATACAGGAAGAGTACAACAAGAAATTAACACATTAATTCCAGTTGAAGGCAGTGACAGTAAAAGGAATACCAGTGTTATCTACAAGTTACAGTTGAGGAGACAAACATAGCAGTGAAGTGATTTTCTTGGGTCATACAAACCAAATTCTAGGCACTCCTGTGCCTCAAGATGTGCTTTGTGATCCCTTAAGCTCCCAATTTCCGCACATTGGAACTTACTTTTCCCTGTGCACCCCCGAGAGCCAGTTAAAATCCCAACACTGACCTTTTATGTTGACATTTAGAGATTTCTCCACTGTTTCTGCAATGTCCTTGACTACTGTGCTGTTGGAGGGTACATATGCTAGCTCCCACTGAGAGGAATGGAAAAACCAAGGCAGCTCCTTGACAGACAGTTTGTAGTACTCCGTGGTATTGGGATGGCTGACAGCTTGTACTTTCTGACGTAATGCAATCAGAATGGCCGCAAACAGCATAGGCAGGGATACCTCAATGATGGTGACTAGGATCTGTCGTTTCTATAGGAGAGAAAAGGAATATCTGAACGTTATGGAAGGACCCATTACATTTTTCAGTATAATTTATGTGAAGGCTAATTGTGCTGCTGAAATGGAAGCCTATGGTACAGAAACTTTATATATTATTTGGATAAAGTCTAGTGCAGTATTCAAGTTTACACATTTTGGGTGTAAGCTAACATTAACATAGTAGGGAGCAGCAGTTCCTCACAATTTTGCAGTTTGCAAACATTTTCAGGAACCATACTACCGCAAATAATTGAGATTCCCAGTGGTCAGTGACCAGATTAGTGATGACCGGATGCGAGAGAAAAAAATGCAGTTGGAGCCACAGAACTGCTCATAACTGAGCACTGAGAAGAAGTTGGTGGGACTTACAGCTTTAACTCTTGCAATGAGGTGGAAATAACGCAAAAGCGCAGAGGCCCTGATTAATCAGTATATTGTGGGTGTCTTCCCCCTGATTCAATGTCACCATCACCTCTTAACTGCTGTCCTCCTGCACGGAAGCAGACTGCCAGGGAGACTTCATCCTGGGATAAAAATGGCATGGAATCAGACTTGCTATCCTCCTAGTCCATGACAGACTAACTCCTGGTCCAAGTTTGTGTCCTCGTCTGGTTGGGGTGCCCATTGAGGGGAAAACCCCTGTGCCTGTCACTGGTGCCAACAGAAACTGAGGACCTCCAGCAGCTCAAATAAGCATTCCATATCAGGCTCACAAAATCCAGTGTTAAGCCTGATATTGGGGGGCCCCCTGCTGGTCCTCCTGGGCTCTATGGCCCCCACACAACTACACTTGGCCAATACAGATTTGGAGGGTCAAAGGAGGGGGTCTCTTTCTCTGGGGATGTGTCTACTGGGGATCCTCAGCCCTGGAGGACTTAGAGGAGGCTGATCCCAACCAACATCTATGGTGTTAGCTGATTTTTTTCAATCCAAAGTCAGTAAAATAAGAGAAACTTTTGATATCTAATGGATTCTTTAAATACAGCCCTTTTCTGGAGATGACTACAAATAATTTGCCTTGTGACAGACTTTGAGACAAATTTAAGCAGACTTCACTTACTTCTGTAAGAAACTCTTTAAAAAACAAAAAACTATCTAAAAATCATACATCCTGGATGTATGTCCTACATATCTGCTAAAAACTATTTAGTCAAAGGCATCTCTTGGTTAGCTACCTTCATAAATTCAGCTTTAGAAGCAGGGCATTACCCTGCAGATCTCTCAGAGATTGCTCTTACTCCAATTCCCAAATCAGCAGTTCTAGATTGCTAATAATTAATCGGCCCATAGCTGGTATTCTATGGTTTGCAAAACTATTGAGTTTGAAGTATATGAACAGCATTCAAAATATGTAAGGAATTTCAATATTCTGCATCCTAGTCAGCACAGCTTTCGTGCCCTCCCCATAGTACAGAAAGCAGAGTTACTTACCGTAACAGGTGTTATCCAGGGACAGCAGGCAGCTATTCTCACATACGGGTGACATCATCAGTGGAGGCCGGATGCAGAATCTTGCAAGCAGACTTGCTTGAAGAAACTCAAAGTTTCGAGTCGACCGCATCGCACATGCATGAGTGCCTTCCCACCCAGCATAGGGCATTTCTCCTCAGTTCAGATAGCTAGCAGAGAAGCCAACCAGGGGAAGTGGGTGGGTTGTGAGAATAGCTGCCTGCTGTCCCTGGATAACACCTGTTACGGTAAGTAACTGTGCTTTATCCCAGGACAAGCAGGCAGCCTATTCTCACATATGGGTGACCTCCAAGCTAACCAGAATGGGATGGTGGGAGTGCTGGCAATTTAGGAGAATGAATTTTGCAATACAGTTTGGCTAAACTGTCCATCCGGTTTGGAGAAAACATCCAGACAATAGTGAGAAGTGAAAGTGTGAACCGAGGACCAAGTAGCAGCCTTGCAAATTTCCTAAATAGGTGTAGATCTGAGGAACGCTACTGAAGCTGCCATTGCTCCGATTTTATGGGCTGTGACTCTGTGTAGGGGTAATCCAGCCTGGGCATAGCAGAATGAGATACAAGCAGCCATTCAGTTGGAGATGGTACTGAGATGGATAACCTGGACATACAGGCCTCACTTGTGTATGCTGGACACTACAGACATTTTAACACAAATTTTCCCACAGCCTAAAACAGCCTTCCTTTACAAGCTAACCAGATGGAACAGCCTGGACTTTGCTATCTGTGAACATATGCATCCTTTGAAATGCTAACCTAGCTGATCTCTGCTACAAAGTTTTTGTCTCCATTCCCTGCTGGGAGGATACTTCTCTAAGGCTCTGCTGAGATGTTATCAGTGCTGTTTGACTTTACACCTGGAAAGCCATAAACCATTTATAATGAGCAACATCCTCTGCAGAAGACGTAGGCAACTGATACCAAGACAGAACTTTTAAAAAAACATGCTGGACATTTGCCTATGGGAACCAGGTGCAGCTGGGCTACTGGAAGGTCACCCTTGCATCTTTGTTTCAACTTTCTGCATAAGACTGTCTACAATGACACCATCCTGAAGATATACAGTGTTGTAAAACCACAAATCAGCCTCAGCAAGGTGATAAGGATTTCAGAGCTGGAGGAAGAAAGTTCACCAAGAATTCTCTGTTTCTGCAAGGGCCCCCCTACTGGGGGGGGGAGTGAGAGAGGCGTGGACTGGGAGGAGGAATAGTTAGGTATACATTTTTGTACCAATAGGGAATTACATGACCAAAATTCGGGGATGTACTTTTTGGAACAAAGAAAGAATTTCTCTGTATAAAAGACACGTGCATCACAGGTAGAGCCAGAGAGAAATTCACTTGGGTATGCCAGCAGGGACATGCTAGCCCCCTGCTAGGCATATGGATGTAAGTTCTTCTCTCCATTGCATATTCTGAACTGACAATATATTTTTCTGCTATGCCTTTGCTGCTGTAATTTTGTAAGTTTTTATACTAATAATAAACAAATATTGTCTGGTTTTGGAACATACAATGCCGTCTCGTAGTCATTCCAATGAGGTAAACAAAGCAGCCTTTACTTCAGTACGCTTAGAAATAGGATGTCCCAACTTGTTTGGATCGGAGACAAAAAGTTGAGGAGCAGTTCTGTGTGGTTTGGTGCATTCCAAATAGAAGGCCAAAGCACGTTTACAGTCCAGAGTATGAAGAGCTACTTCTCCAGGATGAGAATGAGGCTTTGGAAAAAATACTGGAAGAACAATGGATTGGTTGAGATGAAATTCTGATACTACTTTAGGAAGGAATTTAGGATGAATACGGAAGACCACCTTGTCATGATGGAAGACAGTGAAAGGTGGATCAGCAACTAAAGCTTGTAGCTCACCGACTCTTCGAGCAGAAGTGAGGGCAATGAGAAACACCACTTTCCAAGTGAGATACTTCAAATGAGCCTGGTCAATTGGTTCAAATGGAGGCTTCATCAGTTGAGCAAGAACAACATTGAGGTCCCAAACCACAGGAGGCGGTTTGAGAGGAGGTTTGACATTGAAAAGACCTTTCATGAATCTGCAAACCACTGGATGAGCAGAGAGGGGTTTCCCTTCAATAGGTTGATGGAAAGCCGCAATAGCACTGAGATGGACTCGGATCGATGTAGACTTGAGGCCAGAATTGGATAAGTGCAAAAGGTAATCCAAAACAGAAGATAAGGAGGAATGCTGAGGCTCCTTATCATGAGAAAAACACCAGGTAGAAAATCTAGTCCATTTTTGGCGATAGCATTGCCTAGTGGTAGGTTTCCTGGAAGCCTCTAAAACATCTGACAGGTTGAGAAAACAGAAGAGGGGTCATGTTGATAGGTACCAAGCTGTCAGGTGTAGAGACTGCAGGTTGGGATGAAGCAGAGATCCTTGACTCTGTGTAAGCAGAGAAGGAAAAACTGGTAGAAGGTATGGCTCCCTACTGCTGAGTTGAAGTAGAAGGGAGTACCAGATTGTCTCTGCCAAAGAGGAGCAATCAGAATCATGGTGGCATGATCGTTCTTCAATTTGACCAGAGTCTTGAGAATGAGAGGGAATGGAGGGAATGCATTTGTCCATTCCAGAAGAAAAGCATCTGCCTCGAGGCGATGAGGAGAGTAAATCCTGGAGCAGAACTTAGGCAGTTTGTAGTTGTGGGGAGCTGCAAAGAGGTCTATCTGAGGCGTTTCCCACTGTGAAAAAATGTGATGAAGAGTCGAGGATTGGAGTGTCCATTTGTGAGGTTGCAGAAGACGACTCAAGTTGTCCGCTAAGCAATTTTTCACCCCTTAGATGTAGACAGCTTTGAGGAAGGTGTTGTGGCGGATTGCCCAGAACCAAACCTTCAGAGCTTCTTGACAAAGGGAGGCAGATCCAGTCCCTCCCTGTTTGTTGACATAATACATGGTGACTTGGTTGTCCGTCCAAATGAGGACTACCTGGTCGTGAAGAAGATATTGAAAAGCATGGAGAGCCTTGAGGATTGCTCTGAGTTTCAACAGATTAATATGACACCGACGATCCGTACTGGTCCAAAGGCCTTGAGTACGGAGACCATAGAGATGAGCTCCCTAAGTGTAGGTCGAAGAATATCATGAGGACCTTCTGATGGTGGGGCGTTTGAAAAAGTAAGCCTCTGGAGAGATTGGATGAGAGCATCCACCAACGGAGAGATTGCTTCAATGAAGGAGTGACTTATGTGTCTAGAAAGTGAGTCGCAAACCTGCGGCCATTGAGATGAGGAATTCTAAGGTGAAGTCTGGCAAAAGGAGTCACGTGTACTATGGAGGCCATGTGACCTAGGAGTACCATCATGTGTCTCGCTGAGATGGAAGATCGGGAAGACACTGTATGACAGAGTTGAAGTAGAGCTTCCAGATGTTGTTGTGGAAGGAATGCTCCGAGTTGAACAGTATCCAGAACAGCTCCGATGAATTGTAGATTCTGAGAGGGCTGAAGTTGGGATTTGAGAAAGTTGATTTCAAATCTCAAACTTGTAGGAACCAGGTAGTCCGTTGGGTCGCTACAATAACCCCCTGAGATGTTGAATCTTTGATGAGCCAGTCGTCAAGGTAGGGAAACACCTGAAGACCATGGTTCCTCAGAGCTGCTGCTATCACTACAAGGCATTTGGTGAACACCCTGGGAAATGAAGCCAGGCCGAAGGGTAGCACTCTGTATTGGAAATGCAGATTCCCCACCCGAAATCTGAGGTATTGACGGGAGGCCGGATGAATGCGAATATGAGTGTAGGCCTCTTTGAGATCCAGAGAACCAGTCGTTCTGCTCAAGAAGGGGATAAAGGGATGCCAGGGACAACATGCAAAATTTTTCTTTGACCAAAAATTGGTTGAGGGCCCTGAGATCCAGAATGGGTCGCAGATTATCCGTCTTCTTTGGGACAAGGAAGTAATGGGAGTAAAACCCCTTCTGTTCCAAAGGAATTGGCTTGATAGCATGGAGACGAAGCAGAGCTTGAGCTTCCTGAAGAAGGGCGGTCTGGGATGGACTGGAAGGATACTCTCTTGGAGGAAGGTCTGGAGGAACCCGAGTGAAATGAAGAGAGTATCCTTCCCTGATGATGGTAAGTACCCAGAGGTCGGATGTAATTGTCGTCCATCAATGGTAAAAAAAAGATGGAGACGACCTCCTATAGGGGGAAAAGAAGGCAGAGTCAGAATGGTGGAGGTTATGCTCTGTTTTAAACAGTCAAAAAGGCTTAGTAGCCTTAGGTGCAGCAGAAGGTTGAGGTTTTTGTTGCTTCTGAGGCTGCTGTTTCTTAAGAGGAGGGTGATTATAAGGAGCTGTCCTCGGAGCAAAACGTCACTGATAGATAGGAGCAGGGCGTGTAGGTTTGGCAGGAGCTGGCTTTGGCTTAGGTCTGACAATAGAAATTTCATTGTCAGATAATTTCTTGGTGGCTGCCTCGATAGATTCATCGAAGAAGTCATTGCTTTCACTAGGAACATTAGCTAAGCGGTCTTGAAGATTAGGGTCCATGTCAATGGTACGAAGCCAGGCAAGGTGACGCATAGCTACAGAGCAAGCAGCTGCTTGGGAAGACAACTCTAAGGCATCATAAGATGACTGGAGGAGATGCAATCGGAGTTGAGATAAAAAAGCAAGGACTTCTTGAAATTCAAAGTGCTTTTGAGTATCCAAATAAGTCAAGAACTTTGGTAATAGAGAAATGAACTCAAAATAAGTAATAAAATGAAAATTATAATTGAGAACTTTAGAGGACATCATGGCATTTTGATAGATGCGACGTCCGAATCTATCCATAGTTTTCCCTTCCCTTCCAGGGGGAACGGTGGCATAAACCTTGGAAGAATGGGACCTCTTCAAGGAGGACTCGACAAGCAGGGATTGATGAGATAACTGAGTTGTCAAACCCTTTGCGATGCACAGTTTTATACCTAGAGTCCAATTTTCCTGGAACAGCTGATATAGTATAAGGTGTCTCCAGGCATTGACCAAAAGTCTGATTCAAAAGCTTATGAAGAGGAAGCTTAAGTGACTCTGCCGGAGGTTGAGGAAGATGCATGACTTCGAGGTACTCCTTAGAGTATTTGGAGCCAGTATCTAATTGAAGATCCAGGTCCACAGCCATCTGACGAAGAAAAGATGAGAAAGCTAGCTGATCCGCCAATGCTTTTCCTAGAGAAGGACTCGAGGCAGCCTGGGTCGAAGATGAAGCTTCGGCAGGAAAAAAGGCATCAAAAGAATATGGAGACTTGGACGAGGCAATCGAAACCGCTGCATCTTCGAGGTTCAGCATTGGAGACCTTGAACGAGGAGTCGGTGGTCTAGACGAAGTAGGGGTAGATCGAGGCTTAGTTGAAGAAGGTTGTTCTTTAGCAGAAGAACCATGCCTGGAAGAATGCCTCGATGAAGGCCTTGATCATTGGTGAGAACTGTGCTTGGAAGCAGATCTCGAAGATCGAGGAGACTTTGCCTCGGAGACAGAAGCAGCCAATGCTATCAAAGAATGGATAGGACTGGAGGCTGTAGATCGAAGCTCCAGAGGCTTGGTGGAGGAACCTCGATGCAATCCCAAAGACTCTGCTCCTTGGATAGAGTGTGAGGATTCCTGCCAAAGCACTTGCAAAGATTCTGCTCCTTGCTTTACGTGCTTGGATGCCAGACCAGACACTCGCAGAGACTCTGCTCCTTGCAAAGAGTGTGTAAGCTCAGACTGAGGCAAAGGAAACGGCTCGACCTTGCGGGAGTCTGCTGAATGCCCAGGAAGGATGAGAGGAAGAAGCTTCGGTCCCATATTAGTAAGGAACTGAATGAATTGCTTCTCCAACATGGTCTGGAAAGAAGCCGGCAAGGATGGATCCGTGTCTGAAACCAGACCACCTGCTCTGGCTGGAGGTTCCATTGAGGCAGTGTGAATGTGCTTTGATTTGGAAGTCTTAGGCACTTTAATCACTACCGCTGGAACTGTCTGCTGAGCTTCTGACCTAAGGAAACAGGGGAAGATACAGCAGATGTCGTCTAAGAGAGAGCTGCTGCAAACGACGAAGGTCTGATGAGGCTCGAGGTGGAAACAGTAGTAGCAGGAGGGGCCTCGATCGAAGTCGAGGCCTCGGTCGCCTCTAAAGTCGAGGGATCAGAGGAAGAATCCATCCCGAAGAGCTTATCCACCAAAATACGACGACAGTTGAAGGCTCGAGGTTGAAGCATAGCACAGCGCAGACATGACTTCGGTTGATGTTTCGGCCCAAGGCACTTGAGGCAGCGAAGGTGTGGGTCCGTAAGAGAAATCACACGCAGGCACTTGCTACACTTCTTGAAGCCTGTGACAGGCCGGACATAGAAGGGAAAAATAGCCGCCGCAAGAACGAAGCCCTCGGGCTGCGGCCGAGCAGCCTGTCCTGGCAAACAGATGGAAGATGACATTTTTTTTTTTTTTTTTAACTAGAAATGAAAGAAATAAAATAAGAACAGCGATTCATGAGGAAAAAAATACAGACTGCGGTTCAGAGAAGGCACGGAGAAACAAAGTTAAACACAGAGTCAAAGAAGGACTTCTCGGCTCCGCGGAAAACTGAGAACTGAGGAGATGTGCCCTACGCTGGGCGGGAAGGCACTCGCGCATGCGCGATGCAGTCGACTCGAAACTTCGAGTTTCTTCAAGCAAGTCTGCTTGCGAGCTTCCGCATCCGGGCTCCGCTGATGACGTCACCCATATGTGAGAATAGCTGCCTGCTTGTCCTGGGATAAACACTTATCTTTGGCAGCTGAGATTAGAACCTCCCGCAGTAAAAGAAAAAGATATGATTCTTTTGCAATTTGACATTTCTGCTGCTTTTGATTCAATAGATCACCGACACACAGTTTTTAGGTTAAATGAGTTAGGCATTGCTAGAACTGTCCTAGCATGGTCGATTGAATTTTTATGTGAAAGATCATACAGGGTGCAAAAGGGTTTAAACTCTCTGATCTGGCAACCAGCGTGCAGAGTTCCTCAAGGCTCGCCTCGCTCCGCTCCTTTATTATTCAATAGATACCAGTGTATTGCAAACAGTGTGGTGTAGTGAGATTCCAGGTGTGCTGTGAGAGGCAGCCCTGTAGGTACTCAGCCAGCATCTCTCCTCCTGCCAACCTAATCCCCCAACACCACCAGCATAGTAATTTCAGGGTTAGCAAGCTAAGGGGCCCCGTCTGGAGGGCCTCCGCACATGCACACACGTCATGACAATGTTACACATGTGCGAGACATCATTGCATCGACATCTGTGCATGTCCAGATGCTTTGCAGACTTGGCCCCAAGTTTAGTGTGCCAGGGCTTGAAAATGTTTGAGAGACACCAACATACACCCAAGATCATTACAAGAGTACCTCACTTCTTTAGGTCTATATGTATTGTCGTGTGCTGATGACATCTTTCTACTATGTCCAGCACTTGACACATACTCCCAAATGCTTGAATCTTTATCAATGGCCATTGATGTGGTTGACACCTGGGCTACAGATAATTTCTTCAAATTAAATAAGCAAAAAACTAAAATCATCTGATCCAGCAATTACAAAGCCATGCCTTGCAATTGTTTCAAACTTTCTACTGGTGAAACACTCCAAACTGAAAATAAATCCAAAGTATTACGTATAATATTTGATTCAGTTTTAACTATGAAGGATCAGATAAATGTCCTTGTTAGGAAGGTATTCCACAGGTTACACCAGTTTTGAAGTATTAAATCATCAGACCACACTAGTTTTCACATCATAGCTCAAACGTGTGCCTTCCCGCCCCACTAGAGGGCGCGTCCACTCAACGTGGTCCTCAGTTCAGATAGCTAGCAAAGAAGCCAACCCTGGGAGGTGGGTGGGTTGCGAAAATATCTGCCTGCTGTCCCTGGATAACACCTGTTATGGTAAGTAACTGTGCTTTATCCCAGACAAGCAGGCAGCATATTCTCTACATGTGGGTGACCTCCAAGCTAACCAGGATGGGACGGTGGGAGAGTTGGCAATTTAAGAGAACAGACTACACAAAACCGACTGGCAGAACAGGCCGTCGCGTCTGGAAAAAGTATCCAGACAATAGTGAGAGGTGAAGGTATGAACTGAGGACCAAGTGGCAGCCTTGCAGCGACAGATGCCGCCATCGCTCTGACTTTATGACCCGACCCTGCAGCGGGAGACCAGCCTGAGCGTAATAGAAGGAAATACAAGCAGCCAACCAGTTGGACAAGGTGCGCTTGGAAACAGGACACCAAACGATTGGGATCGAAAGATATGAAGAGTTGAGGAGCCTTCCGATGAGATTGGGTGCATTGGAGGTAAAAAGCCAACGCCCTCTTACAGTCAAGAGTGTGAAGCACCACCTCTCCAGGATGAGAGTTGGGCTTAGGAAAAAACACCGGAAGAACAATGGACTTGAGGTGGAAATCCGAAACCACCTTAGACAAGAACTTAGGATGAGTTCGAAGGACCACCTTGTCATGATGAAAAACAGTAAAAGGTGGGTCCGCAACAAGAGCTTGCAGCTCACTGACTGTGAGCAGACGTGAGGGCAATCAGGAACAAGACCTTCCAAGTGAGAAACTTCAGATGAGCTTTGTCAATGGGTTCAAATGAAGGTTTCATCAATTGAGCCAGAACCACATTAAGATCCCAAATCACCGGGGGAGGCTTGAGTGGAGGATGAATACTGAACAGGCCCTTCATAAATGGGGAAACCACCAGATGGACAGAGAGCGGCTTCCCATCAAGCGGCTGATGAAAAGCAGCAATCGCACTGAGGTGGACTCAAATGGATGTCGATTTGAGACCAGACCGAGACAAGTGCAACAGATAATCAGGCACTGAAGACAAGGAAGCAGAAAATGGCTCCAAGCAATACCCGGTACACCATGCAGCAAATCTAGTCCATTTCTGGGAGTAGCACTGTCGAGTGGAACTCTTCCGAGAGGCCTCGAGAACATCCCTCACCGACAGAGAGAAATCAAAGGAGGGAATCACGTGGAGAGGAGCCAAGCTGTTAAGTGTAGAGACTGCAGATTGGGATGCAGCAGCGAACCCTGACTCTGAGAAAGCAGAGAAGGAAACACAGGCAGAAGTAGAGGCTCCTGTACACTGAGTTGGAGGAGAAGGAGAACCATGGCTGCCTTGGCCACAGAGGAGCTATCAAAATCATGGCAGCGTGAGCTGACTTGAGATGGACTAGCGTCCGCAGAATCAGAGGAAAAGGAGGACGTGTAGAGGAACCTGCTCGACCAATCCAGAAGGAAGGCAACTTGTGGTTGAGGGGTGAGGCGAACAGATCTATCTGCGGCATCCCCTATCGAGCAAACACCTGACGCAGAGTCGAGGAATGGAGCGACCATTCTTGAGGCTGGAGAAGGCGACTCAATCTGTCCGCCAAGCAGTTTTGCTCGCCCTGGATGTAGACCGCTCGAAGGAAGATGTTGTGGCGTATCGCCCACTCCGAGAGCCAAAGAGCCAAACGGCAGAGAGAGAGACGGGGAACCTGTACCCCCCTGCTTGTTCAAATAATACATCGCCACCTGATTGTCCGTGCGCATCAGGACCACGCAATCCTGAAACAAATGCCTAAAGGCGACCAGCGCATTGAAAATGGCCCGAAGCGCCAGCAAGTTGATGTGACAGCGATGGTCGGCGCTCAACCAAAGACCCTGAGTCCGGAGGATGTCGAGGTGAGCCCCCCAGGCATATGCAGAGGAGTCGCGGATCCCGGCCCTGTCTCCACTGGGATGCCAGGGTCCACTGAGGTACCTGGAGGTGAAGTCTGGCAAAAGGAGTCACATGAACGGTGGAGGCCATGTGTCCCAACATGATCATCATCTGCTTGGCCGAGGCCGTAGACTGAAGGGAGACCTGCCGGCACAGGTGGATGAGGGCGGCCTGCCGAGGTTGAGGCAGAAACGAGCGGAGGCGAACCGTGTCCAAAATCAGCCCAATGAATAGCAGAGACAGAGGGGCACAACTGGGACTTGGGGAAAATAATAAAAGAAGCTGCGGTGCAAGAAAGACACTTAGATTCGCAGAGAAGATAGACAGGACCACGTTGAGGAGACGCGCCCTCTAGTGGGGCGGGAAGGCACACGCATGCGCAGTGCAGCACTAGCAAACTTCAAGATCTTCAATCAAGTTTGCTTGAAAGGCTGTCCACGACGGGACTCCATGGATGACGTCACCCACATGTAGAGAATATGCTGCCTGCTTGTCCTGGGATAATACAGCAGCCAGAATTTTTTATTTTTTTTTAAATCTTATTTTTATTTATATCCCGCCTTTCCCAAGGCAGATGACAACATGGCACATACATTAACAATAATCACAAAAATTTCAGAATGATTAGAAAGCTAAAAAGATTTGACAGAATAACCCCCACACTGCGTGAGTTATACTGGTTAGCGATACAATAGAGCAGTGGTCCCTAACCATCGAGTCATGGACCGGTAGCAGATTGTGGCTGGTATCAAATCGGGCCGTGCAGCTGATGTTGGCTTTTCCAGCACAGGACAAAAAACAGCTGATTCATCGTGACAAAAAATAGTTTTCCCCTGCAGCCCAATCACTGAACTCTGGAAATGAAAGAAAAGTGTATGCTGGGGCCAGGTCTGGAGCCACGTGTGAAGGCACAAGGGACCAGTGAATGCTGGGGCAGAATCTGGAGCCATGCAGGCACAGAAGAGCAGTGGAGGAGGAGAGCAAAAGTCTGTTGCTGGTGTGAAAGTGTAGTGGAGAAGAAGAAAGGCCTGGTGCTGGTATGGAGGTACAGGGGTAGAGTGAAGAAGAAGAAAGGCCTGGTCACATGGTCCACAAATTCAACTTAAGAATAGTTTTAAAAAATGGAACCTGGAGACTGCCTGTACATTAGTTTGCAAGGTAACCACTTCCGCCCGCGCCTCTTTCCCATACTTGTCTCAGTCACAGTTTTTTTTGGTAAGACTACATGCTAACCCTAGCAACAAAAAAATTACAGAGTAGACTGGACATAAGAAACACATTTCGGGTGTCAGTGTCTACCATCACTCCCAAATGGGACCGTCTAATTGCAGGGAAACAAACTCAGTGCTCCTACCGATTCTACATTATGGTGAGTTGTATTATATTTTATATATTACAGTGTAATAATAATAGAAATATAGTGCAAAATATAAAATGTAACATTTAACTTTTGAAGCCCATAAAGACATTCTGGTTAAGAAATGTTGTTATTACACCCTTTGGAAGCTGCGCTCTTTAAAGTCATATTTTGATTTTTTGTCTTTCAGGTTACTGGTTCAGTCTCTTATATTGAACACTTTGGATTATTGTAATATCTATTTGGGAAATTCAATGTTGAAAAATGTAAAGTATTACATGTGGGAAACAGAAACCCAAGGTACAACTATACGATGGGAGGGATGTTATTAAATGAGTACCCAAGAAAGGGACTTGGGGGTAATGGTGGACATGACAATGAAGCCGATGGCACAGTGCGCAGCGGCCGCTAAGAAGGCAAACAGAATGCTAGGCATAATCAAGAAGGGTATTACAACCAGAACGAAAGAAGTTATCCTGGCATTGTATCAGGCGATGGTGCATCCGCATCTGGAGTACTGCGTCCAATATTGGTCCCCGTACCTTAAGAAGGACATAGCGTTACTCGAGAGGGTTCAGAGGAGAGCGACGCGTCTGATAAAGGGGATGGAAAACCTTTCATACGCTGAGAGATTGGAGAAACTGGGTCTCTTCCCTGGAGAAGAGGAGACTTAGAGGGGATATGATAGAGACTTATAAGATCATGAAGGGCATAGAGAGAGAGTAGAGAGGGACAGATTCTTCAAACTTTCGAATAATAAAAGAACAAGAGTGCATTCAGAAAAGTTGAAAGGGGACAGATTCAAAACGAATGCTATGAAGTTCTTTACCCAACGTGTGGTGGACACCTGGAATGCGCTTCCAGAGAGCGTAATAGGGCAGAGTACAGTACTGGGGTTCAAGAAAGGATTGGACAATTTCCTGCTGGAAAAGAGGATAGAGGGGTATAGATAGAGGATTACTGCACAGGTCCTGGACCTGTTGGGCCACTGCGTGAGCGGACTGCTAGGCACGATGGACCTCAGGTCTGACCCAGCAGAGGCATTGCTTATGTTCTTATGTGAAAATTAAGGGATCCTACAAAAAAAAAAAAAAAAAAAAAAAACTATCAAGAAATTAAGAATTATCTAAAATAGAGCCATACGTTTGATTTTTGGTTTGATAAAAATCTGAATATATTACTCTGTACTACAAAAAATTACACTGGTTGTCAGTTGAGGCTAGGATTGTATTCAATTTTGCATGTTTATGCTATAAGATGTTGCTAGGCTTTGCTCCTATTTATCTCTTAAATCAGTGTTCTTCAACCACCGGTCCATGCCAGTGCCGGTTCACAGAAATTTCCTGCCGGTCCACAGGGCCAGCACGTGCATCAGGCCCAAAACAGTTTTCTTCAACCGCCGGTCCACGGTGCGATCAATGGGGTGTTATCTTCGAGCCAGCTCCCTCTTCCTCACTGATTCAGTGCACAAAGCCACGGGCAGTGGCTCCTATGGGCATCCTGCGCCTGAACCGGAAGCCTTCTCTCTGACATTGCAACGTCAGAGGGAAGGCTTTCAGATGAGGCACGGGACGTGCAAGGTGCAATTAGTACTATTATGGGGGCGGGGTCTGGGGTGGGGATTGGGTAGAGATGGGCGGGGTCTGGCCCACGATTTAGCCCAGTGTTCTTCAACCGCCGGTCCACGGACCAATGCCGGTCCACAGAATAACTATTTTATTTCTGCCAGTCCATAGGTGTAAAAAGGTTGAAAAACACTGTCTTAAATAATTTTGCCTGTCCAAGTAAGTTTTCAACATACATGTGGATCTTCCCTATTTTCATTTCCAACGTTGAAAGGATACACTTATAAAAGATTTTTGGATAAAACTTTATCCTATCAGGCAGGTGTCTGGAGTAACACTATAAGTGATTTACTCTTGAATGCTTTTTCATACCAAACGTTTAGAAAATCTTTGAAGAGATTTACTTATACGATAAATTTGTTTTAAGATTTTTCAATTATTTATTTTGTGAACATGCTTATGTATTTTCGCTGTGTTGTGCAGTTTCTCTTGATGTAAACCACTCTGAACTGTAAGGTATTGCAGGATATAAATAAATAATTATTATTATTTATATTATGAAGTAGACTGGACCCTCCAAATCTGCACTGGCCAATTATTACATTTTATATTATGAACTTTTTCTCTTAAATGTGACTGGGTTGTGGCCCTTGAGGAACATGGTTGCCTATTCCATAATTAAATACACTAGAGTAATTTTAAAGGCAATTACTTTTGCATAAAAGATGTTCTATACTCTCAAATTAATTATAAAAAATTACCCACTAGAAGTCACTAAACAAGAGGAGGCTAGTAAAGTTTCAACTCACAATATAAAAAAGAAATAATTAATTGAAAGAAATAGAAAAGATTTCAAAGATTCTCACTTTGAAAAGATTTTAAAGAAATCACAACTGTCTCTTTACAATCAGCTAAAAAGAGACCCTTCCTTATGTACATGGATTCAGTGTTTAAAAAAAAAAAAAAATAGTTAACACTCTCAATAAACAAAAACTTAACTTACACAGTCAATAACAAATTTATGTAACTAATAAACAAATATGAACCGAGGTTCTCTGAGGCTTTTTCCTTCCTTTAAGATCAACTGAATTCTTTCATATTTCTTTTGATTATTAAGCAGAGTATTTATTTTTACGTTGCAATTTTTTAAACAGACCATTTTTGTGCATAGAACTATGACTTATTCATATAAATGGCTTTGAAATGTATCCTCATAATAATTAAATAACTAATTTGCATATATCAGTATGCCTTTAAAATAAGGCTTGCTAATGATTCAAGGACTGGAGAAGGTTACCCCCAACCATGCTCTCTCTCTCCCCTGTTCCATCTTCTTCCGCCACCCACATACCTGCAAAATGTAGTTCTTCCAAAGCAGGAGCCCAAACTGCCTGAAGACTGCCATCCTTCCACGGGCCAAAGCACACGCTCACACTGCTGAGACTCTACACCTCCGCATCTCCAAGCACTGCAAGGAAAAAGCAGAGAACATGGATACAAAGCTAATACATGATTGTTTTCCTTAACTTAGCAAGCTCTCACAGTGGAGCTCACACGCCCCTCCACCTATGTATGCATACAGTCCAGTGGTTAGAACATGGAGCTGTGAAGAAAGACTAAGTCGAGACAATGCCAACTCCAAGAATTCAAGAAAGTCAGCCTCTCTAAATTCAGCCTCCATCACTTTTGAATTCCTTTTCTTTGTGCTCACTTGCCTTCTGAGAACAGTCTGCTTCTTAATGTCCTGTAAAACAAATACTAAGCTCTAGAGCTCCTTCTGTGCTGTGAAACTGAATAAACCCTCCTCTAAACCCTCCTCTAGAGCTCAGCCCAAACCTGCAGTTTTGAATAAATGCCAAATTTCCTATTCCTTTAATTTACAAGAAACATAACTTTAAAGTATAATTGCCTAACTGGCTTCTGTCGAGAATGTGATATGTGATTCTATTTAACAAGTAACAAAAGAATTAACTGAAGATATTATACATGTGCTTTTGAGGCCAGGAATCCTGAACTCCCAATATGCTCTTAAACGCAATATATACTCTAATATAAACTGAGATTTTTGGGCCAAAAAATGGCCCAAAAATGGGTCTCTTGCTTATAGTCAGGTTAGCACCCCTGCCTCCCCTCCTGGACCTGTTGCAGGCCTCTGCCATGCCTGCTGTAAGACCTGGTGGTCCAGCGGTGGACTGGGGGGACAGGAGCAATACCTCCTGTCTGGCTGACTGTGACAACTTTTGCCTCCCTCCCGCCTCCCCTGCATTCTTTTCAATTCCCTGATGGTCCAGTGGTGAACCAGGGCAGGAATGATCTTCCTGCACTCCTGCCCTGTGCAGAGCCTCTAGCTGAATGGCTGCCAGGAGTTTTCACGAGTCACATGGCAGACATTCAGCTAGTGGCTCTGCAGGGGGCAGGAGTAAAGGAAGATCGCTCCTATCCTGGTTCACCTCTGAACCACCAGGGAATTGAAAGGTACACAGGGGAGGTGAATGGAAATAAAAGATGTTGCAATTGGCCGAGGCAGGAAGCAGGAGGAATCCCTCCTGTCCTGGCCCACCGCTGGGCCACCACGTCTTAGGGCAGGCACCCTGCAAGGCAGCGGGAGGGAGAGGGGACAGGGGACAGGGGAGGGAGGGAGAATGGACAAGGTGCAGAGCCTGGCAGGGTAGGAAAGGAAGGGGCACAGGGTGCAGAGCCTGGCAAGGAGGGAGGCAGGCTGGGTGCAGAGCCTGGCAGGGCACTTGAATATTAACACCCCCCCCCCCCCCGGTTTATATTAAAGTCAACCTTTTTTCCTCCTTTCTGGGGGAAAAAGGTTACCTCAGTTTATATTCGGGTCGGCTGATATTTGAGTATATACGGTATTACACTTCTACTAAGAGATTCTTGAGAAAACCAAAGACTATAGTTATCTCTTATTTCTCAAACTCCTCTCTTATTTCACTGGTTTTTGTGCGAGTATTCATCACAAGGTGTTTACAAAAAAAAAAAAAAAAAAAAGTTTTCACATCTTACTGCAACCAGAACTGTAAGAATGTAAGGAGTGGAAAGCAGATTCACAGCAGCATTCAAACACTGAGGGCGTCGCTTAATTATTTTATATTGAAAGTACATTTCCAACAGCCAAGAGGATTTTGGAATTCCAGGCCAGAAGCCATTTTTGCATTTCTTTTTTTAAAAAAAATTTATTTGCAATATAACAAAACATACCATGTCAACAAGACATATTAAGATATTACCATTTTTGTATTTCATAAAAGGTGGTTGTCCATTCAGATGGGTTTCTTTTTTCCTCCTGAAAGACTAGGGCTCAGGGAAAATAAGATAAAAGCAAGTAGCAACAAAAGTTTAAAAAAACAACAGTAAGGATTTGGATTTTCAAAGGCAGATGTTCAGAGGAAATCAAACTTGTAACATCCCAGAAAGTCCAGTTTTGGGCAGTCTGATACGCTCGTTATTGGGTGTCATGCCAAAGCATCTCGGTACTGTTCTTTCCTTTTTTGCGGAATGAGCAATGAAAATGGCATGCAGATCTATGTAAATGAGCATAGTTTGGATTTTTGATTTAAATTGTTTGCCTTTCCAAACTCCAAGTTGGACTGAAATAGAAACGTAGAAACATGATGGCAGATAAAGCCAAATGGCCTATCCACAGCATCTACTATCTCTTCCTCTCCCAAAGAGATTCCATGAGCCTGTCCTGCAGTTTCTTGAATTCAGGCAGTATCTCCACCACCGCTACTGGTACATTATTCCATGCATCTACCACCCTTTCTGTAAAAAAGTATTTTCTTAGATTACTCCTATCACCTCTTAACTATATCCTAAGCTCTCTCATTCCGGAGCTTTCATTCAAATGAAAGACTCGCCTCATTTGTCATGTAGGTATTTAAATGTCTATCATATCTCCCCCCCTCCTGCCTTTCCTCCAAAGTATAACATATTGAGATCTTTAAGTCTGTCCCCATACGCCTTATGACAAAGACAACTGATCATTTTAGTAGCCTTCCTCTGGACCAACTCCATCCTGTTTATACCTTTTTGAAGGTGTTTCCAGATTTGTACATAATATTCTAAATGAGGTCTCAGAGTTTTATACAGCCTGGTATCAAAACCTTATTTTTCCTACTGGCCATACCCAACCCTACGCATCCTTCTAGATTTCGCTGTTGCCTAAAAGCTTTAACCTGTTTGGACACCTTAAGATCATCACATACTATCACACCCAAGTCCCACTTCTCTTTCATGCACAAAAAGGTCTTTACCTCCTAACTGTACTGCTCCCTTGGGTTTTTGCAGCACAAATTCATGACCTTGTATTTTTTAGCATTAAATTTTAGGTCTTTCTTCATTTTATTCACACCATCAGGGATGTCTACTCTATTGCAGATTTTGAAATCTTATGCAAAGAGGTCGATAACCCTTTAGCAATATTGCTTACAAAAATGTTAAAAAGAACAGGCCCAAGAACCGAACCTTGAGGCACACCACTGGTAACATCCCTTTCCTCAGAGCGATCTCCATTGAACACTACCCTTTGTCATCTTCTACTCAACCAGGTCCTGACCCACTCCATCACTTTGGGTTCCATACAGTTTATTTAATAGATGCCTGTACAGAACACTGTCAAAGACTTAGCTAAATCTAAATACACCTTATCTGGTGCACACCCTCTATCCAATTCTCTGGTTACCCAAAGAACTTGATCAGATTTGTCTGACAAGACCTGCCTCTAGTGAATCCATGCTGTCTCAGGTCCTGTAATCCACTGGATTCCAGAAACGTCACTATTCTCTGTTTTATAATTGTTTTCATTAATTTAGGGGAAAGGGATTGATACTCATATGCCACATTGTTTTTGTAGTTATACAACCACACTCAAAGTGATTTACATACAGGTACTTCAAGCATTTTGCCTATCTCAGTGGGCTCACAATCTATCTAATGTATCTGTGGCAGTGGAGGTTTAAATGATTTGCCCAGGGTCACAGGGAGCAGCACAGGGTTTGAACCCACAACTGCAGGGTGCCGAGTCTAACTCTAACCACTACGCCACACTCTCCACAGAATTCAGACTTACTGGCCTGTAGTTCCTTACTTCTTCCTTATTACCAGCATGTAGTTCCCTATTTCTTCCTTCCACTTTTGTGGAAAGAGATCACATCAACCTTTCTCCAGTACCTCCCGACTCTAGAGAAGCACTGAAAAGGTCAGCCAGCGGAGATGCCAGAACTTCCCTAAGTTTCTTCAGTACTCTCAGATGTATACCATCCAGCCCCATCGCTTTGTCCACCTTTAGTTTAGCTAGCTCCTTACGAACACAATCCTCTGAAAATCAATCAGGGTCTACCACACCTCCTTCTCTATTTGCATTTGTCTTTTGTGATCCTGCTCCCAGCACTTCAGCTATGAATAAAGAACAGAAAGATTTGTTAAGCAAGTCAGTCTTATCTTTATTAGCTTCTACATATTTCTCCCCATCATCTTCGAGTCTCAAAATGCCACTTTTGCTTGCACTTCTTTCTAAAATGTCTTGTCCACCTGTTTTACTGTCGGTTACTTTTTTTTTTTCCATTTGCATCTTTGCTTCCTGACTACTCGACCAGCCTCTCTTAACTTTTCCAGATATTTTTGTCAAGTCATCCTCTTTCTGCAATCTTTTGTAGTTATGAAAGCTAACCTCTTTTCCTTTGCTTTCTCAACTACTACTTTTGAGAACCAAAGCGGCCTTCTTTTCCTCTTACTTTTATTAGTTAGTTTACTTACTTTCCAATGTAATATAACTGTGAAGTAATATATGAAATTGAGTGTGAATAGATCTGCTCCATTAAAGTTAAAAAAAAAAAAAAAAAAAAAAAGGATGGGTTGTATTTTGACTATACAGATTCATCTGTCCCACTTGACCCATGGCCAACTGACTCATTGATTGCTCTGTTGGTTGCTGTAATCTCTGACTTTTTGATCAGTTTCCTTCTTGTTTAAGACTAATTGCCTTCTGGGAAAATCCTAAAACATTTCAACAGACTGAACATTTTTACAAGAACCTTCTCTCCTTTTTATCAGGAAAGTTACCTATGAGATTTGGTTGCCCTGGGTCAGTTCCATCCTTATGGGCATCTCTCAGGACAATGCCAGGAGTCATCGCTGTCCAATACAATTGATGAGGTAGTAGTGACCTTAATAGAGCAGGACTTAGTGGAATTGCAACATGGCCTTAGCTAGGCCAGGGGCAAAATCAGTTCTTTATGGTCTGGCAGTCCTGAACAGTAGCTTGAAGCAAGACAATCCAGAAGACATTGGTCTGTGCTACACCATAGCTGATGGGAAATGCTAGAAACTCCTCAGCTAATGAGGGTGGTAAGATAGCTTTGGGCCAGGATGGAGTTACTCCTGTAGAATCTAGCTACAGTTCACATAGCTGGCACGGTAAGGCTGCTTAGCTGTAGCACCTTGAAAATGGAGCATTGACAGAAGCATCCTTTATACTACTACAAAGTCAGACAGGTATTCTCCTCAAGTTAATCTGTACAATACCACTGAGGGAAGAAAGGAATCTAATTTTTCCCTCATTAAGAAACTTCTTTCTTGGAAGACCCCTCTCCATTCTGTCTTCAGATTTTGGCCATCAAGAGGCTAAGTTTTCATGAGGAGGCTATTCACCACTGATAGGTAGTATATAAATAACTGGTATTGTAATAACGATAACTAATTATCAATGGAGGTTGTCTAAGTGGTTTTTACATTCACAGGTACTCAAACATTTTTCCCTATCTGTCCCAGCGGGTTCACAATCTAATGTACCAGTCTACAGCCATTATAAGTAAATGTAGAGTAAAGTGACTTGTTCCAGGTCACAAGTACCAACAAAACTTGAATCCTAGATCCCCTGTACTCAGTCCACAACTATAAGCACTAGGTCTCTCTTTTGGGTACAAAAGAACCCAAGAAAAGGATGAAGTGAGAACAAAAGGATAAAGAACAAAAAATGAGAGATAGGAAAACTGTGTGAAAAACTAGGGCCTGATTGCTAAACTTTAGTTTAGCTTAATATCTTCATATTAACCAATATAGGAAACACGAAATCTACATAACCCATTATATGGCTATGAGGGAGCTACATCACTTTCTTACTGGAGGGGGGTTATGGTAGTGGTGCTAATCATTTTGCAAAAGTTACAAAAATATTACTGCTATAACCATAAAGCAATGTTACTTACCGTAACAGTTGTTATCCAGGGACAGCAGGCAGCTATTCTCACTAGTGGGTGACGTCATCCAACGGAGCCCCGATGCGGACATCTCACAAGCATACTTGCTTGTAGAAACTTTTAGAAGTTTCGAGTTGCCCACACCGCGCATGCGCGAGTGCCTTCCCGCCCGATGCACTGGGCGTGTCTCCTCAGTTCAGATAGCTAGCAGAGAAGCCAACCCAGGGGAGGTGGGTGGGACGTGAGAATAGCTGCCTGCTGTCCCTGGATAACAACTATTATGGTAAGTAACATTGCTTTATCCCAGGACAAGCAGGCAGGTATTCTCACTAGTGGGTGACCTCCAAGCTTACCACAATGGGATGGTGGGATAGTTGGCAACTTAGGAGAACAAATTTTGTAACACTGTTTGGCCAAACTGTCCATCCCGTCTGGAGAAGGTATCCAGACAATAGTTTGAGGTGAAGGTATGAACCAAGGACCAAGTGGCAGCTCTACAAATCTTCTCAATCAGTGTCGATCTGAGGAAAGCTACAGAGGCTGCCATTGCTCTGACCTTATGGGCTGTGACTTTACTGTGAAGGGGTAATCCAGCCTGGGCATAGCAGAAAGAGATACAAGCCGCCATCCAGTTGGAGATGGTGCGCTTAGAGATAGGGCGTCCCAACTTGTTCGGATCAAAGGAGATGAAAAGTTGAGGAGCAGTTCTGCGAGGCTTGGTGCGTTCCAAGTAGAAAGCCAAAGCACGCTTACAGTCCAGAGTATGAAGAGCTGATTCTCCAGGATGAGAATGCGGCTTCGGAAAAAACACTGGAAGAACAATGGATTGATTCAGATGAAATTCCGAGACCACCTTGGGGAGGAATTTGGGATGAGTGCAAAGGACCACCTTGTCATGATGAAACACTGTAAAGGGCGGATCCGCAACCAATGCTTGAAGTTCACTTACTCGACGGGCAGAAGTGAGGCCGATGAGAAACACCACTTTCCAAGTGAGAAATTTCAGAGGAGCCTTGTTAAGAGGTTCAAATGGAGGCTTCATAAGCTGAGAAAGAACGACATTGATGTCCCAAACCACAGGAGGCAGTTTGAGGGGAGGATTGACATGGAAAAGTCCTTTCATGAATCTGGAAACCACAGGATGTGCAGAAAGAGGTTTCCCCTGAAGAGGCTGGTGGAAAGCAGCAATTGCACTCAGGTGGACTCTGATCGATGTAGACTTGAGGCCAGATTAAGACAGGTGCAAGAGAAAGTCCAAAACAGAGGACAAGGGGGCATGTTGAGGCTCCTTGTGCTGAGAAAAACACCAAGTAAAGAATCTAGTCCATTTCTGCGAATAGCACATTTGAGTAGCAGGCTTCCTTGAAGCTTCCAAAACATCCCGCACAGCTGGTGAAAACTGAAGGGGAGTTACACTGAGAGGAACCAAGCTGTCAGGTGTGGTGACTGCAGGTTGGGATGAAGCCGAGATCCCTGATGCTGCGTAAGCAGAGATGGAAACACTGGCAGAAGGAAGGGCTCCCTGCTGCTGAGTTGCAGAAGGAGGGAGTACCAAGGTTGTCTGGGCCATCGAGGAGCAATCAGAATCATGGTGGCCCGGTCGGACTTGAGCTTGACCAGAGTCTTTTGAATGAGAGGAAACGGAGGAAACGCATACAGAAAGAGATTCCCCCAGTCCAGAAGAAAAGCATCTGCCTCGAGATGAAGAGGAGTGTAGATCCTGGAGCAGAACTGAGGCAGTTTGAAGTTGTGGGGAGCTGCAAAGAGGTCTATCTGAGGCGTTCCCCACAGGGAGAAGATTTGATGAAGGGGCGTGGAATGGGAGAGTCCACTCATGAGGCTGTAGAAGACGACTCAAGTTGTCCGCCAAGGCATTGTCTGCCCCTGAATGTAGACAGCTTTGAGGAAGGCTTTGTGGCGAATCGCCCAATCCCAAACTTTCAGAGCTTCCTGACAGAGGGAGGCCGATCCCGTGCCTCCCTGCTTGTTGACATAATACATGGCGACTTGATTGTCCGTACGAATGAGGACCACCATGTCATGAAGTAGATGCTGAAAAGCAGTGAGAGCATTGAAAATCGCCCTGAGTTCCAGGAGATTGATATGGCACAGACGATCCGCACTCGTCCAATAGCCCTGGGTGCAGAGATGGTCCAGATGAGCCCCCCAAGCATAGGTCGAGGAGTCGGTCGTGAGGACCTTCTGATGGGTAGGCATGTGAAACAGCAAACCTCTAGAAAGATTGGAAGAAAACATCCACCAGCGAAGCGACTGCAGCAGAGCAGGAGTGACCTGAATGTGACGAGTCAGAGGGTCGGAGATCTGCGACCATTGAGAAGCCAGGATCCACTGAGGAATCCGCAGGTGAAGTCTGGCAAAAGGAGTCACGTGAACTGTAGAGGCCATGTGGCCCAGGAGCACCATCATGTGTCTCGCCGAGATGGACGGACGAGAAGAGACCGAGTGACAAAGATGAAGAAGAGCCACCAGGTGCTGAGGAGGAAGGAATGCTCTGAGTTGAATAGTATCCAGAACAGCTCCGATGAAGGGGAGAGACTGTGAAGGTTGAAGATGGGATTTGGGAAAGTTGATCTCGAATCCCAGACTCTGTAGAAACCAGATTGGAATCCTTGATGAGCCAGTCGTCGAGGTAGGGAAACACCTGCAGACCATGGTTCCTGAGTGCTGCGGCCACCACGACCAGGCATTTGTTGAAGACTCTGGGAGACAAAGCTAGGCCGAAAGGGAGCACTCTGTACTGAAGATGAAGGTGTCCCACCCGAAATCTGAGGTATTGACGGGAGGCCGGATGGATTTGAATATGAGTGTAGGCCTCCTTGAGATCCAGGGAGCATAACCATTCGTTCTGCTCGAGGAGGGGATAGAGGGAAGCCAGGGTCAACATGCGAAACTTCTCCCTGACCAGGAACTTGTTGAGCACCCTGAGGTCCAAAATAGGACGCAGGTCGCCCGTCTTCTTTAGAACAAGGAAGTACCGGGAGTAAAAACCCCTGTTCTGTTGGTCCACAGGGACCGGCTCGACGGCACAAAGCCAGAGCAAAGCCTGAGCTTCCTGAAGAAGAAGGGCGGTCTGGGTTAAGTTGGAAGGATACTCTCTTGGAGGATGTTCCGGAGGAACATGATGGAACTGAAGAAGAGTATCCCTCTCTTACAATGGAAAGGACCCAAAGGTCGGTGGTAATAAGTCGTCCATCGATGGTAAAAATGATGGAGACGACCTCCGATGGGAAAAAGCGGGGAGGGCAGAACGATGGAAGTTATGCTCCCTACGAGACAAAAAGGCTGGGGAACCTTGGGAACAGCTGAAGGCTGAGGTTTTTGTTGGGGCTTCTGCTGGTGCTGCCTCTTCACAGGCGGGCAGATGGTGGGGGCCTGCTTCAGCGGGTAGCGCCTCTGATAAATCATAGGCAGACGAGACGGACAAGAGATAGCAGGTTTGGGTTTCTGGCGGAGAATAGATTAAAAAGATTTTTCATGTTTGGATAGCTTCTCCGTCGCCGCCTCGATGGACTCGTCGAAAAGGTCCGCTCCCGCACAGGGACCGTTCGCTAGCCTATCCTGGAGATTCGGGTCCATATCAATGGTCCGAAGCCACGCCAAGCGTCTCATGGCCACCGAACAAGCAGCAGCTCTGGCCGAGAGCTCAAAAGCGTAGTAAGACGATTGCATCATCTGCAAGCGGAGTTGGGACAACGACGCCAGCACCTCAGAGTACTCGAAGCGAGCCTGAGAGTCCAAATAGGGCAAAAACTTTTGAAGAATGGATAGAAAAAACTCAAAGTAGGTCGCAAAATGAAAGCTGTAATTCAGGACTCGAGAAGCCATCATCAAGTTCTGGTAGATGCGCCTGCCAAATCTGTCCATGGTTTTGACCTCCCGGCCAGGAGGAGTGGAGGCATAGACCTGGGAGGGATGAGACAGCTTCAGGGAGGATTCAACCAATAGGGACTGGTGAGAGAGCTGTGCCCCGTCGAAGCCCTTATGGTGCACCGTGCGGTACCTAGCATCCAACTTCCCTGGGACCGCAGGGATGGAGTATGGGGTCTCGAAGCATCTCATGAAAATCTGGTTCAGCAGCTTATGTAGAGGCAGACGGAGAGACTCAGCAGGAGATTGAGGAAGATGCATCGTCTCCAGATATTCCTTAGAAAACTTGGAACCCGAATCTAGGGTGATGTCCAGATCCACCGCCATCTGCCTCAGGAAGGACAAGAATGACAACTGGTCCGCCAGGGCCGAGCCTCGAGACGGGCTCGAAGAAGATGAGGCTGGCCTGCTCCGCCGAGGCCCGGCAATGGGAGAACGAACCCCCGCAGTCCTCGAGTTCTGGCATAGGAGGAGGAGGCGAGTACTCCGGGGAAAACTCCCGAAAAGGTTGCTTTCGACGAGGCGAGGCGTGTCTCGATGAATGGCCGGAGCTGTGTCGAGAAGCAGGCCTCGAGCGTCGAGGCGAGCGAACCAGACGAGGCAGCCACCGAGTAGATGGGACTGGAGGCTGTGGATCGAAGAAGCAGAGGCTGAGACGAGGCCCCCCGAGGCGCTCCCCAAGGCTCGAGCCTCGGCATCGCGGAGGAAGTCTCCGGTCCAGGCAAGCCATGCATCGAGGGTTATCGGTTCCAAAAAGGTGGCATGGGCAAAGGACTCTGCTCCCTTGCGAGGCATGCCCCGAAGCCAGACATGACAATTCGCCGAGACTCTGCTCCCAGCAGCGAGAGTGTGCACTGAGGAGCACCGGAGGCGGCTCGACCTCGCAGGAAGGCTTCCGCCGTGCCCAGGCTGCGATCTGGGAGAGAAGCGTCGGTCCAATCTTGGCTAAGAGCTCGACAATCGCTTACTCTCATCATGGCATGGAACGAAGCCGGCAAAGGGGATCCGCATCAGCAATGGGACCATCCCGCCCAGACACGCTAACCTCTGGCCGCCAGGGGGCTTGGACTTAGAGGCCTTGGGCACCTTGAGCACACCTGGAGGAATGGGAGGCTGCGCTACCTGACCTGAGGAGACAGTGGGCACCGCAGCATGCTTCGGAGTCGAAGCCGGCACGAACGAGGCAGGCTTGAGCAGACTCGTGGCCGAAGATGTTGAATCGGAAGTCAAAGGGCTGGCGCTCTACGACAGAGGGCAGCACAGGGACGCCTCCATGCTAAACAGCGCTCTCCCACAAAATACGCGACCCTTAAACGCACGTGCTGTAAGTGTGGAGCAAGGCCGGCACGATTTCGGAAGATATTGAGGCCCCAGACACTGAAGACAGCGCTGGCACTTGACACACTTTCTAAAACCCGGTAATAGGCCGGGACATAGGCCGAAAAAGCTCCGCCGCAAGATCGAAGCCGCAGAGCCGCAGCCACGTGGCCTGCCCGGTTGAACGATCGAAATAAATTTTTTTTAAAAAAACAAGAAAATGCAACGTGAGCCAACGATAATGAGCTCCCAAAAAAAGTCAAAACCGCGGGCACAGAAGGCACAAGTAAAGGAACTTCGCGCAGAGAGTTTCGAAGGCAAACTTCTCAGCTCCGCGGAAGAGAAAGAACTGAGGAGACACGCCCGGTGCATCGGGCGGGAAGGCACTCACGCATGCGCGGTGTGGGCAACTCAAAACTTCTAAAAAAGTTTCTACAAGCAAGTATGCTTGTGAGATGTCCACTTCGGGGCTCCGTTGGATGACATCACCGACTAGTGAGAATACCTGCCTGCTTGTCCTGGGATAAACATATCTATGCTCCAAGCATATCACCTGCTCTTAGAAGAAACAACAGCCTGGGGGAGCGATCCGTAGAGGAAAACAGCAAGTTTATAGCATACTCTTGACTCAAGAAATAATGCATATAATCTTTAAAACAAACACCCGAGTCTCGTCTTCATGGCAGCCCCATTGAGGAAAAAACACAAATTTTTAAAAATGATCTATGAATTCTAAAACTTGTTCATTTTAGGCTACATTTGAAACATCCAGACACCTCACTGGAGAAAATGAAACCCAAACCTCCAGCGTTTCAGTCTCTTAGGACTTAGGTGGTACCTCCTCATCTATGTTCTGTTTCATCAGAGATCCATTTAAGAAAGCAAAATATTGATTTGGGGATATTTATTATATTACTTTTACTGGTATGTTTCACATGTTTCTACCACTTTGACTTTTAGAGTCTCAGAATTCTTTCTCCATGAACCACCCCATTATCTTTGAAACTTAACACCCACATACATGTACAGAGTATATATGGTCTCCTTTTAATACTGACATTTCACACTTTAAGTAATTTATTTCATAACAAAGGCTTGACATTAAACAATGAATCCTTCACAAGGAGTGAAATGTGGATACCCTTTCAAAAAATTTGTTTCAGCAAGGACCAAGCCAGAGAACCCTTCAAGTGTGCTGCACCCTTCATAGTTATGTGTGCTCTCATCCTGATCCCATCTTGGATAAACACTTTGGGCTTTCAAAATCACTTATAATCAAGCTGAAGATCTTTCCAAAGATTATTTCTACCTTCAGCACTCACTACAAAAATCCCTCCATGCTTCTAAAAGAATATCTGTTCCCTTTCTTTGAACTAAGAATAGTTTCATCACTTCCTCTTTCCTGAAATTTTCATTTTTCCTCTCTAATATGACTGAGCACACATGTCCCCCAACTCAGCAGTGGGTATCCCTCTGCTGATCTTGTTCAATATGTTAGAAGGGCAGCGGTGGGAGGGGGAGACTCTTCTTTCTGCTGCTCTCTCTGCCCGTTAATCAGCTGAGCCGGCAGGTCTTGGGAAGTGCTGTGGATCAGTTGATCAGGGCAGGGAGAGCAGCTTTGACAGGAGGGAGGAGCTGTGCTTAGCAATTGCTCTTCTGATTTCAGAACATCCTGGATAGCTATGGCAAAAAAAAAAAAAAAAAAAATTAAAATGTTTATTAGCCTCTGTAAAGGTATTTTTCGGATAAAATATATTGAAAATCACTCCTGAGTAATGGAACAGTTCAGTAGTTTTCAGTAGAATTTGTATACGACTCCAAACTTACGTCCAAAAAAATCTACCGTAAGGCAAAAGAATATGTTATCCAGGGTTCCTATATCAACAGAACAAGACCGGCATGTGTTTCAAGTTCTTAAAGATTTTGTTGATCTTGACAAGAGTCCAAACACTTCTATGTGCAAGAAAAAATAAAAAGATTGCCTAAAAGAGGCAGCCCTGCATATCTTTATACGACTATTCCAAAAGTATTTCCATATTTTTTCATCAACATTAGTTTGTAGATTTAGGCCCCCTTTTATGAAGCCGCCATTAGGCTTTTTTTATCGCGTCGGTAGCAGCCACTAAGAATCCTATTCAAATGCATTACAAGGAAAGTGACAGCTCAGACCCGGCTGCAGGCTTGAATTGGGGTTTCTTCTGCTAGCTCCTGCTTTGGAGCCGGCAAAGGAATCCCAAATCAGCTGGGAAAATTGTTTTTGTTTTGTTTTTTAATAGGCACCTGAGCTATACTGGGAAGGGGAAGGCTCACCATTTTGAAGAGGCAAGCCTACCAGCAGAAGGCAATGGGCATCCCTTCTGCCAGTCTTCAATACAAGGTATGAAGAGGGTTGAGGTTGGGGGGACCCCGGCGGGGGTGGTGGCAGCAGCAGGAGAGAATGGGCATCCCTCCTGCTGACCTTCAATTTAAAAGATCCAGGGTCTTTGGGGGGGGAGGGAGTTCTGGTGACAGGAGTGAGTGGGCATCCCTTCTGCCAATTTAAAGTACAGGGGGTGCAGCATGGGGGTCATTTTTTTTTTTTTTGATAGGCACAGATGTGAATGCACAATAGTTGCACCCCTTAAAAAAAACCCAAACAAACCCAACTGCTCTCCCTGCCCTGCTAAGCTGATCTTCCCAAAACCTCTGGTGGCTTCAGGGCTTCTCCTGTTGGCTTAGCCTATAGCGGCTGAGCCAGCAGGGGAAACCCCAAAGCCACTTCAGAGAGCCCTGCAGCTCAGTGGGGCAAGGAGAGCAGCTAGTCCGACAGGAGGAAGGAGCGGTTACTCTTCTGAGCAAGCGCCAGGTACAGTTCCTCTCCCCTTAACTGGCTATTCTCTGCACAATTAGCCTACATACAAATTTGCATGCTAGTGTGCAGAGTATC
The DNA here is from genome assembly GCF_902459505.1 of Geotrypetes seraphini. Classification (NCBI taxonomy): domain Eukaryota; kingdom Metazoa; phylum Chordata; class Amphibia; order Gymnophiona; family Dermophiidae; genus Geotrypetes; species Geotrypetes seraphini. The sequence goes on along the minus strand of NC_047094.1, from coordinate 54,601,580 downwards.
ACTAGTAAAGAAAAAATAAAAATCACTTCCATCATGGTTTTTTTTACCATGTGTCTGGAACTTTGTGCATCTGGCCCCCAGTGCAGAGCTCATCATCTTCCCCCACAGCCCTTGCAGCAGCCTTTCCTGCCTATAATAACAGCAGCCTTCCCTGCCTATGACAACAGCAGCCTTCCCATTGGCTGGAGCCTACCACAGTCTCTGCAGAGGAAGTGGGGAGCATTAGAGAACTGTAATGGGCTAAACTTTTGAAAAGTATCCACACACTTAAGCCATCCTTCTAGCTCGGACACAGATAATTTACACCTTTTTAGAATTGTGAAAAAATCCAGACAGTTGGCAATCCTATCCTGATTCCCAAGAACATCTGACGGGGGTCCCCCTAAACCAGTGTATCTCAAACTGTGTGCCTCCTGAGATTCCAGGTAGAGAATGACACGGTGGTTGTTACCCGCTGCTAGCCGCGAGTAGCCGCGGGTAACCCGCCGAACGGGGAAAGAAAAAAAAAAAAATAATTTGTGGTCGCTGCAGGGACGGGCCAAGGCCATTCACTGCCCCGTGGAGCGGTGAATGGTCTTGTCTCCGCAGTGAGGTAATCAAGGATCGCATGGTCCAGAGCCTCCCACCCGCCCGATCGCAGCATTCCGCCATCTCCCTCCCTCCACCTCACCTTATATGCAAAGTTTGATAGCTTTCTTTTTCGCCCAGCCGCATGCGCGGCTGCTCGAGTTGTTCAATCTTCACTGCTGCAACTATGTGTTTCCGGTTGCGTCAGAGGAGAAGATTGAACAACTAAGCAGCCGCGCGTGCGCGGCTTTTTGAAAGTGTGCGGCTGGGCGAAAAAGAAAGCCAGCAAACTCGGCATCTAAGGTGAGATGGAGGGAGAGAGCTGACGGAACTCTGCAATCGGGCGGGAGGGGGCTGATGTACCGTGCGATTGCGCGTGTTCCCGGCTCACACTAGGAAGGAGGGAGTGAAGGGGAAAGATTCTGGGCCAAGGGGATGAAGAGGGAGAGAAAGAAACCCAAAGCAGTTAAGAAAGGGGAGGACAGGCAGGTGAGCCAGATGCTGGAAGCAGGGGGGGGGAGGAGAAGAAAGAGGGAAAGAAGCTAGATAGGGTTGAAGAGAAGAGACACATTGGTGTGGAAAAGAAAGAGAGGGGAAATCTGGACACAGGAAGGTAACAGAAACAGAGGGGAAATTATGTGCATGGGGGCATAGGGACAGAGACATAAAGGGGACATACATGCCATGGGGATGGTATATGGACACAGGGGGGAGGCAATGCCAGATACATAGGGGAGATATTAGAAATGGAGAAAATAGGAACATAGAAGCAAGATTATTTGGGGACCAAGCTCGCAGGCTCCAGCAAATTACATTGTAACATGCCACGAAAGTAAGAGGGAGGGAGATAGATAGATAGGCCGCGTGAGAGGAGCTGAAGGATGGTAGAAAGGAACAGATGGTGAAGGAGGGAGGGAAGGGTGGTGGCGGAAAGGAATAGAACAGACATTGAAGGAGGGTGGAGAGGAACAGACTCTGAAGGGAAATGTGGAAGACAGAGTGGGGAGAAGACGCTGGAAGGGAAGAAGACATGCCAGACTATGGGGGAGTGGAGGGAAGAAGATGGGTGCCAAACCAATTGGGGGGGGGGGGTGTGAAGGGAGATGCACAGTAACAGAGCAAATGAAAGACGCAGAGAGAAGACACATAGTGGATGGAAGGAATTGAATGAGAAGATGAGGAAAGCAGAAACCAGACAAAGATAGAAAAAAAATTCTATTTCATTTCTATTTCATTTCTATTTCATTTCTATTTCATTTTCTTTTTTGCTTTAGGATAAAGTAGTACATTAGTTGTGTTGATAAAAATTTATAAACAAAGCCCTGCCAGCTGAACATCTTTCTCTAGTTCAGCAGCCAGAACTTTGATTTATAAGGAAGGAATAAGCTAAATATTGCAGTACTGAGGCTTATATAGATGCTGATGGGACAGTGACGGGGCGGTGAAGGGAATGGCAGTGACAGGGCGGTGAAGGGGCCGGTGGGCCGGGGACAGGGCAGTGATGGGGACAGATTTTTCCCCCATGTCATTCTCTAATTCCAAGTGTGCCGCGGCACACTGAAGAGGAAGAGAGGCACCTGCCAGCTGACTTCCCTATGCGGTACAGCACCAGTACTGCCCAATTCGCCGAAGGCCTGCATGTTTACCCCCTTTTCTCTAGCGTCCTCCGGCTTCCCCCCTGGCCTCCCGGTCTTACCTTTAAAGCTAATTACAGCAGCCTGCAGAGGATCGCCTGTAAGTAAAATGATTTTCAATGTAGTGATTGAAAGGTGTCATTTTTGAGAATTTATATTTGCTTTGTATATTGTGTGTATATGAAAAATGAATGGAAAAAATTGCATTACAATTAGTAAAGGGGCTAGAATCTGGGGCAGAGCTTGGGTGGGCCTAGGGAAGTCTGTGGTTGGGGTACTCAGTTGATATTTGTTAGACTCAGGGGGTACTTATCTTGAAGTAGTTGAGAAACACTGCTGTAGGCAATCAGCTGGCGCCAGTGCCTCTTCCTTCCATTTGGCCCTCTTCCCTGCTGGCACCCCCTACTGGTGTCTCAGGGCCCATCTGGAGGGCCTCTGCACATGTGCAGACGTCAACATGATGCCATACATATGTGTGATGTCATCACTGCAACATCCACGCTCTTCTGGGTGCCTCAAGCTGTGGCCACTACCTTTAGTGTGCTCTGGCTCAAGAAAGTTTGAGACACACTGCCCTAAACCTTTGGGCCAGAGGCACATGCCTAGTTTCCCTACGCCTTAATCCAACACTGGAGACAGCATTGCTGACTTCTAAAATATATGTTTTGCAGAACTGAAACAATGGTTGCACAATCAATGCTAGTTATACATAGGTATGAGAACGCTATCAGCAGAACATATGAAAAATAGTAATAAAAACAAGCACATTTTTGTGTGTCATTAGCTGACCTTAGGGCTAAAGTACAGACATCTGGTGCTCTACCACCATTCACCTATTCCAATAAAAATAAAAAACCCAAATGAGCTTCAAAAAGACTTCAGGGCATTGACATGGCAGATGTGGTTCAATGTGGATAAGTGTAAAGCGATGTATGTCGGTAGCAAAAATCTCATGCACGAATACAGGATGTCCGGGGCGGTACTTGGAGACCTCCCAGGAAAGGGACTTGGGCGCACCATGGCCCGGTACAGCGGCATAATAACCTTCTCCGATCTGTTCACGATTCCCTTCTTTATCATTCCTAGCATTCTGTTCGCCCTTTTCGCCACTGCCGCACATTGCGCGGATAGCTTCATCGACTTGTCGATCAGAACTCCCAACATAAGAACATAAGAAGTGCCTCTGCTGGGTCAGACTAGAGGTCCGCTCGTGCGGCGGCCCAACAGGTCCAGGACCTGTGTAGTAGTCCTCTATCTGTACCCCTCTATCCCCTTCTCCTTCAGAAAATTGTCCAATTCCTTCTTGAACCCTAATACCGTACTCAGAGGGCGCGATAGGAGAGTACAGTCTGACGATGGTCTGACCCAGCAGCGGCAATTCTTATGTTCTTATGCAGCCATGCCCGTCATTAAATGTGGCTAGCAATAAATAGGTCACTTTGAGATAGCTCTCATCCAATTGAGGAACTTTTAAGAATTATGTTTCCTGCAATTGCTGCGGCCCCAGACCTAGGGACAAAAAAAATGGGCAATTCTATCTATACATACAAATAGGATAGTCACAGATACCCTAGAAATACTGTTAGAAGAAGGCATTTACTCACCATCACATACTGCCTGAGAGCCCTGGACTGTTCATATGATGGTATCTATTTACATCAGTTTAAGCACCACTAAACAATAACATATTTCAGTGATTTCCAGAATCAATTATATTACTGTATATCAATCATGCTCCAACCCCCTAACACAAATGTATTCCATCAACAGATATATCTCCCAACAACTGATCTGCTCATCTAAAACTATATCTTTCTCATTTAAATGTTCCCCAAACACTATCTTTCCTGGTCCACTGTAGCCAGATTGTTTGGATGGTAGAAATTTGTTAATTTCTTTAATAAAACTAAGATCAAGACCTGGTGATAAGACTGTCAATCTTATAGATACAGGGAAAACCGAAAGCATAAAATAATAAAAACTAAAAAAGTTTAAAAAGCTCTTCATACATGACTGGTAACCAATGCAGATCTTATATCGCGGTAACACGACCATTCATCTGCAACCCATCCAATAGACGTGCGCAGCATTTTGTAACCATTTCTTAAACTTTCTTATTTGAGGATGCTTTCGGATAAAACTGTCCTTTTTAGGACTAAACAATTGTCAGTCTTTCCCTTCCTACTGTTTTTTCCCTTTAAATGTGCTTTATTTTAAATATTGTAGTTCTTCCCTTTTCCCTATTTGTATGGAGTTTACTTTTCGGTCTTCAGTGGTTTTTCGTTTAAACATAGAAACATAGAAGATGACGGCAGAAAAGGGCTACAGCCCATCAAGTCTGCCCACTCTGCTTACTCACCCCCTGTCTATGCCCTAATGACCCAATTTCCTTATCTTGACCCTCGTAGGGATCCCACATGGGTATCCCATTTATTCTTAAAGTCTGGCACGCTGTCTGCCTCAATCACCTGCACTGGAAGCTTGTTCCAATGATCAACCACTCTCTCTGTGAAGAAATACTTTCTGGTGTCGCCATGACATTTTCCGCCCCTGAGTTTGAGCAGGTGCCCTCTTGTGGCCGAGGGTCCCTTGAGAAAGAAAATATCATCTTCCACTTCGACACATCCCGTGAGGTACTTAAATGTTTCGATCATGTCTCCCCTCTCCCTACGTTCCTCAAGAGTGTAGAGCTGCAATTTGTTCAGTCTCTCTTCGTACGAGAGACCCTTGAGCCCCGAGATCATCCTGGTGGCCATCCGCTGAACCGATTCAATTCTGCCCACATCTTTACTGTAATGTGGCCTCCAGAATTGCACACAGTACTCCAGATGAGGTCTCACCATGGCCCTGTACAACGGCATTATGACTTCAGGCTTTCGGCTGACGAAACTTCTATTGATACAACCCAATATCTGCCTTGCCTTAGATGAAGCCTTCTCCACTTGATTGGCAGTTTTCATGTCTGCACTGATGATTACTCCTAAATCTCGTTCTGCTGAAGACCTAGTTAAAGTTTCTCCGTTCAAGAAGTACGTCCTGCATGGATTTCCGCTTTTGAGGTGTATGACCTTACATTTCTTAGCATTGAAGCCTAGCTGCCAGGTTGAGGCAATTTTTAATGATTTCCCCTTTTTATTATTGCTGTACACCGCCTAGAAATTTGTATAAGCGGTATAACAAACTTTTTAATAAACTTGAAACTTGAAAGACCCCTTCCAGCAAAGTATTGCCACAGGCCAAGGTTCTTCAATGTGCAGTCCCAGAGCCCTCTAGCTGCTCCATTGTCTTTCTGGATTTTTCTTTTCTTTTTTGCTGCCTCACTACTCAGGCCAGAAAGGGGAAACTGGATAAGGGGAAAGAGTTGTGTGCTTGAAGGATAATGCTTTTCTCAATAGACAAAAGAGAATGCATTTGGAACTGCTCAAAACCTTGAGAATATACCCCAATGAAGTTTGAAGGTGGGCTTGCTGGAATGGTTCTCATCAAAACACACTGGTCAACACTGTTGTGGTCCTGCATGGGAAGAAAGTTGGCAGCTTTCATAGTAACACAGTAGATGACAGCAGATAAAAGACCTGTATGGCCAATCTAGTCTGCCCAACAAGATAAATTGATAACATAATAGTTTGCTTGGAATGTTCAGTATTTTGAATAATCAATCAATGGTGCTCATAAGATGTATAGTTGACAGTTGTAAAAGACTATAGTTTTAACAGTATAGAATGAGGCTCATACTCAACTGACATCTAGGTATTTCACTGAGTCAGGAGATGCGAAGGAAATGAAAAGCAGAAGCTATCACCTGTAAGAAGAAAAAACACAAGGAAAACCAGACAGGGTGGGTTTCTAGACTAATTTGGTATGATTAAAGCAAGAAAATATCAGGTAAGATAACTTTTCCTACCTTTTTGTCTTTACCAAACCAGCCCAGAATGAATGGGATTTAGTACAGCAGTGTTCCAATTAGGACAGAGAAGGATCAAACTGCATTGGTGAAAGGGAGTTCTGAAGGCAACCATCTATGAGCAAGCCTACTCATTGAAGTGCCAAGGTATTGACAAAGCCATCATCTAGGACAGTTAAGATGTTTAATGACTACAGCAAGAATTCTTGTCATCAAATGTATTATGAAGCCAAAAGGTATGAACCAAAACACAATGAGATACAAGGGAAAGAACAAACAGGAAAATAGGCCCAGAATAACTAGCAATGTTTTAGCTCAAGGACACCATAGACATGAAATGGTGAAGGTTCATGACTCTCAAATGAGGAGATATACTAAACTTAAGTTACATCTGACAGAGGAGGTCTGCATAAAATAGAAGATTAGAAAGACAGTAAACAAGGGGCCAAGAGGAAGGACACCCTAAATTAATCTATAAGGGAACCAGAGGAAATACAAAATGAAGCAGAGAATTCTAGCCATCAGGAAAAGGGAATAGAGGCTGTGATGAAAGTGGTAGCTAGAGCAATAGACTTGCAAGCCACAACAGAATAAATATAAGGTGCCACTGAAGGAGATACCACTGAGAGCCAGAATGAAGCTGAAAGAAAACCTTGAGGCGAAGTTGTCAAAGCCATGCAACTAATATCTATCACCCGAGTTCTAAAGAAAGTTGCTGAGCTAGCACATTAGAAGCAGTTACAATAGGTGAGACTATGCATACAACCGTCAAAGCTGGCCCAAAAAATACATAATAAACTTCAATGCTCACAGCTCTAATAAATTTCATAAATATATCAAATTATGATTGTAAAGTGCTCAGACCCATAACCAAATACATCTATGATAACTACAGACTATGGTTGTTGTGGTACCATCACTGCTTTTTACTGTTCCAAACCACTCGCCATTTTTTTAAAAAGGTGTTATAGAATAAAAGATGTTATAGTCACTTATCTGGTATATCGAGCGGTTGATAGAAGTTCTAACACACAACCTTAGATTCAATAAAGTGCCAGTGCTCAGTGCTAATAAAAACCTTTAGCCATATCCAAACCTTTGACCCCCGACTCGAGTTTCGGTAACTCTTTCTCAGGAGGGGACACTGAATTAAAACAACACATACATATATCTAAATCACTAATAAAATACTACTTAGTTATCACATTTAACTACTTCAGGCTCTTAATTTTTCTATATATATACACCTTTCCTGCTACATTTCAATACCAATTCTCCTGTAATGGCTACAGTCATCTCGGACTGCAAAAAGATCAAGACTGAAACAGAAGCACTGGTTACAACTCTTTATTTATAGTACCATAGAGGATCCACCCATCGCACATGACGTCAAGGGGGAGGAGAGAAGGAGAACTGCCCAAGGGAATACTGATCCTAACTTATAATTGAAACCAATTATCTCCAAGTTGAGACCAGATGGAGATAAATTTTGTCAATTAAAAATAAATTTGTGTTCTTTAATCAATAAATACATAAACATAACAAAAACTCACTTATATACCGCAAATACCATTAAGTTCTATGCGGTTCACAGAGATTAGCAATACAAATGAACAAACATCCATTGTCTAACTTCCAAAAGACTCTATAAAAAGATGCATCGTTAAAGCACGTAAAAATTGTTGATATGAATTTGAAAGTGTAAATATGCGAGTCAGATCCCTAATCCATGAGCTGCCTGGAAAGACAGCAATCGTTCCTGGAATTTCTTATATTTGCATCCCTTTGCAGAAGGAAACGAGAATAGTGAATGAGATTTTCTAGAATATTTAGAATTTGTAATGATGAAAGATTCCATTAGATAATCTGGGATTAGACCAGTTAATGTCTTAAAACAAATACAGCCGAACTTAAAATTTAACCCGTGCTTCAACCGGGGAGAGGTTAAGGCAGCAAATGTGGCTCATGGAAATGCACATGCAGGCAACCTGTGTTCCAGAGAAGCAAGTGTGGTGGTGTACAATAAAGTGTCAAAGTCCAAACTGCACTTGGTATTGCTGCAGCTGAACAGACAGAACACCGTCATTAAAAGAATAAGTTGTGGCAACTGACCCTTGTTACTGCATCTGATGTTGAACCATGTATTCTGCAGCCAAGGTCACTCCTGTAACCTCAACTGCTCACATTCGCCTGTACACAATGTATATAAAGTTATCTTATGGTCCTCATATATGAAGGCATCTGCAGCTGCTGTGTTTGAAGCCACATCTGTGGACAGCAATAATGACACCATACATGGGGACCTCACATGCAATGGTGAGGTAATGTAGAATAAAGAAACTGGCACTGTGTAGCCCATAAGGAGACCTCTACTATGCTATATATAAAGAGGCTGTTATCCTGCAGCATATCAAGACACTACTATTAATCTATATTATAATGATGTTGCCACTATACAGTGTCCACAGATACTACTACCATGCAGCATAAAAGAACACTGTACCATGTATAGTACAAATCCAAAAGTCCAGACTGCTCGGGGATTGGGTCATTCTGGATTTTCAAGATCCTCAGACAGTACTTTTAAAATTAAAATTTAAGGAATAAAGAACAGATGAGCCAACCATTTATTCACTAACCAATACATAATGCTTTATTTAACAAAATAGGTATATTTACAGGAAAACATAGAAAAACTAAAATATATCTCACTAATAGTCCAAAGGAAGGCGATGAAAAGGGTAAAGGGTTTGAACCAAAAGTAGTATGAGAAGATATTGGAAGACCTAAATATGCATACTCTGGAGGAGAGGAGGGACAGGGGAGATATGATAGACGTTTAAATACTTGAAAGGTATTTATATAGAACCAAATCTTTTCCAGAGAAGAAAAAAAAAAAAGGTAAAACTAGAGGGCATAATTTGAGGTTATGAGGAGGAAGACTTAGGAGCAATGTTAGGAAATTATTTTTAGAGAGAGTGGTAAATGCCTGGAATGCCCTTCTGAGGGAAGTGGTGGAGAGGAAAAACGGTGATGGAATTAAAAAAAAGCGTGGGATAAAAATAGAGGATCTCTAATTAGAAAATGAAGGATGTAAATTAAAGAACTAAGGCTGGAATTGGACAGACCTGCACGGTCTGTGTTCCATATATGATGTTTCATTGTAGGATGGACTGGGGTGGGCATCAATGGGAACTCCACTAATATGAACATGAGGTTGTTACTGGCCAGACTATAAGGTAGATATCCTGCAAACAACAGGATGGTTGGATAGGTTGGAGTGAGCTTGGACAGCAACTTCAGCATTTGGAACCTAGGACAATACCAGACTTTACAGCCTACAGCCCAGAAATATCAAAGAGACAAGTTAATCTAATCATAAGAACATAAGAATTGCCGCTGCTGGGTCAGACCAGTGGTCCATCATGCCCAGCAGTCCGCTCATGTGAGGCCCTTAGGTCAAAGACCAGTGCTCTAAATGAGTCCAGCCTCACCTGTGCACGTTCCAGTTTAGCAGGAACTTGTCCAACTTTGTCTTGAATCCCTGGAGGGTGTTTTTCCCTATAACAGACTCTAGAAGAGCGTTCCAGTTTTCTACCACTCTTTCGGTGAAGAAGAATTTCCTTGTTTTTGTATGGAATCTATCCCCTTTTAACTTTAGAGAGTGCCCTCTCGTTCTCCTTACCTTGGAGAGGGTGAACAACCTGTCTTTATCTACTAAGTCTATTCCCTTCAGTATCTTGAATGTTTCGATCATGTCCCCTCTCAGTCTCCTCTTTTCAAGGGAGAAGAGGCCCAGTTTCTCTAATCTCTCGCTATACGGCAACTCCTCCAGCACTTTAACCATTTTAGTCGCTCTTCTCTGGACCTTTTCGAATAGTACCATGTCCTTCTTCATGTACAGCGACCAGTGCTGGATGCAGTACTCTAGGGTGAGGGCGCACCATGGCTTGGTACAGCGGCATGATAACCTTCTACAATCTGTTCGTGATCCCCTTCTTTATCATTCCTAGCATTCTGTTCGCCCTTTTCACCGCTGCTGCACATTGCGTGGACGGTTTCATCGAATTGTCGATCAGAACTCCCAAGTCTCTTTCCTGGGAGGTCTCTCCAAGTACCACCCCGGACATCCTGTATTCATGCATCAGATTTTTATTACCAACATGCATCACTTTACACTTAAAACAATAAATAAATTGGAGAAAAATTATATTCATAAATTCACCTAACTTATAATATATCAAAATAAAGTGAATATAATTATAAATTATTCATCAAAAAATAGAAAATATATATAATAAAATATGTATTAGAGTGCTCAGTGTGAAATCTTATTCAAAACCAACAGGTTTAAGGAATAAAGATGTATTGTAACTAC